>NW_020173377.1:2027411-2034104 GCF_003031525.2 Neophocaena asiaeorientalis asiaeorientalis
CAAGCCAATTCTCCTTTGCAGCAAAAAATTACATGTATATATTATCAAGATAATATATACATCCGATCTTATTTTTTAAAAAAAAGTTTATTTTGCTCCGATTTTGAAAAAGAGGGAGCGTGGGTGGCCAGCGGTTTTTATAAATTATTCTTATTTTCTGTTATCTGTCCCCGTCCCTCCCCACCCCCTGCTGAAGCTTGAATAAGGGCAGGGATCGCGGCTCCTACCTATCGGTCACCCCCTTGCCCGTTCCTCCCCTGCCCCAACGCCTAGCACAGTGCCCTGCACACAGTAGGCGCTCAATAAATGTTCGTGGATGATGATGATGATGATGATGAAAAAAATGCAGCATCAACGGCAGCAGCAAGCGGACCACGCGAACGGTGAGCAGCCAGAGCCTGGGCACCCGCTGCCAAATCTAATCCTTGTCATGGTCCTCCTCTTCCCACCCCCCTCTTCCTTCTCACCCCCCTCCCATCTCTGATGCGCTGGTGGGTTGAGGGGGTTGGAGAGGATGCTTCTAGCTCGGTGTCATCTACACAGAAAGGGGAGATGCGTGACAGCCACTCCGTTCTCCCCTTCAGGCCTTGAATGTCAGAGCTAATTCTGCATTTGTGGGGTGGGGGCGGCCGTGGAGTCCGTGGAGTACTGTGCCGCCGGAGGGGCGGCAAGCCGAGGTGATTCGGCTTCAGTGTCCTCGGGCTCAACTTTCCTCCAACGCTCTCGAGCGATGGAAAGGGGGTGGCTATGAGTCTTCACCCGGAGCCCCCTTTCCAGCCTCTTCACCTCCTTCCCCGGCCCCTGGTTAATTAGGAAGAAGGTCTCTGGTGGCATCCGGAAAATTCTAGGATTGCCAGGTTTCAACCTTCTCGCCGGTGGGTGAAGCATCCCCCTACCCTTGAGAGGGAGGCTGGGTCTCGGAGTCGCCGGCCAGGGGGTCGGGTGGAACGCGTATTCCCGCTCGCAGCGCCGCTGTGCACACGTCGGTAACCTAGCAATGCCCGGAGAGTCGCTGCCGCTGTGAGGCTCTGCGCCCCAGCCCGGCCACGTGCAGTTACCATGCCGGCCCGGCTGGGTCGAGGGAAGGGGGCGCAGCTCCTGGCCAGCCCTCTACACTCCTGCCTGGAGGTCACTGGAGTCCGCCACAACCCTCCATGGGCTCGCAGCCTTCCCGATGACCGCTCCCCAAGGGAAGACTTGGGGCGACTCCTCCCCTGGCTCAGACCGTCTGCTGCCCAACCCCAAGGCCCCCTCTCAGGCTGCTGGCCAGGCAGATGTGTGCTCGTTTTGACTCTTCCTTGCTTTTTCCTGAGCAAGAATTGGTTTTGCAAACGCCCATCCCTCTACCTCTGCCGCCACGCTCACTTTGACTTCTGTCTCAGTAAGGAGGTTGTGACCAGAGGCAGGCAGGTGCCGGGGAGACCTGCCTGGGACTTGGCCTGACCCCAGGCTGGAGAGGGCTTTGCACATGGAACCCTCTTGGGGTTCTACCCTGTGTGCACTTGGATACCAGCCTACACTGAGGTGATTCCTGTTTAGGCCTTGAGGGCCCCTAGCATAACCCAGCCTGTCTATCCTAGGTGTAAGGGTGCAGGCTGCCTGCCTTGTCTGTTTCTTTGGATGCTGGCTTGGCTGCTGCAGCTGCAGTTTAAAATGCAAAAAAGCCCTAAAGATGTTTTCTGTTTTCCGAAGACTGTGGAGGAAATGAGTCCCAAGCATCATGAATTTTCATTTGGAGGAAGTGTCAGTGCATAATCTAGGCATTGGTTATGGGGCTTTTGGTATTGCCCTGGTGCCGGTGGAGGATTTTTTTTTCCATGCTGAAAAAAGTGCATTGGTGGCTATGGAGATATTTTGGAGTAACACCCTGAAAATGATTAAGACTGTTGAATTATTGCCACTGCTTTTTTTGTGTGTGTGTATGCGTCTGTGTGATGGTAGTTATTTTGAAGAAAAGCTGTTGTATGTATCTGTTAACTCATCAGAGATACATGGGTTTTAAAAGTCAGAAAAGATTTGAAATAAATGTGGGAATGACCTCAGTTTGTCTGAAGGAATGCACTGAAAGACTCCTTGTGAAGACACGGGTGTAGGGAGTTACTGACCCATTGGGCGTGATGCAGCAGTGGTCCTGTGTTACTGACACTTTGGGCAGGGCTTGCGGACTTTCCTTGCTACTCTTGCTGGCCAAACTCTGCTTCTGAAAAATAGGACACGAGGTTTCAAATGGAAACATGGGGATGATTTCCCTACTGTTCTTGATGGGAAAACACTTTAGCTTTCTTCTGACACTGGATTTTCATTGTTTTGTTTTGTTTTTTAATTTTCCCTTTTCTCCTTCTTCCCAGAGGCAAACTATGCAAGAGGCACCAGGCTCCCTCTTTCTGGTGAAGGACCAACTTCTCAGCCGAATAGCTCCAAGCAAACCGTCCTGTCTTGGCAAGCCGCGATCGACGCTGCTAGACAGGCCAAGGCTGCCCAAACTATGAGCACCTCTGTACCCGCACCTGTAGGATCTCTCTCCCAAAGAAAACGTCAGCAATACGCCAAGAGCAAAAAACAGGGTAACTCGTCCAGCAGCCGACCTGCCCGCGCCCTTTTCTGTTTGTCACTCAATAACCCCATCCGAAGAGCCTGCATTAGTATAGTGGAATGGAAGTATCCTTTTTTGGGGGAAGGCTTTCTCGTTTTCTCTTTTACCATCTGTTCTTTAAAAGGATTTGCTTTCTGAAATGGCACTTACAAAGTGATAGCATTTTGGAATGTGAGCAACAGAAGAAGTTGTGTGTAGAGGGTTTCATGGTATATAATTTCCTATCTCCTCTGGGTGTAGAGGGGTATCTCTCTGGGTAAGTATAGGCTCCTCTGTGTGTGTGTGTGTGTGTGTGTGTGTGTGTGTGTGTGTGTGTGTGTAGTGGTGGGGGAGGGAGTGACAACCTGAAACTTCAAAGTGGTAGATAATTAAAATATGAAATTAACCTTTGGTCATTTGACACTAGATGGTTAGTTTCAATGCACCATTGTTTTTTGGCAGTGGTATGCATTGAACCTATTGCAAATAAGGTATGCTGATTAAAAAAAAAAAAACTGTACTAGAAATAAATACATTTTTGACCTTTAGTGGAATCTTCTCATTTTGACATTTGGAATTTGCTTCGGAAACTCCAATTAATGCTAAGATGGCTTGTAGATCTGACATTTGGTGAGTCTGATTGTTCAGGTAGCTACAAATATGAACACTTGCTTCATAGGGAGGGAGCAATTTGCTCATCAATGCTATGACTTCCTGGAATTTCCTTTTGACAAGTTCCAAAACAGCATTTGAAACGTGAGCGTGAGGGAGCGTGTGAAGGGAGAGGTTTGTATGTGCCTCTTCTTTCAGCGCCCTGTGGGTTAGAGCACAGCCCTCTCAGCGGAGGAATTTACAGTTGCTGCCTTTATAAAAAAATTCTGTCTGTGTCCTTGGACTGGAGTTACATTTCTGGGTGTCTCCTTTGTATTTTTAAAACTGAACTCCAACTGCCCCAGGAGGGTTGTTAGGGCCCAGATCTTGGAAAACTAGGGTGTGCTGCCTGCTCAGTCCCTCCCCTAAACCTGGAGGCCAGGTTCCAGTGCCTGTCACCCTTCAGAAAAGGTTGACTGAGGCCTTCTTTCTGAGCAAATGGCTTTCTAATTAGGTGATTCATTGGTTTGGGTGAAACACAGCATTTCCTTCTCCCAGAAGTGTATTCGGAGTTGACCTGGGCCTTAGAGCAGTTCCTAAGCATAGGAAGGAGTATGAATAAAGGGCTTCCCCACGGAGGCTGGGGGGAGGGGAGGGGCGGTCATGCTGCAAAGGGAGGGGGTCGGTGACCCGGGCTAGAAAGTGGAGCTGAAACCCCCGTATCATTTGAGTGCCTAGCTAGGCAGCTCTTTGCACGCCCTCTGTCTTAGCTGGCTACTTTCTGTGCTCTCAGAGAGTTAAAATGAGGTAACTGTCTAGAGAGGTTTTGGAGAGAGTAGCCAAGTGTAGGATTTGAGGGGTTTTCATGTGCTTTTTCCTTTTTAGAACAGATGTCTCCTCTCCAGAGGGAGTTGCCGTGTCTCTCACATGGCTGGGGTTGTGTGGATGTGTTTTCTCTTTAGGTTCTTTTTGAGTCTGAGGACGAACACTGGTGTCGGCCCAGGAGGGAGCCGGCTCCACAGGGTGTCCCTCAAGCGGCATGGCAGCAGTCAGAGGCACAGACTGTACTTAGCTGGAATGATCTCGTCCTCCTCAGGTTGGCTTGACGTGACTCTGGGTAAGCAGAGGCCTCCCGGTGGGGTCATTCATTTCATGTGGAGTGAGGCGGGAGGCCTGGTGCCGTCTGTGCACAGTAGTTAATTTGTATATAGTAATTTATGTGAATGGAGTGAATTCCTGGGTGGTGCTGTCGACTCCCGTTCCCGCACAGCCAGACGTGTGTGCAGAAATCAGGGGCTGTGGCTGCCAGTGCAGGGAGAAGCCGCCCCTACAAATGGGGAAGTTTGCAGAATAGATCCTGAAACGATACATGTTTGTTTTTTTCAAATGACAGTTTTCTTCAGGTTCAGGGAGCAGGCTATGGGCAGCTTCCTAAAGCCAGCAGTGCCAGGCCCTGTCCGCACTGGGAGAGTGAGTTTTTACCTGCTGTTTGCCTTTACATGCAGGCAAAGCAGAGTGTCCTGCACTTGGGGAACGAGGAAGGAATATTTAGGATCAGACCCATCCGTTTCTCTAACGCTCTGTTCTGCTTGGCTTGTCAGAATCTTGTGGCAGTGGGTTAGGATCCACCGGTACCTGGCGTCTGAAACTGGACCACCATAAAGAAAACGTACTCTTATGTTTGCTTTCCTGAACAGCATCAGTGCTTCTCAGATTTGCTGGTTTATCATTTAGGTAGCAGGAAATTAAAAAGGCAGAATGGTGGTGTGGGGGAGGGGAGAGACAGTAAGTGTGTTTCCATATAGGATAGCCCTGGGGCAATTGACTTTTAAAATTTTGGAAGGAACTGCCCAAAGGAAAAATGACAAGGAGATTCTGAAGTCTTTTTAAGGTGGACTGCCTTAAAGTTGGGTCCCCACATAAGAGATTTTGTAGTACTAGATGAGTTCAAAGAATAACTACGAGGGAAGGATAACTGGCTTTAAAAATAAGCCCATCAAATTAGTAAGGGAATAATGTCTTTCACGTCCATATTTCAGTGAGTGTTAAAGTTCTTCAAGAGACTGAGGCTCCATGAAACTTAACATATCCCCAGAGACATGAGGGGTCTCTGTTTCCTTCAGCATCTTTGGATTTCCCAGAAGGAAATCAGGATGAACAGAGAAGGTCTGTGCATATGCTCAAAGCTTTAGGACTTGGAGATGTTGAGTGAAACCGTGGCCTTGCCTTTTGTGGGTGAGTGTATGGGAGAAACAGTGTCATACAACCAAGCCCAGGGTTGGAGATTAGATTGGTGCTTGTGAAACCTTGCATTTGGAAAGGCTGAAAACCAAGAGAGGAAAAACAGTCATTTTGGCAGATGTCAAATTTTGTATTGCCAGTTTTGACAGTGTCTCTTAATAACAGCAGAAGGTTTAAGCAAGTATCTGTTGAAGGCTGCTCTCAGAGTGATTCTTCCAGACAGACCCCTGAGATTTAGAAATGTTAAGTTGAACTCTGTAAGTATCTGGTGGTGATTTCTTCTGGCCTTTTATTTAATTTGTTTATAAATTGAACAAAATAACAACACGTTATAAACGGAGCTCTGGTCTGGCTCTAATCTAAAATAGTGATAACTGCTGATTAGTAAGGAAGGAAAGCGGAGGAGGGAGGTGAAGCCTGGCTTGCTTGTTACAGCGAGGGATTGGAACAGCCACAAGACAGTCACAGGTGGAATGGAGAAGGTCCTTTGTGACTTGTCCTGTCCCAGTTCGGACAGGAGATTCAGACTGACCCAGCCAAGAACAGCCTCCAAGAAAACGGCTGTAACACATGGTGACAAGGATTTGTGGAAGAGGTTTGTCTCATGATGGCTCTTCTTTGTGTCTACAACAGCCAGAAATTTAGCTCTCTGAGGCCCTTGTTGCTGTGAGAATGACACGAAGTAGAAACCTGTTTCACACAGTGCCCCAATTGGATGTACTTTTAGGTTTTCATATAAAATGTCCAACAGAAGAATGAGTGTAACGTGATCCTTGCAACAGAAGAAAAGGGCGTGGAGACGTCATTTGATAGGAAGATCTGCTGTGAGTTGACCACTAACTATTACTCCTGCTGGAAACCTTGTAGTCACAGCAGTCAGTTGAATAAGGATTTGTGGGTAAAATTTTCATTTAAAAAGCAGTTCAAAAGTGGTGTGATTGGGAGTGTGACGAGAGAGATGGTTTACGTTGGTGTAACACATATATACCTTAACAAAAATTTTCAGACCATTTGACATATTTATATTATTGGCTATTTTTGCCAATTGCGTGGCCTTAGCTATTTACATCCCATTCCCTGAAGATGATTCTAATTCAACAAATCATAACTTGGTAAGTGTCCTTAGAGTTGCTGCTTGTCCTGATGTGTGCTTATCATTTACCTCTATACTGAAGCTGGAAGCTGGCGGCTGGCTTTCTGGGTGGTTGAAGTTAACAGCTATGCATGTGATGTTTCACGGAGCTTTGCAACAGTGGTGTGTGTTTTTTTTTTTTTTTTTTTTTTTTTTT
>NW_020173377.1:2034169-2036736 GCF_003031525.2 Neophocaena asiaeorientalis asiaeorientalis
TTTTTTTTTTTTTTTTTTTTTTGACCTGTATTCTCAAATTCATACTGAATGAAAGTGTTTAAAGTCATGAATCTTGCATAAATAGATGTCGAACTTTTCATGGAAGAGGTTTGTAGCAGATTTAAAAATAACTTTTCTTTCCATATAGGCTTTTTTTGTCGACCATTCTTTTCCTGGTAATGTTAGCTTTTTTTTTTTTTAAATCCAGTGTTATTTGGGAGTTGTGGGTACTATGGTTAATTTTTCTGGTAAGTAGAGAGTTGTCATAGCTTCTGTACCTGAACTATTAATTTTTACAGAAGTAGAACACAACAAAACTAATCCACGTAGCGCATAATTTGGTGAATGTACAGTAGAGTATTGAAGTTCCTTCACTTAGTTCTTTGAAATGCTCCAAGATAAAATGATTCTATGGTGAAATAAATTGGGATACTTCCATATACCTTATTGCTCTCTTAAAGATTTATAGTGCATATTAACTCAGTAAAAGCTCCAGGAAAGTCTGTAGTTAAAAAACCAGTTTCATTTTGTTTAACTCAGCTAGTCCCTAAAAGTAATTGGTCATGGATTCTTTAAACATTTTTTTGGCAGAGTGCATCACAGTGTTTCATGGAACTTCCTTTGGGAAAGGTTGATATAGTTTAAAAAAAAGCACTGAAGAGCCCTGGAGTGGGACTAGGAGTTGTCCCAGTGGACTGTCAACTGGCTGTATTTTGGGGCATTTCCCAGACCCTTTGTGCATCGCCGTTTACCCACCTGTCAATTCGGGGGATCGGATGAGAAGATCACCAGGGTTGTTTTTACCTCTGACATCCTGTACTCTTTCCTTGATGATTCAGAAGCCATTTCAGGATTTTTCTGGTGCTGCAGCATCCTCTTTGCAAGGATCAGTCCTTCATGAGTTGAGGCCGTGCAGCAAGGAGGTGAATGAGGGGCTGGTCCCGGATAACAGGAAATTCTCCCTTTTGTTTTGCTTTCCCCTCTTTTAGCTGGTTCCATTCGGTTTTGGTTTCTCATGCTGAAGCTGTATTTTAGTGGGGCTGGATGTTCTTAGCTGAGTGTTGTAAAGTCAAAACTAGTGAGGGGAGAGCTCTGCCGGGGTCTGTAGATGTTGACATTATTTATGCTTTTATGATTTTAGACTTCATGGTTTATGTACAGGACTTCATGTTACATTTAAAATGTGCGGCACGTTTCAGATGTAGTGTGATGTCTCTTCACATTTGGGCTTTTGTAGTCTGATGTGTAGGGAATGTTAAAAAATTTTGGACACTGCTACTGAAAGTACAACTGTAAATGGGAGTTGGATACACATGTAAAGACTTAGTGTTAGTATATATTTATACTGTGCTAGAGATGATCTGTGTGACTGGATATTTTAAATAGCTTCTGATTTAGTTGTAGACATGTGACTTTAGACAATCATTTCAAAGGAAAAGCAGAAGTAGTGAAAAGCCCCCATCAATGGGGCTAGATCATCACAGTCTAGGCCACAGATGGTGTCAGCCTTGTTACCAAATTTAACAACCTGGATGGTGACCCAGTTTGTTGCTTTTTGTAGCTCAAGAGAACATGATTAAACAAACTTAGAAAATAGATACCTTTCTGAAAGGCAGATTAATTCAGATCCATGGAATAATTAATGTAGCTGCATGTGTAAGTCAATTAATATTCTGATTTTTTTTTTCCCCAGGGAAGTTGAGGGCACTAATATAAGTACTGTCGGACCATTTGGATTTCTCAGCTAATAAGTGAGGGAATAAAACATAGGAAATGGATAAATCTCTCTTCCTCCCCCTGGCAGTCCCTCCCCAGTGGATCTTTTATTGACAGTTCTTAAAACACCGGCCTTTTGTGGGTGGGAGAGGGCAGTGTGTTAGTTTGGCAATCCTTTCTAAAAAACCCAACATATATTTCTTTGACCTCTTAACATTCTGAAACTTATAGCATTCAAGTTTGTGTCTTGTGTTCACTTGGCTGGTCACATGGCCAGACAAATTTAATCTCTGCCTAACTCTTTAAATATTTCCTCTCTCACTGTGGGAAGGGAAGATCTTTGTGGATTTCCCCCTGACTCTTAGCAAGGTCCCATGCCATGTCAGTCGTCCTGCCAGGGAGCTGTTTTTTTTTTTTTTTAAAAAAAACATTTGACCCAATTTGTACCAAAGTGATTGCTCTATTTTTGGGATCAGTTTAGAGGCAGCTGAAGGAAGCTTGTTTTTCATCTGTAGTAAATACCTTTCAATTAATGTGAATGGCAAAACAAAGGGCAGAGACTGATATGCAAAGCTGTACGTGTCAGGGAGCTGGTGGTTTCCTTTGCCTCCAAGCTCTGTCGGGAATGTAGATGTTGAGTGCTTAGAATACGATTCAGGGCCAGCTTTGTGGAAGATGTTTCTGCCTGTTACAGGTAGTTTGCCGTGAAATTATTACTTTTGTTGGATAAGAAATGTGGCCATCTCCCTTCGTCCAGTGTGCGTTTGGTCTCGGTTGTACCTAACTGAGCCAGCTTTGGGGATTTGGAGACTACTACCTTGGGGGCAGCAAGTTTTCCCAGGGTTAGATTA
>NW_020173377.1:2036804-2049619 GCF_003031525.2 Neophocaena asiaeorientalis asiaeorientalis
TTGCAGAGCCCAGTGGAGGCTGCAGCCATGGAAACGGTGCAACTCAGTTCCCACAGCAATCTCCCTCCTAGATCAGTCGGTAGCAGGATTTCCTCAGTTCCACTTATTGAAAGTGTATATCATTTATTTAATTTTTTTCTTAGCATGGGGCAGGGGGTGGGGAGCGCTTCTTTATGGAGTGTCAGCGTGGCGATGATCACAGTCCTGTCCCTCACTGTGTTGGAAAATGCTTTATTTCGCTTCCCAAACTTCAGTTTCTCATAAGTCGCAAACTGACTGAACGCTTCAGTCTGGGCATCCTGCTACTGGAAGTCCCACCCCACCCCCGGGCCCAGTTCTCCATAGTGCTGACCGGCCTCAAATTAGAACTGTCCAAAGAGGGGCGCCCAGCTGCCAGCCCTGACCTTCCTTGATGTCTGCAGCCACCGAGGGCAGGGTGCGTGGCCTAGGCCACTCTGTCCCTTTTCCAGGTGCTCAATAAATGCTTTTGATACTCAACGAGAAGGTTTACTAAGTCTTTGACCCCCTTTTTGCCCCCTTTCGCATCTTGCCTTTGTGTTTTTAGACTGCTGACACTTGGCCTCTATAAAGCCCCTCATGTGTTCCCCTTCCTCTCCATTCACATTGCGGTCAGGTGGCTTTTGCTAGAGGAGTGATCCTGAGGTTTCAGGGGCAACCTGCTGTCCAAGGGAAGGCTGGGTGCTCCTTGGTCTACCCAGCCTTTTCTGGTTCACTTTCTGTGCCTCTCCTTCATACCCACCCCCTACCCCCATCCGTTAGTCCACCAGCTGATCGTAAACACCCCTCCCTGGTCTTGTCCACCTCCTGGCCTCTTCTCCATCTTAAATACCTCTTCCTTCCTACCACCCCTTCATCACTGTCACTGTCCTTAGAGCTGCTCAGGAATAATCGTAAAAGATGTCTCTTCTGTGAAGGCTTTTCTGACCCTGATTAGAAGTAACACTCTTATCTGAACTGCTCCGCCGGCACTTTGCATATAAGACACCTTATATTTTGGTTATTTATGTGCACATCTTATCTTTGTCTTATCAAGCCTCTTCAGAATACAACTCACAGTGAATCATTTTGGAACCCCAATAGCGCCGAGCCTGACGGTGTGTAGAAGATGTTCATAAATGCGGGTTGTTGAGGACCACTGAATGAATGCTCTCAGGAGAAGTTCCTCACCCAGTCTTTCCTCTGAGCCGTACTCAGGATTTCCTCGTGTGGCAGGTTCCTCTGCGGACTCTTTCGAGGTCCTTGGCGGGGGGTAGGTGAGAAGTTCCACGTGTTTACTCCTGAAAAGCTGAGGGTCTCGTGACCCCGCTCCTCATGTACCCCTGGCTGAAGGCACCGTGGGAGCTGCGTTTCCGAGCTGAGCAGCCTTATACGTTTTGTGCTCCAGCTCCAGGGCTCGGAGTGGCAGAGCGGTGAGAGCATCTCTGGGAAGCAGTGCTGGCTGGGGACTCCTGTCAGGGGGACCAGATGCCTTATGAGGGCCAGGAACGCTGTGGGACAGCCTACTTTGATTGCATTCTCTCCTCCATGGCCGAGATTCCCACGCAGTGTTTCCTGGGCTTAAAAAGCGAGTTCATGGGCTCTGCATGGCCCATAGTTTAGCATCTCACATAGTGAGTGGTGTGAATTGAAATACCTTGAAACACAGTTTCATAACCTGTCTCCTTGGGCTTTGCCTAGAAGGTGGCTTTTATTTCCGTACCTCTGCTCTGTTGTCTTTCTGTTTGAATTGCGAGTTTATTTCTGCATGCCTAGATGCCGTTTTTCTAGGACAGCTTGTGTGCTGCCCTCAGTTCAGCCTTCTCTGAGCCTTGTCCCCGCCTTCCACCCCACCTGCCCACGTGCAAGTAGTACTTGCTTTCCTCTTTGCAGATATTCACCCCTTTCCGCCTTATTCTGTAACTGCTGTGGGAAGTGGCTTGGTGTGTGGGGTGCAGTTCTGCACATGGGCTTTGGGCTCTGACAGCCTGGCCCTTTGGCTGATGAGCTGAGTGACTTTGTTTTAGTTTTTTTAAGTTAATTAATTAATTAATTTTTGGCTGCACTGTGTCTTAGTTGCTGGGCTTTCTCTAGTTGCGGCGAGCGGGGGCTACTCTTCATTGCAGTGTGCGGGCTTCTCGTTGCGGTGGCTTCTCTTGTTGTGGAGCACGGGCTCCAGGTGTGCGAGCTTCAGTAGTTGTGGCTCGCAGGCTCAGTAGTTGTGGTGAACTGGCTTAGTTGCTCCACGGCACGTGGGATCTTCCCATACCAGGGCTCGAACCCGTGTCCCTTGCGCTGGCAGGCGGATTCTTAATCACTGCACCACCAGGGAAGTCCCGAGCTGAGTGACTCTGGATGAAAGTAGCATATGCTGAGTCTGACTGGTCTCCATGGTGTTGCGAACTTAACCCTTTGCGGGCGCACGGTAGGCACATCAGGAAATGCACGTGGAATGGGTGGGTTCATAAATGAATGACCGTGTGGGGTTCCATGGCATGTCCTTATAGATCAGGAGCTAATTTTCAGCAATTGGCTAATGATTAATGTTTGCTCGAGAGGCTGACTTTCATTGTCCAATATTAATGAGAATCCCAGGAAGCACCTGTCAGAGGTTGCCTTGAATTTCAGGATTGTATATTTCTCGGCAAATTTAACTCTTTATATCTGAAGCAGGAGAGAAGAAAGACAAATGCTTGATACTTCTTGAATCCCTGCCTCATAAGCTGGCTTCTGTGTTCAGCACTGTGTGTGAGCCAGGTGTGAGAGGTTGTACTTGGGTGGGTGTGTGTCACATTTCGTGTAAAGGTTGGTGGGGCAGCAGAATGCCCACGATAGATGGACTTGGGGAGTAACATTTAACCCAGAGCTGGTGAACCCGCTTATGCCTTGTACAAGTAATTGCATCTCTTTTATCGTCTTGCCTCATATTGACAAAGAACAAGTTACCCAGATTGATGTTTTATTGAACAGACTTGGATTGAGAATCGGCAGTTTTTCAGAAATCAAACCCAAGTCTTAAGGAATTCAGATTTACTTCTATTAAAGTTCCTTAAGAGGAATTCCCAAACGGTCCTCACCCTTTTGGTTTGTTAAAAAGCGAAACTCATTTCTTTATAGACACACCTCGAACACTGGAACTTCCCTGCTTAGACCCTTGAAAAATGAACCTGTCTTGGAGTGAGGATATGTTGGTGTATTGGCCAGAACTTGTTGGATTACAAGTTGCAGAAACACAAATTGGCTTAGTTGGGGGAAAAAAAAGTATGTGTGTGTGTTTGTAATTTATTAACTTAGGTAACTGAAAAGTCCAAAGGGTAGAAACTGTTATCAGACACAGCTGGAAAGGGGGCTTAAAAGAGGGTCTCAGGATCCCACCCTGCACCCCAGCCTTCCCGTCTCCCAGGCACAGACTGGCCTCCAGCGGGTCCCTCTCACACACTGCCCGAAGTGTGCATCCCGTCAGCCCACTTTGGGGAGGGTCTTTGGGGAGATGCATTCCTTCCTTAACCTCAGCTCAAGTTCAGTATTTTAAAATGATTGTGTGAGAAACAGGAGACCCTTGTAGCAGATTTGTGGGTAGTTTCCTTTTTTAACCTTCCCCATCAGCATTTAACTTTTAACTGTCTGCAAAACGTGAGAAGTGCCTGATACAGAGGGGTCAGCTTGCCCAGCTGCAGAGACACTTATGTCTTGTTAACTACAGGTGGTGGTGGTGGGGTGGGACTCCAGAACAGACCCTCAACTGCTCCTCCCTCAGGAAAGTCTCTAAAGAAATTGCAGAGGCCCTGGGATGCTGGTGGTTGAGCAGAGTGTTACTGTTGCTTGGACGACGTGCCCCGGGAAGCGACATCGGTGGGTTTCCTTGCCCTGTGGGGTGGCAGTGGAGGTTGGCAGGTCATTTCAGAACAGACGTGAGCCTCCTGTCATGCTCACACTCCTGGGGCCCTCTGCCATCAGCACTGTAGGATGTGTCCCCAAGTCCTGTTCTGCCCATGTGATTGAAATGAGGAAAGGTGAGATTGGTATTCTCACAGCTGGGGTTCTTGTGGGCAGTGTGGTGTTTGGCTGGGCAGGCAGAGCTGGCACTGGGAGGTGGGCACAGTGAGAAAAGCTGAAGATGGGGTTGGAGGAGGAACTGTCTGAGCGAGGAACTGTCCTCTGTCTCTGTGTGTGTGTGAGAAAGCTGGGGGAGAGTGTGGTGGGTGGATGGACCGCTGGGTGTGTTTGACAACACACACCTTGTAGCATGAAGCCCTCTTCTGGAGATTTTACCTATGCAGGGTTCCAGACACTGCCCAGGCTGGGGAAAATGACTTTCTCCTCCAGAACCTCAAAGCAGTTATTTCTGCTAATTTCTTTTCCCCCTCCCTACTGGCTGAGTGGCAAATTTAGAAATCACCTGTTGAAATTATTGAATGAGTGAACATGAGAGTCAGGCTGGAGCGACTTGGCAGGGGGTGACCTGAGGGAGGGAAGGCCGGCTCCAGACTGCTCAGGGAAGATGTAGCTGGCAGATGGACCCAGCCTGGAAAGGAAGGAGGAGGTGTCCTTGGTCAGCTTGGCCTGTGGATTCACAGCAGGCTGGGTGTGAGGCTCATGCTTTCCCTGCCGTGGTCATCTTCTGAGGGGCCCACCGTGCCTCCCTTCCCTGCACCCATGGGGAGGTCTAGCACGGCATACTCACAGATATTTTTGTAGCGCCGTAAGGACCTTGTTTATAAGACAGGAAGTCAAGGCACCATTATTCAACAAATATTTATTGAGACCTGCTCTGCAGAGCATACCAGACTTATGCGTCCGGACTTCTAGCCGGCGCTGCTATGGGCTCCCTGTGCCCGGTCGCCCTTTCATAAGGAAAGCCCACAGCATGGGGTCCGAGAAAGGCCTTCTTTATTTTTCATATTTTGCATTCTTACAGGAAATCATCATTCAAATTTATACAAATAATACACGAATACATTCTTCTAAACTATTAAAACGCTGCAAGTAAACTGAGTCTCCTTTTCCTTACTCAGCTCATCACAGTAATCAGTTTCAGAACTGTTTCTCACTGTGTCCGTATGTGTATGTCATCTGTGCATTTTGAAACCTATACCTATACAGTTTGGGTATTTTAAGTCTTACACAAGTGGAAACAGTGCATGCATTATAAAGCTTCCTTTTTTCCCACTTGATGTGTCTTACAGATCTTTCCGTATCTGCATGTAGAGATCTAACAACTCCTTAGTTGCCGTAAAATATTCCGTGTATGTGCCATGGTTTGTTTAATTGTCCTCTTTCTTTTTTTTTTTTTTTTTTTTTTTTTTTTTTTTTTTTACAATCACTGCGCCACCAGGGAAGCCCAATTGTCCTCTTTCTGATGAGCAGTTAGGTTAGTTCCTAAAGTTCTGCTGTTTCAAACAATGCTGCATTGAATATCCTTGTGTGTGTTCTTTGTGTGTACAAGTAAACTGTTCTCTGGAATAAGTACTTAGAAGGGAACTCTCTGGGTGGGAGGACAGTGCATTTTAATTCCATACTTACTGCTGCATCGACTTCCACGAAGCCCGTACGATTTACGCTCCCCACCCCGACAGCTCCTTGAGGTCAGCCGTCCTTTAACTCTGACGAGTGATGTCATTCATTCCTTGTCTTAGGCCATGGGAAAGGAAATCTTGGGGGGAGGGTACAGCCTCTCTCTTGGATGTCTGGTAGGCACCCAGAGCATCTGGTTCGAGCAGAAAGTCCTGGAACTCTGAGCACCAGACTTGTCATCTCTTTTGAACCACAGACCTGGGTGAAAGGCACCAAGGCTCATTATTCTTTCCCTTGCTTTGGGTGCACGCACTTGGGGACCGTGCTTCTTTCAAGAGAAACATTCATTCCAGGTGGCTAACAGATAAATAAGTCCCTAAGGCAAAAAACTGAGTCTCAGGGTCACTTTTGCAGTGTTTGCTGGCTACAGCTGAGTTCTAAGACGAATTCCTCCTTTATGTTCCTTTTAGTGGTGGAAGAAAAATATCTCACCTGGTATGTTTCTGCTGTCCCGTGGTCTTTGATGATTAATTATTCTATTTTCACAGGCAGTTGAACCTCGCTATTATTGTGGTATTTATTATAGGGTTTGTACCCCCTCCTGCTTCCAGAAGCTCTGAGGTGGCTTAGAACATGGAAGCTGATGAAGGATGGGGCAACCTGGAATCAAAACAAAAAAGCAGACTCGCCCAGGTGCTCCAGATGAACGGATCGCTGACACCTGGGCACTGAGCTGGCCGTTAGGCTTTCCAGCAGTGGTGGCGAAAGGGAGCACTCCTGACTTACAGGGTTTTTATCCTCTCAACAATGGGAAGCAGCCACATTCATTGAGAGAGGCATTTTCTAGGAAGCAGTTCCAAGCGGGAATCTACAGCATGGGTCCTTGTACAAGGTACTGTTGGGGCACGGAGAGCCATGTCTTCGCTGTGCTTTTGTTAACGAGAAATAAATGCCCTGCAGGCAGATGGTCTCTGGATTCAGAGTTCCTAAAGGGTTAGGACACAGCATTAAAATGTGACATACTGGAGGCACTTCTGTGTTCTACAGCAGTTTTGCTTTTTGGTTATATAAATTACTATAGAACTAAAGCTGGGAAGATTAAAAAAGGTGTAGTTTAAAACAGCTATCACTTGATCACACATAAAGTACTTTCTGGAGCATTTATTATGTGTAAAATATAGTCCATTCAACATTCACTTACTGGCTTAACTTGGTTTAAGTCAGAGTACAAAAGGATAGTATGTATTAATGCAAAGAACCCCTCCCAAGCCCTCATTTTGGAAGAGATGTGGTTTTATTATTTTACTCTAATGTGAACTAAAGAAGTGACCAATGTATTTTTTTTTAAATAAATTTCTTTCTTTCTTTCGTTCTTTTTGGCTGCAGTGGGTCTTCGTTGCTGCGCTCGGGCTTTCTCTAGCTGCGGCGACCGGGGGGGCTACTCTTCGTTGCGGTGTGCGGGCTTCTCATTGTTGTGGCTTCTCTTGTTGCAGAGCGCAGCCTCTAGGAGCGTGGGCTTCAGCAGTTGTGGCACGTGGCCTCAGTACTTGTGGCTCGCGGGCTCTAGAGCTCAGGCTCAGGAGCTGTGGTGCACGGACTTAGTTGCCCCGCGGCATGTGGGATCTTCCCGGACCAGGGCCCGAACCTGTGTCCCCGGCATTGGCAGGCGTATTCTTAACCGCTGCACCACTGGGGAAGCCCGTGACCAATATTTTTAAAAGAAAACATCCTCGAATGCTCTTCAGTAAATAGATAACAATGGGGTATCATGAAACACTGTTTATACTGAAATGACTCCTTTCAAATTGTACAAAAACAGCTTGACTGATTAAATGGTTAAAATGCTGCCCTTTTATAAGAGTAATTAGGCCCTTAGTCTTTTTTTTTGAGATAATGCGAAAGTGTGCTTCTCTTTGGGCATTCACAATTTCTGAATTATTGAACTATAAATTAATGATGAATCTATCTAAAGCTCTTTTCATAATTTTTATCCGGTGGGAGTGAAATTAAAACATCTAGAGTTCTAAATTAGAATGTGGGGAAGTGGTGACACCCAGCAAGAATTTGGTAAAAGAGAGGTGTTTAAGAAATCTTTTTCTAGAAAGCCCCGTGGGGTCGCAACTAGTTTGATCCGGGCAGAGAAAGCTTTGGAACTATTTTAGGTTGGCCAGCTGAATAAGCTAATTGATAATCATTAAAGACAGGGTGTGGGATGAGGGGGTGGGGAACAGGAGGTTAGATGCTGGTTCTGATTTACCCTGGATGGTACTGAATGTGAATCACAGACTGGTGAGGTTGGGATTGGGAAGGACCCGGGAGACCTTCAGGGGGACACATTCATTCTTCAGACCCAGCAGTCGACTTGCTTAGGGTCGCACAGTGAGAGAGGAGTCAAGTGGGGACTTAGGCCAGGGCTTCTGTCTCTGGGTCTGTTTCCTTCCCACCCTCACTGTTACAGCCCTGAATCCAGGTTGAAGTCAGGCGTTTGCCATCTGACCGGTAGGTCTGAGGATGCCAGGGGCACTTGTGACATCTGGAAAATCAGATGCCAAAAGAGTGTCTCTTCAAGGCAAGCTGGGCATTCAGCCAGTTTCTTTGTCCTCCATAAGATAGTTTTGATCATTCCTCCCTCTCCTGTTTTACTTCATAAATTATTCTCTTACTTTCTTCATGCCTGTTAACAGGCAGGAATCATTTGGCCATGGACGGCCTCATTATCTTATGGAAAGAGCCAGGCCGCTGGCCAGTGGGTGTGGGAGGGCAGGAGGGAGTCAGCAGGCCTGGTGACAAATGCTGTGGGTCTTTCCTCAGTCATCTGGTTCTGGTGTGGCTGCCATACCCTGTCTTTTTGACCATAACTGGAGGCACAGAGATAATTGCCTTTGTTACCAGCTCATGGCTGACACCTGCTGAGCTAGGTGGGCTTTGTATGTATAATCTCCTTAGTTCTCCTTTAATCCTCACTGTAGAGTCTTGAAGAAGAGACGACTGAAATCCTCATTTTGCAGGTGAGGAAAAAAGGCTGGGAGGGGTCAAATTGCTTCCATGAGGCCTAGTAATTGGCGGGGCCTGGATCCACATCCGGGCTTCCTGACCTCAGAGCTCACACTCCACCACCAGGCGGTGCAGACAAGTCAGGGATCACAGGCTCTTGCCGTCTAAACGCCCGGCAGCGGAGAGCAGCGCAGGGAAGGCCGCGGACTAGAGCGACGGCAGGCACTCCAGGTGGGTCTCTGCGCAGGCTTCACGGCCTGGTTTCGCTTAGGGCTTGGAACCCAGGTTCGGGGACTGGCACCGAAACTCCTTGCATATGATGCACTCCCGTCGCCCAGAGGCGTTGCCAGGTGGGGTGGGGTGGTGGCTGAAGTCAGGGTGGCCCTCTGCCTGTCTTCTGAAGCGCCTTGTGAGCCATCCAATTGAAATGGGAGTTAGAGGAGTTTAAATTAGGGCATTAAGTAGATTTTATTGCATTTTAATTCCTTGAAAAGTGTTACTCGTGAAAGGAAAGCGTGGGGGCTCTTGGGTAGGAAGGAGCGAGCAGTTAGGCTGTGGCCTCCGAGTCACGCCCGCCCGCAGTTCGGCGCCTTTGAGGGGCCAGATGCGCCTCCTTGCCCAGTCTGTCCCTCTTCTGTAAAAGAGGAGATTAAGCGGCTGGCGGGGTTAGCACAGACCCTGGCTCCTAGGGTACGTGGAGTTGCAGGGTTCACTATTCCTGGGGCTGGGGCGACAGTCTGGTGCGTCCTCAAGCCTCCGCGCGGCCCGCCCTGGGAGGTAGGGGTTGCCGTCCTCAGCCTCACAGGTGAGGAACCTGGGCTGGGAAGCCGGACCGCTTGCCCCCGTCCGTCCATGAGGAAGCGACCCCTCCAGCCACACCAGACGGGTTTCCTGGGCGGACAGCCTGCTGGGTTAGGGGTTGGCTTTCCAAAGCCATTTTACGGAAGACGTTTTCACCAGACCCGTTCCGTCTGTCCCCTGAAGGGCTTGAGACGTAGCCGTCAGAGAGGGTGTTGGGGGGACCTGGTGAAGCAGTGACGGAAAGTTACCCACTGGTCGTATGGAGGCCCTAGACCTGGACTGCAACCCGTCTTTGCTTAGACGACAGTCAAGGGCTGCTGATTTCCCTTGGGACGCCGAGGAAAGAAGGGGGCTGGGTTAGCCATCAGGATCTGATTCCCACAGCCAGGAAGCCTGAAGCCCCCCCTCTACAGAGAACAGTCCAGAGCCCAGTCCTCCCGTGAGGCTTGGTGGCGTCCCTGCCGACTGCTTCCTCAGCGGCTTGGGAATCCACTTGACCAGCTGTGTCTTGTTCCTGCTCGGCCCAGGTGGGAGGCTCTGGCCAACTCTTGATTTAAATGTTACTCAGGAGAGAACAGAAAACAAGTGCTAAGGAGCAGAACAGATGTCAGGGGAGTTCTGGCCTGATTGCCGCGTTCTCAGAAGGGAAGGTGGGGCAATTCCTAGAATTGGGGTAGTGGAGTCACCGCTAGCACCGTGAGCTGCCATCAGAGCGTCTGATGTGCTCTCACTGCGACCTCGTGCGTCCTGCTCACAGATTACAAAGCAGGTCTCTGGGCCTCGGCCGTTAAATGATCCCCCCTCCCACCCCACACCAAATAGCCAGGATGTGGCAGAGGTAGGACGTCTTGGGCCCTGCCCACCACACGCAGTTCCAGGGCTTATCGGGGTCCTCCCTGCAGGGGGTTCTGCTGGGCGACTGAGGCTCACAGAGGGGATGTGACTTGCCAGAGCTAGGGCTCCCCAGGACCTGGGAAATTGTTTGTCCTTCTTGGCCAAGTGACTTCAGTTTCTTTTTCTTTAATTTATTTATTTTTGGCTGCATTGGGTCTTTGTTGCTGCGCGCAGGCTTTCTCTAGTTGCGGTGAGCGGGGGCTACTCTTCGTTGCGGTGTGTGGGCTTCTCATTGCGATGGCTTCTCTTGTCGCGGAGCACGGGCTCTAGGCGCGTGGGCTTCAGTAGTTGCGGCACACGGGCTCAGTAGTTGTGTTGCATGGGCTTATTTGCTCTGCGGCATGTGGGATCTTCCCGGACCAGGGCTCAAACCCGTGTCCCATGCATTGGCAGGCAGATTCTTAACTACTGCACCACCAGGGAAGTCCCTGATCTCAGTTTCTTCACCTGTAAGATGGGAGTAATGGTGATAGTACTGCCCCATGTGTTGAGACAATCAAAAAGGATTTTGTAAGAGAACGTTCTGCACCATTAATTTCCCTACATGTCAAGCCTGGCTTCTAGGGCTTTCCCTCATCTGACTCCCTCCCTCCTTCCCTTTCAGTCTGTGTTATCCTATCCTTTGGAGAGCAGAGACTCTGGAGGAAATAGATCTGGACCTGGGTCCCAAGGTTTGCTACCCACTAGCTTTGTGACTGAATAAATTGTTACCTCCCTTGGCCTTAGTTTTCTCATCTGTAAAATGGGGTTTAGTCATACTTGTCTCACTTTTAGCAGGGGGCCTTTGAGGAGTGAATCAAATGACGTGTGAGTGAGCCCCAGTTCACCAAAGACGTTATTCAATCAGTCAGGAATGGTGTCAAGGGGAATCTCTGACCTCCCGGTGATGTTCAAGGTCCGCAGTGTCTGAGTATTGGGGGAACCTCCTTTCCCTCAGCCCTTGTGGTGCTGTGGGGTTTTAAAATCAGCCCCAGGCCACGCCTGTTAAGTCCCCCAGTTCTCTCACGAGTGCGGCATTTCTTGGCCCTAGGATTTTTGTTTCCCTTTTCCTTAGTGTGGCCTAGTCCGTGGAGGTGGGAGGGGAGCGTCCCCCCTTTCCTTCTCTTCGAGGGGGGGCCTCGTCGCTGCTTCTGGCCCGAGGCTGGGCGGCCATTGAGGCTGGAGATGCTGACGTGGTCTTGACTCCTTCGCATCCTGGTGGTTTGTGAGCTTGAAGTCCAGCGCCTTCCCTGGGGAGCTTCAATGGACTAGCCCCGGGTGGGAGCTGCCCTGTCCCGTGAATCACACGCTTGCTTGGTTTTGGCCTTATGCTCTTTTCTTATTTCCAACAAGAGTGTGACCTTTTGTGGGCAGGGACCCAGTTTGCCCTCATCTGCATCCTCCTCAGCTCCCGGCATGGGGTGTTTGTAAACGATGGACCATTTCGTGAAGCATCACTGTGTCTACATCAGGTGCTCTGAGGTTGCTTTATCGCTTTGACTGCTTTCTTAATATGGCCTGATGGTCTCTCTTTGCAAGCTGGGAGCAGAGCACTGGGGAGATGGATGGAGGGATGGAGGGGCACTGGCAGCAGGACAGAGAGACAGAGATATGGGAGAGGGAGAGATAGAGATGGGGGAGGGGGGAGAGACATGGGTTGGGGGAGAGCGAGAGAGGGATATTCCCTTAGGGAGAGACTGTGATTGCTTAATGAAAACATTGGAACTTACAAAACCAAAACACAGTGAGCTCTTCAAAGCAGTTTTTTTCTGAGGCTGCACCTTAGTCCCAGTGCTGCAGGAATGCTTGTTTTGAGAATTGCTTTCAGAGCCAATTCCTACTTTTCATTTTTCTCTGCTTCTGGAGAAAAATGAGGTGATCCACGTTGATCACTGACCTTATTCACCAGCATTTTCCTAAAGAAATTCTTGGGTATTTGTAAGAAAGTCAAATCTGTCTTCAAAGAGAGCCATGTTCTCTTATCTTTGAGGCTCTTGAGAGGCGTGTGTCCTGGGCTCTGGAGAAGGTGTTCACTGGCATCTTGGAGTTGCTCTGAGGGGTGGCAGTATTCCCAGCACCATGCGGCCTGCTTCCCAAGCTTCCTCCTTTGCAAAGAACAACACTTGTTTATGTGATTCTAGTGTGTTGATTAAACAGAACAGCCTTCCTACTTTGTAGTCACACTTCCCTAAGTCTGTAGTCTCATCTGGCCTGACTTCTCCTGGTGCCAAGAATCTGTCCGCCTAGGCTTTCCTCTTTAGCCACTGGCCCCAGGAACCACGGTCAGGTGAGGTGTTTCACTCCCAGCTGTAGCCTGGCTTTTAAAGGCCTCCCTCATCCCTGGCAAGGCAGTCTTTCACGTTACCCCAGAGTCAGGGGACGTGGATGTGGGCTTCTTGGGAGCGGGGATACCTGCCTGACCCCTACCGGGATTTGGGGGTCCTGGGTACAGGTGTAACTGCCCCATTCATAGCTGTCGTGTGGGTGATTTGCATAAGTAGACAGAATTCCTTCAGTTCCCAGGAGGGCTCCTTGGGCTTAGAAGAATATGTGAGTTTCCGCATTTCTTCTTTTCTTGCCTTTAAAAAAAAAATGCACTTTTGATCCCAGTTAGGTTAGACTTTTTTTTTTTTTTT
>NW_020173377.1:2049655-2053874 GCF_003031525.2 Neophocaena asiaeorientalis asiaeorientalis
TGCATCGGCAGGCGGACCCTCAACCCCTGCACCACCAGGGAAGCCCAGGTTAGACTTCTTAATCTTAGCTACAGCAAAGAGAGCTCCACTCTCGTTCTGTGTGAAGTGTGCGAGACGATGGAGGCTTCTTTAAAAATAGCCCCTCATTTATAAGTGGGGAGTCTTCGACCTAAGTCATGTTCTGTGCAGGTTCAGGTGGTCGGCATTGGCACCTGGCGTTGGGACCTGGGGGCAATAAATAACAGGGTTAATTGGTCTTCACTAAGTAGGTGGGATGAAGGCATGCACATTGTTTTTTTTTTTACATAGCCTTATTGAGATATAATTCACATACCATACAATTCACCATTTTAAATTATACAGTTCAGTGGTTTTTATTATTTTCAGTCATGCAACCATCATCAAAATCACTCTTAGAACATTTTCGTCACCCTGAACAGAAACCCCATATGCATTAGCCATCACTCCGTATTTCCCACCAACACTCCTTCCCTTCCCCAGCCCCAGGCAACCACTAATGTGTCTATGAATTTTCCTATTTTGGACATTTAATATAAATTAAATTATATAATATGTGATCTGTCAAGTCTGGTTTCTTTTACTTAGCATAATGTTTTCAAGATTCATTCATGTTGTAGCCTGTATCTGTACTTCATTTCCTTTTGTGGCTGAATAATATTCCATTGTATGGGTATGTCACATTTTCTGTATCCCTTTGTGAGTTGATGGACATTTGGGTTGTTTCAATTTTTTGGCTGTTATGAATACTGCTTCGAGCATTCATGTACAGGTTTTTACGTGAACTTATGTTCTCAATTCTCTTAGTATATATACCTAGGAGTAGAATTTGCTGGGTCGTATGGTAGCTTTAACATTTTGAGGTACTGCCAAACTGTTTCCCAAAGCAGCTGTGCCATTTTACATTCCGACCAACAGCGTATGACAGTTCCAGTTTCTGCACATCTATCCTGACACCCGTTAATGTGTACCTTTTGGGTTCTAGCCATCTTAGGATATGAAGTCGTATCTCATTATATCTCATGACTAATGATGTTGAACTTCTTTCCTTGTTCTTATTAGCCATTTGTATATATTCTTTAGAGAAATGCATATTCAGATCCTTTGCCCATTAAAAATTTTTTTTATTATTGAGCTATAGCAATTCTTTATATATTCTGGATCAGTCCCTTTTCAGATATATGCTTTGCAAACATTTTCTCCTCTTCTGTGGGTTTTCTCTTCATTTTCTTGATGGTGTCCTTTGAGCACAAAAGTTTTACATTTTGACAAAGTGGCATGTACATTCTTAGAATCTTAGAGCTGGATAGGGCCTTCGTGGTTGCCTGTTCTAAATCTCTTGTCCTAGTGATGGCATGCCCTGTGGTCCAGAGAGGAGGTGCCTTCCTCAAGGTCACAGGCTGAAAAAGTCAGGACTGGAGGTTAACCTCTGGGAAGCCTCAGTTTCATCCCCACTGTTTTCTGAAGGTGGTAAGTTTAGGTGAGTAGGGAAAGAGTTGGCAGCGCTGAACATTCTCATCTTCCTGGAAGCCCACAGACTCCAAACTCAGCTCTCCTTATAGGTGGAGACCCCTCCGCATGGTTCATTTGTTTTAAAATAGAGGAGGGTCCTGTCACATTTGGTCCTTTCTCTGGGAGGGTGCACTCTATGAGAGACTAGCGTAGATCAGTGCTGTCGGGAGTGGTCGTCACTAGTCACCTGTAGCTATGAGAACTTAAGTTAAAATTGACTCAAAGTTAAAATTTTATTTTCTCAGTCACACGACCTCATTTGCATTGTTCAGTATCCATATAGGGCTCTCATATGGGACAGCACACGCAGGGAATGTTACCATCGTTGCAGCAAGTCCTGTTGGATGGCGCTGGCCTGGAGACATTTATGCCCTGTGCACTGGCATTCTGTCCTCACTTCTGACCCAGGCTGGTGCCCTGGACTCACAGCCTTGATCCATCTTCTGTATGTTCCTCCTGCACCTGCCACTCGGAATTCCTATGTATGTAGCTGCCTCTGGGCTTCTTGGCAAGGCCCCTCCTCAGGTTGGATGGTCTGTGGGTCCTGCTGGCGGAGATGCTGCTTTTCTGTAGCTTCTGGACTTGGTTGCTAGTAAAGAGACCAGTGTGTTCCCTCACTTCAGCCAATGGATGTGACTTGCAGAAACCCAGCTGGAAGATGCTTGGAGAGGAGTGTGTTCTTTCTTGGAAAGGCTAACTCCCGAAAGTGAATGAATGAATGTATCGATATGCTCTGTGGACGAGAGGAAGTGGTTGAAGAACTTTGGAGTTTAGTTCTTTTGGTTGCATTCGTGGGTAGTCTTTGAGTGGGTCCTTCCCTTTAGAGACAGTCGGTCCCAAGGATTTGCAAGATTGCGAAGGGATGCAGGGAGGGAGGCAGGAGGAGTTGGAAGCCCAGTGTCCCGAGTCAATGACATGGCAGATGCTGGCCTTGTCCTGTTTAGTGCCCTGTGGCATCACCTTCATTTCAGGTGCCTGTAATCCTGAGGGCCGTCCAAAGCACTGACCGCAGGGTCACTAGGGCTGCACAAAGACTCTCAAAGGAAGTGCTTTATGTAAAAGGATGGAAGACACCATGGTTGTACCAAGTTGGAGCATTAGAGCAGAAATGAGCCTAGAGGATATCAGAGAGGAGAAGGGACTGACCCAGGTCACGGCAACTTAGTGGTGGCCAAACTGATGAGAACCCGGGTCCTGTGGCATCTGGCCTTAAGCTCATTCCACACGCCAGGGTGTATTTCTTCATTTACACAAGGGACAAACACAGTGACTTCTTGGAGGTGTTGCCCAGGCTGAGACATGAATTAATTTAACCCACATGAGGCTCTAGGTCTTGCCTTCAAGCCTTTGTCTGCTGCTCACGTCATTTCAAAATATTAAGAAACCTTTCAATTAAGGTGGGATCACCCAGGGTTCTCATTCCTTCTCTACATCCTATCTCCAGGATCTATTTTCTGCAGGGAGGTCTGTCCTTGACTTTAAAGAAAGTGTTGGGAAACAGAGACTTGTTGTTTTTGAGGTCAGCCTTGTTCACCGGGCTTCGAGAGCCTTGAGGGCAAGGCCAGCATCATCTGTCACCACTTGGGGACTGGCACAGTGCATTCAGATAGGGAATATCTGTGGACTTTCCCCTTTTCAGGAAAACTTCCCTTTGAATGGGTTTCTGAGGTATGAGGTCCCTTCTCCAGGTGGTCCTGAAACTTTGTCAGTTCTAATTTGGAAATAGTGACCAGAAGAAATGGGATCATTTTTTTCTGTCTGCAGGGAGAGTTGCGCGTTTTGACTTTGAACTTTATAAGAGCTGGATAACTTTCATGTTTGTATCGAGAAAGTGAGGGCTACTTTTTGCTGAATTGGTCAGTAAGTATACAGAACCCAACAGGACATGCTGGGAAGAATTTCCAGAGCAGTGAGGGGTAAGCAGGGAATTGTGGAAGGAATTCCAGGCCATAAACACAGAATATCTCGCTTAGTGGTGGAACTTTTCTGCTCTCTCCTCCAGAGGTGGCAAACAGTTCTTTTCAAACACAAGCTTAATGACTACTGTGCCAACACACCAAACTACAAGGTAAATTTATGTACCAGTTTAGCACTAGAAATGCAGTTTACAAAAGATCTGCATGACAATCTTAAAAACAGGTTGAAACATCGTAGGCTCAGCTGGTTTACTTTTAGGTTAGTTATTAGGGACAAGGCTGCAGGGACAAGATCATCGAGCAGGGATGTGACCCAGGTCAGAGCACCTGTCCGTCTGGCATTTGAAGCCTCTTTTTGGGTTCATTTTAATTAATTTCTTGTTCAGCTTTTACCAGGACCTGAGTTTCTCTGGTTGGAGCAGAGAAAGTTTTCAGGCTGAATTACTTGGATCATTGCCTTTGTTTTCTTTTTCACATGGCCTGTGGATATCTGGCCTTTTCAGCCAAGGAAAATGGAAATGCTTTTAAACACTCACTTGCGCCATGAATTTCAACCATATATTAATTTGCTGCTTATTTGATTTTCATATCTTTTGAGAAGCAGTGAAATGACACTGCGGCAGGCCTTTGAGGTCCTTTGGAGGTAACTCAGGGGCCTGGAGCTGGGGGAAGTGCGGCCAGGGAGAATGGAATTGTGCCCTCCCACCCGTGTCACCGACAGAGCAGTTCTCCTCCCCTCCCTCCGTCCCTCCCTCCCTCCCTCCCTCCCTCCC
>NW_020173377.1:2053954-2083846 GCF_003031525.2 Neophocaena asiaeorientalis asiaeorientalis
CTCTCCCTCCCTCCCTCCCTCCCTCTCTCCCTCTCTCCCTCTCACTTTCTCCCTCCCTCCCTTGTGTGTGTATTTGAGGTTTGCACTTAAGATTTCATTTGGGGGCTTCCCTGGTGGCACAGTGGTTGAGAGTCTGCCTGCCGACGCAGGGGACACAGGTTCGTGCCCCGGTCCGGGAAGATCCCACATGCTGTGGAGTGGCTGGGCCCGTGAGCCATGGCCACTGAGCCTGCGCGTCTGGAGACTGTGCTCCGCAACGGGAGAGGCCACAACAGTGAGAGGCCCGTGTACCGCAAAAAAAACAAAAAACAAAAAACGTTTCATGTGGGGAGAAAAGTTTCTGAAATGCCTCTTGTTGGCAGTTAGAGGAGAGGTTGGTCTGTGTCCTTTCCTCACTTGCGTCCGCGAGGACTCCCAGCTGCACATTTAGGGCTTGGCTCTTCTTGTTCCTTCCTCCTAAGAGTCAGCCACAGGATAGACGCCGTACTAAGGTCTCAATTTTGCCTCTAACTCATAGGTGTTACTTAGCTCTTCGGGGCAGCAGAAGTAAGAAACCTGGTGTCAAGAGTGAGCACAGGCCCTTTAACAAGTGATTTCTGTGTATTGTGGACATCTTGATTCAATGTTATCCCCATTTTTTTTTAACATGAAAAAAAAAAAACCCAGCTAGATCAGAGTATGAACTCATTCCTGTCTTTTCCCAAACTTCTTCTCCTAGGAAGGAAAAGATTCAGGATGACGAGTAGGTAACGGGCCATATGTAACGTGGTGGCTTTGCAGTGGGGGAGGTGAGGAGTACAATGGGAATAAGCTGATTAAGTGATCAATAGAGGGTTTTGCAGGTTTTTGTTATTTTCTGCTTTGGGTATAGGTTTTGCTCTGTAAAGCCTGGAGGTGACCTATTTAATCCCTGTATATTTGGAGCTCTCAGAATGTTCCAAGGATCAGCTCCAGTCACAGAACACTAATGGAAGAGGAAAGAAGTCAGTCCCTGACCTCAGGAAGCTCACAGTTCAGTGCCGGACAGATGGCCCTTAGTGAGCACGTGCATTAGGACTCCTCTGGTCCAAGTAATGGGCCCAATCCCAGCACAGACTGGATGAAGTCAAAAAGGAATTTATTGGCTCCCATAACTGGCCAGTCCAGAGATAAATCTGGAGTCAGCTCAGGGACTCAAATGATGTCATCAGGATCTGGTTTCTCTCTCCCCATCCTGCCTCCACTTCCTGTGTGTTGACCCCATTCTCAGACACGCCCTCCCCTTGTAATTGCAGGATGGCTGCCAGAAGTTCCTAGGCCTGCCTCCTTCCACCTTCCTTCCAGCAAAAGAGAGTGTGAGAGTCTTTTGTCCAGCCTTGCCGGGCAGTCTTGTTTGATCTCATTGGCTCAGGCTGGGTCACGTGCACATCCTGAACCTGTCACATGGCTGGGGCACGTGAGGCACTGACTGACTTAAGCCCTGGTCCTGTGATTCACCCCTGAATCCACGGTGGCGCCAACTCTACCCTAAGCCCCTGGGCTAAAAATGGAGAGAAACTGGAATGTTGGTTGCTGGGGAAAGGTAATAGAATCAGGCTTGAACTCTGGCCTGACCCAGCGTCGGGGCAGGCTGAACTTGGGGCAGTACTCCCACCGGACATACCCATGGGTCAGAACTGATTCCACAGTGAGCGGACCATCTTGCTACCATGCGGTTTAGCTGCACTGTGGATTTAGACACCAAACCTTGTCTGCCCTGAGAACCTTATTCCTGCCAGTGTTGGGAGGGAAACATTTCGAGGGGGCATTAGGATCTTGACTCTGATAGCGGACATCTTCATGGTGGTTACTGTTTGAGACTCTCAAATGCATACAGGTGAATAAGGACAGTGGGGCACTGGCACCCCTCCCATCAGCCACGTCATTCAGATGAGCATGTTTTAATCTTTCTGGGGTTCGAATAGCAGAGTGGGGAATGGTACCGACTTTAGATGGAGTTTGGAAAGAGACCTGGGTGTACATCCTGACTTCAGGTTCCTCATCTGTAAAATGGTAACCACCTCAGAGTTGTGAGAAATAAACGAAGTGGTGTGAGAGAAGCCCAGTGCCTGGAACATAGTGCACAGTCCATAGTGGTGGCTATTGTCATTTCCTAACTTTTCAGATGAGCAGGGGATGCTGCCAGATAATCTCTTTAGAGTTTGTTTTAGTGTGACCGTTCTGTAAACCTATGAAAATCTTTCTTCCACTGCCCACACCTCTCATAGTTGGAGAGATGCTTCTTCACTGGGGATGAGATGGTGGAAAGCTCTCACACATCATGGCCCTTACCATGTAGCTCACTGAGTACCTTTGTGTTCATGCTCTCATTTGCTCCTTAGAACAGCCCGTGATGAAACAAAGCAGGAGTCACAATTCCCATTTTATAGATGAGGAAGCTCATCTATGACTCAAGGACCTCGTAGTGGGAGAGCTGTAGGGCAAGTCCTACTGTCAGGAATCTTCTCAGATATCCTATGTCCACTGTAGCTTTCTTCTACTCTAGTGTGGATTTGCCTTTCTGATATAATTCATTGAATTTGTTAGAGATCTACCATGGTTTCAGATGGATTTGACTGGAGAGCCATACTGTACCGCTTATCAAAATAAGAACCCTTGAATTTATCTAGTGAAAAATAAAATTGTCCTTTTACATCTGTCTTTGTTCACTGGCTTAATTCATCAGGATTGTACTACAAGCCTCTCTTGCCATTAAAGCAAATTAGCTCAATTTGTGTTGTTACGAAATAACATAAGTCAAGTTTATAACATTTCAGAGTTACAGTCAGTAGCTTCCCAATTAGAACCGGAAAAGCTTGCCTTGCTGAGGTCCAAGTCATTTATCTTGGTTAAGGTAGAGATTTCTCAGGGAGGTTGGACTCCTAGCAAAGAGAGTTAAATGCTAAATTCTTAATCTGTTAACACCTAGCTCATTTCTTCCTAACCACACCCATCAAAGCATTGTGCACTAGCCTATCTGCAGTACTGGATAGTAATTACGATGGCATTATTTGAGAAAAATTGAGGGTGCCTGGCAGCCAATAGACTACTGTTAGAATATTATTAATATTATCATATACACATCTTCCTCAACTTAATGATGGGGTTACGTTCTGATGAAGCCATCCATTGTAAGTTGAAAATACCGTAAGTCGAAAATGCATTAAACACACTCAACCTGCCAAACACAATAGCTTAGCCTTGCCTACCTTACACATGCTCAGAACACTTAGATTAGCAAAACTCTCTGCCACAAAGCCTGTTTTATGATAAAGTGTTGAATAGATCATGGCATTTATTGAATACTGTACTGAAAGGGAAAAACAGAATGTCTATCAGGGTACACATGGTTGTATGTGTATTGGTTATTTACCTCCTGATCGCGTGGCTGACTGGGAGCTGTGCTTGCTGCCCTGTCCCACGTCAGGAGAGGGTATCTCTCTAGTCTGGGAAAAGATCAAAATCCAAAATTCGAAGTATGGTTTCTACTGAATGCCTCTCGCTTTCGCACCATTGTAAAGTTGAACCATCGTAACTTTGAGACCAGAGCTCAGATGAATAGCAGATGTGTTTGGGGTGTGCCATACATTTGGTGAAGGGCATGAAGTTCACAAACCTGAACTTTTACATGTACAGACCCATGTAACCACCATGCAGACCAAGCTATAGAGCATTTCCATCACTCCAAGAGGGTTCCTTTGTGCCCTTGCCCACCTCTACTCCTTCAAACCCCCACCAGGAAATCACTATTTTGACTTTTACTGGCATCAGTTAAGGTTTGCCTATTCATGAGCTTCATTATAAGTTGAATCATGCAGTAGGTAGTGTTGTATGTTTGGTTTCTTTCACTCAGTGTGATGCCAAAAGCACAGGTTTTCTGCAGTCAGGGTTGGCTTGAGAACTCACCTGGAGTAAAAAAAGATTTGGAGAAACCTTGGTTTATACAGGTGGGCAACATACATTCTGAGATAAGAGATGTCCGGGAACCATCATGAAATAAAATAATATAAAGGCCAAGGAAAACAGACATCACCTAAAGAAAAGGACTTCCATGCAATGGGAAGCTTCTGATGGCACATCTTTTCTTTACCCGGTGGTGGGAATTCTACCCCCCCCCCGCCCCCACCTTGCCTCTGCATCTTCCACGTAGGCACTGAAGAGTCCTGGCTGCTTGGGTCTGACGTGTATAACATCATGTGATTGATAACATTTGAATGCGTGTGTGATGTGGTCAGGGAATGTGTTAGCTGGTATTCTGTTTCAGCTGTTTCTTCCTGGTCTTGGAATAGTTTCCTCATGTAATGTGAATGGTTGTAAAAGACCTCGTAGAAAGAGACCTTATTTGCTTTTTGTTACTTACATTCCTTGTCTTAAGAGTCCCTTCTCTTCTTTTGATGTCATTTCCTGTTTTTTCTTCCCTTTTTTGGACTCTGAATAAATCCTGAAGAACCTCTATTTTGTCCAACTATAGTCCTTTAAAGTGGAGAAGCTAGAGTTCCAGCTATATTTGTAAGTACTTTTCAATAATGTTAAATATAATATATACAACAACTTTTTCTTTCCTTCCATAGGTCTTAGAACATTCTGGAAATATTCTCAAATATACACAGCCAGATAAAACTAAACAATATTTATAACTAAAAGGGAAGAATTGAGTTTGAAGTACAGAATATTTGAAGGGAAATCTAGTTTTATTACTTTCAATTTAGTAATTAAAATTTTTTTCTTTTATGGTTAATGTTTTCTAGGTCCTAAGAAAGGTCACAAAGATGCTCTGTTTTCTTCTAGAAGCTTTACAGTTTTAGCTTTTACATTCAGGACTTTGGTCCCATTTCAAATTATTTTCCTACAGCCTGAGGTAAGGGTCAAGGTTCATCCCCCCACCCCCCTCACCCCCCATGGATATCTATGTTCTTTAAACAACATACATAGAAAACCTTTCCCATCTCCATTGAATTGCTTTGGTACCTTTGTTGAAAATCAATGACCCATATAAATTTAGTTCTATTTCTAGACATTTTCTCTTCCATTGATCTGTTTGTTTTTATGCCATTTGTACACTGTTTGCATTACTGAAGCTTTATTGTTGTAAGTATAAAATCAGATAGTATAAGTTCTCCAATTTTGGTTCTTTTGTTTTTACCCCCAAGAATGTATTGGCTATTCTAGGTCCTTTGCATTTTCATATACATTTTAGAATCAACCCGTCAATTTCTTTTTTTTTGCGGTACACGGGCCTCTCACTGTTGTGGCCTCTCCCGTTGTGGAGCAGAGGCTCCGGACGCTCAGGCTCAGCGGCCATGGCTCACGGGCCCAGCCGCTCCACGGCATGTGGGATCCTTCCGGACCGGGGCACGAACCCGTGTCCCCTGCATTGGCAGGTGGACTCTCAACCACTGCGCCACCAGGGAAACCCAACCCGTCAATTTCTACAAAACAACTTGCTGGGATTTTGATTGAGATGACATCGAATCTATATATCAATTTTGGGAGAAGGACAGCTTAGCAATATTGAGTCTTTCAATCATTGAATACAGTGTATCTCTCCATTTATTTAGATCTCCAGTTTCTCTCAGCAATGTTATTAGTGTAGAGGCCTTACACGTATTTTATTAAATTTATCCCTAATATTTTAGTTTTTGGTGCTATTGTAAATGGAATTTAAAAAAGAATCTTCCAGTTTCCCTCCCTCCCTCCCTTCCTGCCTTCCTATTTTTGGATACGTTGGGTCTTCATTGCTGTGCACAGGGTTTCTCTAGTTGTGGTGAGTGGGGGCTACTCTGTTGCGGTGTGCAGGCTTCTCATCGCGGTGGCTTCTCCTATTGTAGAGCATGGGCTCTAGGTGCACGGGCTTTAGTAGTTGTGGCAAGAGGCCTCGGTAGTTGTGGCACACGGGCTTAGTTGCTCCGTGGCATGTGGGATCTTCCTGGACCAGGGCTCGAACCCATGTCTCCTGCATTGGCAGGTGGATTCTTAACCACTACACCACCAGGGAAGCCCTTCCAGTTTCTTTTATTGCTACTATGTGGAACCATGCTTGATTTTTATATATTGGCCTTGTACCTGTCATCTTGTCAAATTTATTTATCAGTTCCAGTAGTTGTTTTGAAGATTCTTCAGGAATTTTTATGAATGCAATCATTTTGTGAAAAAAGATAGTCTTATTTATTGCTTTCCAATATGTATGAATGTATGTATTTTTCTTGCTTATTGCATTGGCTGGGACTCCAGTACAGTGTTGAAATGGAAGTGGTGAGAATGGACATCCTTGTTTTATTCTTGAACTCAAAGGCAGTTAGTCTTTCATTATTGAGTACAATGTTAATTGTAGGTTTTGCATAAATGTCCTTTATCGGTTGAGAAAGTTTCCTTCTGTTTCTAGTTTGCTGAGAGCTTTTGTTGTGAAAGGGTGTTGAATTTTATTGAGTGATTTTTCTGCGTGTATTGAGGTAATCATAGGCTTTTTCTCCTTTATTCTATTAATGTGGTAAATTCCATTGAATTTTGAATGTTAAACCAAATGTTATTACCAAGTTAGACCCCACTTGGTCCTGATATATTATCCTTTTTATGTATTGCTGGATTTAGTTTTCTAATATTTTGTTAAGAATTTTTGTGTGTGTGTGTTCTTCAGGGATATTGGAGTCTTAATTTTCTTTGTTTTACAATGTCTCTGTCTGGTTTTGGTATCAGTGCTCTGCTGGCCTCATGAAATGAGGAGTAGTTTGGTACCAGTTGCTCTGCCGTGATTGGCTGCAGAGTTCTAGTTTTCTTACTTTAAAGTGCATAGAGGGATGGCTGTTGACTGAAAGAGGTGGAATTGTTTTAATAATCAGCTGAGAATTTCAGCCTTAATAACGTATGAAACATCTGTGGAGTAGTGTATTAGTTGTATATGAAGCAATTTATCATGGATGCTGAAAATTATTTTATCTTAAGTGGGATGAACAATTTGCACCTACCTCCCCTTATGCTAAAATTGCATTTATATTTTAGTAGCAAAATGTCTTTTATCACCGAGGGAATGAATTATCTATCTGATTGTCATTCCTTTGTAATTTATGGAATATTCAATTAATAAGGTTTTATTGTATGTTAATATTTGAATCTCATCTTTTTTCTCTCTCTACCCCCTTTTGGTTGTATTTCTCCCAAATAAAAGCTTAAATTCATAAGTCAGCTAGTGTTTTTTCACCTGTTGAGTTATTTCGCATGGAGGTGGTCACATGGCCACAGATAAAATAAAAATATTTTTTCGTTAGTGGCATTGTAGGTTGCCACTGCTGCTGTGGTTTCTGTTTTGGGGAGACTTCAGAAAGAAGGATTATAAATTCAGTCTAACTCAGCAGTGGTTCAGTATAGAATGGAGTTGGAAAAAAACACGCCATCAATTTTGGTGAAGTAGAAATCTTGTGCTAAGTAAGCAGTGGGTGAGAGGGAATTGGGAGCAGCCATCCCGGTTCCCATAGTGATAGTGCACATCCAGGAAAAATACAGGGAAGAAGGGAATCATCATGGAAGAGTTTTGGGGGTGCGTTGTGACGCTTCAGGAAGCATGCCAACTTCTACACCTCTGTCTTCAGAATGATGTGTTTAGACACACATCCTACACAGTGTGTTCTGCAGTACTTGCTGTGCTTCTCTTTAGTCCCTCCAATCCTAGAGAATGGTACCTCTGGGGGAGTTATGGCCCCATGTGATTTAGAAGGATCTTCTCCCCTGTTTCTTTTCAAGAATCCTGGGAAGGTCAGTGATTTATGGCACCTATAAACAGGGACCCACAACATGGCTTGGAGCACCTGGTGACTTCTGATTGACAGGTGTTCCCTCCCACTGCTGTCGTCCCCAGTTCCTGGGTGGTGGACTGAGTTATACGGTGCTTGTGGGGTGGTGCGCATGTTCTCAGATGCCACAGGCCTGACCTTGATGCTGCCCCTTGTATCAGTCTCCCTTGCTCCTCTGGGGGGTGCATATCAAAAAGTTCTTGGCATTGGGGACCACTTCCACATTTGTATAAAGTGGTCCCCCAGCATGAAACGTCCCTCCTTGCTCTCCACCCAAACATATCCCGTCATTCTTGAAGGCTTACTTCAAGTCCAGCCTCCTTCAGCCTCCCCTAACTACTCAAGTCCCCCACCTTTTCTTCTCTTTAGGGTCTACGTTTTGCATGTTTATTTTTTGGTATAGTCTTAACACATTTTGAACACATTTTGAAGGTTTCTTTTAGAGATATAGTCTAGGTCTGTTTTTTTAAAAAAAGTGACACAGAATGGAGGCTTTTTGTTTATTTACTTGACAGGAGTAAAAAATGTTCTTATACTACACAATGGGAAATGAAGCAGAGAATTTAGGTTATAATGAGCGTGAGAGCAGAGAATTTAGGCTAAAAGAAACAAAGTTATTTACGGTCTTGATTTCTCGGCTTGATCCCCTGGATTATTGCCTTATTCCCTGTACTTTTAGACTCCGTGGTAAGATTTTTCTTGCAGACGTACTTTCTTGTCATTAATGAATTCTTTCCGCCACACCCACTCTGTTTGGATTTTGGAGTTATTTTTCCCCTTTGGTTTCTGTACTCCAGCTCTCTTTTTATTAAGGCTTCTCTACCAGTTGTTTTTTGGGTATTGGTATCAGTCAGACATCCCCAGGACCAGATCCCAGGCTGTGTAATCCTGAGCAAGTCAATCTTTTAAAAAGACCGAGGAAGCTTGCCTTGCAGGATGGTGGTGGTGCGGTGGCAGAGTTTGAGAGAATGCGTGTCAGGGCAGGAGCTCTTTTTTTTTTTTTTTTTTTTTTGCGGTACGCGGGCCTCTCACTGTTGTGGCCTCTCCCGTTGCGGAGCACAGGCTCCAGACGCACGGGCCCAGTGGCCATGGCTCACAGGCCCAGCCGCTCCACGGCATGTGGGATCCTCCCGGACCGGGGCACGAACCCATGTCCCCTGCATCGGCAGGCGGACTCTCAACCACTGCGCCACCAGGGAAGCCCAGGGCAGGAGCTCTTGATGGTAGCTCAGTAGGCTTCTCCTTGCTCTACCCCAGGGGTCCCCTCTGTCCTTGTGTATCAGAGGCACACAGTAAGTGCTCTCCCAGTGGGTTACTTACATTATGGGTAGGGTGACCTTGATAGTTGATAGCCAAGGGGAGGTGAGTGTCGTCAGGCTCAGGCTTGTGCCCTTGAGCTTGCTGAATTGTTGCAAAGGCATTTTTCATGGTGTTTACCCAGTGGCAGGTGTGACATGTACAAAATATTGGCCCTGTGGTAACAAAACCCATCAGTATAACACCTAGGAAGTCATTAAGGCCACAGGAAGTCAGTGGATATCTTACTCTGTGTCCTGCGTGGAGATCTGGGAATAAATAATTAAAGGAGAGAGAGAGAGGGAGACATGGAGCGGATGGTCTTGAGGAGGTGGGACCTTAACCACAGTAACCGCCACTTGTGGAGCAGCTGCTGTGTTCCAAGAACTGTCCCCGATAGTCACAACCACACCATAGGGCAGAGAAGTAACGTGAGGCTCCAAGAGGCTGTATTGAGGTGGGTGTGCAGAATTCAGAGAAGCGTCAAGTGGGCATTTCAGGGCAGGAGAAGAGAATGAAGAGATGGGTAAGGGTAAGGGATTTCAAGCACTTCAGGAATACTAAAATGTTAGCACCTCTTGATTTTTAAGAGAAGCATCATTGGCTAGAGTTTGAGATTAATACGTTGTGGAACTGATTTTTGCATGTGTGTTGGTTTTATGTTGATTGCTTTTGTATTTGTTTTGTGAAAACCCTTTACGTTTGTTGGATTTTATATTCTTTGTAGGCGGGCTGAGGCAGTTACTTTCATAGCCAGGAGGAGCAGGAAGGAGGTGGGTGTGCTGAGACAGAGGCAGCCGACTTGGATTCTGGTCACTTTCCTGTTACCCTGCTGCGTGACTCGTGCCCGATGCCACGTCACATGGTGGAGGGGCTGACCCTTGGCGTCAGGCTTAGGTGCCCGGCCCGAGGTCTTTTCTCTGGGACCCTTGACTGACCTTGTAGGGTTCCGAGCAGGTTTTGTTCTGGTGGCACTGGCTACAACTGTGGGGTCGGTTAGCGAGGGTGGTTGAGATGTAGACTGAGAACCAGGCTGTTTACGAGATCAGGCTTCTTTTGATGTCTTAGCCGAGCCCCTTTGGAGCACTCTCTCTGTGAGTTTTTCAAGTATCTGCATTTCCCATCACGTTTTCCTCTTTGTCTTGCCTTCAAAGAGGCTCAGAGCTAAATTTATTGCTTGATTGCAGTTGCTGGGTTGGCCAAGGTTTTAAATATATATATTTTTTACATGATTTTTTTCATTTTCTTTTGATAATCTTCTTGTTTGTGTCCTTGATTGCATCCACCTTAAATCATTTTGAGACGTAGGTCAGGTATACATTTAAGAATCATTTCTGTGGGAGGTGAGCCATCAGACAAACAAAAACAGATTCGGGTGACTTGGGTTAAAAAAAAAAAGTTTGGGATACATTTTGTATCTAAATTCCTTTTTATGTTGTTTGCTTTCAGGTGGTCTGTATGGCTCACTTTACTGTCCTTTTATGTGGGGTAAGCATCAGGGGAAAGTTTTTCTTTATGACAATTATTTTCTTGATTATGAAAGGACTGGTGGGGTAACCCTCAGTTCCGACTTTGTTGGCAGACCTGTGATTCCCTGAGTTTGTGGGGGCCACATACCCTCGCTCTCCTGCCTTGTTTGGGGCCTGAGGCAGCTCCCCTGGAACCCCAAGGCTGCTCTGGGGGTGAGGGCACTGAGCATGTGCAGCTGCTGGCTGATCCTTCTTAGATACGGAGAGGGAAGATCTGGGGTCTAGTTGCTGGGTGCCACTGCGCCTTTGTTCCAGCCTGGCTTCTAGAAGTAACTGTTATGCACTCGACAAACAATTGTTTGGTATCAACTATACGCTGGGCACTGAGATAGGTGCTGTACTTTTAAAGCTCTTAATGATGACAGCAGAGTTGTTAATAATTACAGATAGGATAGACTCATCACACCGGCAATAAATTTTGGAGGAATACTATTGATAAGACTCCTAGTGGCAGACGTGGGCAGCTCCGGTAGAGGAACGGAGGGTCCTGCAGAAACCGAGCACACTGGTTACAGTGGGGCAAGGTAGGGGAGCAGAGTTCCATGGCTAGGTTGTGTCTCTTGTGTGTGAGGGCCTATTGGGACACCTCTTCTCAGTCATTCCAGATGTCTGGACTTATGAAGAAAGTACCTTAGACCCCTAAACCCTTTGGTGTGGCCTCCAAAGAGATGCTGGAGTTACTTCCAGAAGTTCTGTGGGTGTGGAGTGTGCGGGCTGGCTGTGCTTCCCCTCCCCTCGCCTCCCCTCTTTGTGGCTATTCCTTTCTGAAATTCATCTGATTGCTTTTCTTTACAAATTGCTGGCTTAAGCTTTATTTTATCTAATTTTGTCTCTTCCAGCCTCGCACATCCAGAGCGTTGCTGGGGCCTGTGCTCATTCTGTCCCTTCCACTTCTCCTGTGGCCCTGCACATCCCCAGGGGGTAGGAACGGGATTTGCATAATCTCTGCTTTTTCTGGCAGCAACAGGGAGGTGGCTGGCCAGGTGCTTTTCAACCTCTGGAACCTCTCCTTTCTGTGTTCCCCTCCTCATCATCTGTCATTGACATATTTTGCTTCTTCTAAGACCCGGTCCTGCGTCCTCTCTCCCCGTCTCTCTCTGCCTCCTTGTTTCTTTTGACCCAAATCCTTCCCATCCCCATCCTGCCCTTCTTTGCTTGCTGTCTGGCTTTTCTTACCTTCTGTCACATTTACATGCTCACTATTTCTTTTTACTCCAAGCATCTGTTCATCTAAATCATGAACTGCAGTTGGTATAATTAAATATGTAATATGTTTATTTTAATATCAGTATGTTACTCCGTGCACATAATCGTAAAAGACCTGGCTGTCAGTGCCGGGTCAGATCACTGTTTGCAAATGGACACTCCTGCCAGCTCCGGCACCTCTTCGGTTCTCTCTCTGTCTTTATGTCTCTCTGCTCCGTGTGCATTTCTCTCTGTGTGTTGCTGTCTTTCTCTCCAGTACACATCGCTCCTATAGGCTGGCCCCTCTCCGTCTCCGTAAATCCGTCTGTGGATGCTCACCGACCCCGGGGTGAGTGAGGAGGAACAGAAGTGCTCAGGCAAGAGGCCGTTCGCAGGAACCAGTAAAGAACTAAAATTTCATGTCCTGCTCTTTATTTTCCTTTTGCTAGCTGCTCTAAAATTGCAGCACATTAGTAGTTGGGAACGTGGAGCCTGGGCACCCTCCCCTGAGTGTATCGCTGATGCAAAGGCAGGCAGGCGGGAGCAATCTGAGCCCGGCCCGCCCGCCTGTGGTCCCTTGTGATCCCCTTCCCCAAATGGGTGATAGGGAAACCAGCCCATCTGTGAGGCTTATGAGTGGAGTGACAGGGAATAGAGAATCCAGTATTAAGATAGATGATGCGGTGTTTGCTTGTCACTTCTGTATAAAGGTAAATAAAAATCTGTCTCAGGCTTAGAATTCTAGCCGCCTGGCCTGTGGGTGAATATTGACTGGCAAGCATCACCTCCCAAGTAGGAAGGCTTGTGTGCAAGGCTGTAAATTAGAGCTCTGCTTTAGACATATCTTCTTGATGTTTTCTGCTGAGCGGAATTAGAACATGTTGTTTCTTTTGAGGTTGGGAAATGCAAACAAGGATCCCCTTCCACCTAGACTGGTGGAAAGTAAATGAATAACTTGAAATCCCATTTTATCAGCCATAAAATTTAGATGAAAGCTGGGGCAGTTAGATTAGAAGATTGTAGTATGTCTTGGACCACAAATTTTTATTCCTTTTCTGGAAGAGAAGAAGTACATTTTAGATTTAGATAGTTGGGTTATGTTTCGTAGGCTCTCAGATACACAGAACGCTGGATTAAGTTTCTAGAGTCTTGAGTTTTAGCATAGTGATGGCAAGTCACTTGACCTCCATGGGCTCTGGTTTCATCGGCTCTCTAAGGGAATACAAATTCCCGCCTCGTAGGAGGTAGTGAAGATGAATGGGAAATTTGTGCCAAGCACAGAGTATGTGTTCAATAAATATTAGTAACTGGTAACCCTTTGATAAGCCTACTGAAGGCCTGGGTGGTTCGTTTTTATTTGTCGGTTTTATTTTGTTAGATAATATATGGCTGGACTTAAAATAACACATGCTGCTTGTGCTTCTGTGGACGTTGGCTCTTTTAGGGACTTAACTATATTGTTGTCACAGAAATTTTGAAAGGACTTAATGGCTCCAAAAGGGGCTGAAAATTTTGAATTTCCTTTTTTATTTTTTGCAAAAGAGTTTGAAGCTTAAGTCATGTAATTAATAACAGGGGAGGTTAAGAGTCAAAGATTTTTCTTTTACTCTGGTCATTTTTCAAGCTGAACTTGGCATGGGTTGAAGCAAATCCGTGTCTTCTTGACCATTCACTTTAAAAAAAAAACCGAGAAGATAGATTCTATCTCTAATGAAATAATTGCAAACAGTCTTGTTAACATATGGTAGTGATTTTTCACAGAAGCATTGTTGAAAGGCATGGGAACTACCAGGTTAAAAGACGTAAAAATAGCCAGTGCTTCATACAGTCCAGATGGTATCTGCAGACTAGAGAGGATCCGAGAGGCACGAGAAGCATCTAGAGCATCTAGAGCAGGGGTTGGAAACCACGGCCCTTGGCCAGGCCCAACCCGCTGCCTGCTTTTTGCGTGGCCTGTGAACGGAGGATGGTGTTTTACATTTTTAAATGGTTAAAAAAAAAATCCAAAGAAGAATACTATTTCGTGACATGTAAAAATTATATAAAATTTACATTTCAGTGACCATAAGTAAGGTTTTTCTTTGGATCACAGCCACTCCCATTTGTTTATATACTGTCTGTGGCTGCTTTAGTGCTAGAAGGTCAAATCGAATACTTGCCTAAAATATTCACTGGCTGGCATTTTACAGAAAAAGATTGCCAATCCCTAATCTAGATGGTGAGGAATTTTAGTTCTAAGATATAGTAGTTGATACATGGCTTCTTTTTGAAGTTCAGCTTTTAAACTTTAAGCCTTTTTGCTTTTTAAAAACTTTTATTAATAAAGTATAAAGAACAACAACCCACATGGCCTATTAATCCCACTACTCAGATCACCCTCTTTCACGTTTTCTGTGATAAAAATAAAAATGCTCCTGGTAGAAAATTTTCAAACAGTGTAATAAGCAAGGTATAAAATAAAAACCTGTCGCCTACTTTTTCCACTATCCCAATTCTTCTACCCAAAGGTAAGACAATAATTTAATATTTAACATGCCAAAACCTTTTTGTGGTTACACCAGAATATATATGTATGTCCTTTTTTAAACAGCTTCTCATGGAATGCTTAATTCACTAGTAAAATACCTCTTAGTTATTTATTTAACCTTTTATTTGAAAAATTTCATATGTGTACAGCCTATGACAGAAGAGTACAACAAACCTCAGGAACCCATTATTCAGCTTCGATATTTTTCACCTCACGGCTAAATCCTGTTTTCTCTGTGGAACCCACTTCCCATGTTAATTTTGAAGCAAATTCCAGGTACATCATTTCATCTGTAGATATTTCTGTATGTATCTCTAAAAGATGACTCTTTCAAAAACATGACTGCAAACTAAAAAATGTAAAAAAACCACATTAATATAAATTTGAACACTGGGTATTATCTAAAGTTGTCTCTTCCCCCCACCCCCAGTTCTCTTTTAAATGTCATAGTTTCTTTTACTCTTTGGTTGAATCAGGATCTGGATAAGGTTCACATGATGTGATTGATTGTCATCCTTTAAGTAAATTTTAATCTGTTTGTTCCCTCAACACCTCTTCTTTTTTCCTCCTTACTACTTATTTTTCAAAGAAGCCAGGTTATTTGCTATGTAGATGTGTCACATCCCTGTGGTATTGTTGAATCAGCCATTTCTCCAAGAAGTCAGTCCTGTTTTTTTTTGTTTGTTTTTAAAGTGGGAAATAGTATTTCAAGACACAGTCTGGGCTCAGAGATGCATGTCCATAAACAAACAAATAAACAGCTTTTTATAATAAAAAACACACATATAGAAAAAGCATACAGTACAATACTTATGTAACCGTCACCTAGGTCAAGAAGAAGAACACGGTAGCAGCTCAGAAATACCCTAGTGCGTCCCTTTCTGACCACATCCTCTCCCTTTTCCCCTCAGCATAACTGCTCTCTTGATTTTGATGATAATGACTTCCTTGCTTTTTTTTTTTTATATCACTTATATATCTACATCCGTAAGCAATATAGCTTGGTTTTGTCTGTTTGTGCATTTTATATAAATGGATCAGGTTGCATGAATTCTTTTATATCTTCTTTCATTCAACATTGTAAGATTCATTTGTTTTCATTTTCTTTGCAATATGATATTCCATTGAATGAATAGACCATAATTCATTTATTGATTCTCCTAGTGATGTACATTTGAGTTGTTTCTAGTTTTGAGCTGTTAAAAGATGCTGCTAAGACTATCCTTGTGCTTTTCTCCTGATGCACATGTACCTACATTTCTGAAGGGTATAAACTTAGAAGTAGAATTGCTGGGTCAAAAGGTATGTGTATTTTTCCAAAGAGTTGTACCATCTGGTACCCTCACCAAGAGCGTGTGGGTGTCCTATTGCTTCACGTCCTTGCCTACGCCTGGAACTGTAAGACTTTTAATTTTCTTTCCAGTTTGTTGATTGGAAGTGGTAACTCTCTGTGACTTTAGTCCAGTGTTTCCCTGATGACCAGTGAGGTCAAACATCTTTTTGTATGGTAAACTGACTGTTTGGATTTCTTCCGTTTGTGACGTTTCTGTTCAAGTCTTTGGCTCATTTTTCCATTGAACTGTCTTTTTCTTATTTGTAGGCCTTTTTATGTGTATTGGATACAGGTTCTCATTGGTTTTGTGGGTCATATCTTCTCCCATTCTGTGCCTTTTCATTTTCTTTATGGTGCCTTTTGATTAACAAGTTCTTGTGCTTTTTATGTCTTATTTTAGGAAACCTTCCTCAACTCTGAGATAGGTTAGAACATATAATAAAGATATGAAATATTCTTTAGTAAAAGTATATAAATGAGATCTGATCTTTCAAACGCCTTGCAGCTTTTTCTTTCTGTGTACATTCTGTTTTAAAAAATCTACACAAAAGGAGTAATACCGTACCTTACTTTTTCACATAAAGTTTTATTTTACAGATCTTTCCACACCATCCATATACTAATCTACCTTTGTTTCCAGTTTTATTTCCTATTAAGATGCGGTGCTGCAAAAAAAAAACTCTTGTGCATAATCTTGGCATAGCTTTGTGAGTATACTGATAAAGCAAATTCTAAACAGTAGAATTTCTGGGTCCAACAATTTGCTTGTGTTAAATATTAATAGATATTAATATTTGCTCTCACTTAATAAATGTGAAAGAGCCAGCAGTCCAGCTGACCACATCCAGAGAAATTAGCTATATGTGTAGTGTTTTATAGACCTCACCTGCATGGATTGAAATATGACTATTTATTTATTTTTTTAGGTTCTTTTTTTTTTTAACAACTTTATTGGAGTATAATTGCTTTACGATGTTGTGTTAGTTTCTGCTGTATAACAAAGTGAATCAGCTATACGTATACATATATCCCCATATCGTCTCCCTCTTGCGTCTCTTTCCCACCCTCCCTATCCCACCCCTCTAGGTGGTCACAAAGCACCAAGCTGATCTCCCTGTGCTATGCAGCTGCTTCCCACTACCTGTTTTACATTTGATAATGTATATCTGTCAATGCCACTCTCTCTCACTTCAGAACCTTTTTTTTTTTTTTAGATTCTGTGTATATGTGTTCGCATATGGTATTTGCTTTTCCATTGTATATATGTGCCACATCTTCTTTATCCATTCATCTATTGATGGACACTTTGGTTGCTTCCATGTCCTGGATATTGTAAATAGTGCTACAATAAACATTGTGGTACATGTCTCTTTTTGAATTATGGTTTTCTCAGGGTATATGCCCAGTAGTGGGATTGCTGGGTTGTATGGTAGTTCTATCTTTAGTTTTTAAGGAACCTCCATACTGTTCTCCATAGTGGCTAGTAAACCCCACTTGATCATGGTGTATGATCCTTTTAATGTGCTGTTGGATTCTGTTTGCTAGTATTTTGTTGAGGTTTTTTGCATCTATGTTCATCAGTGATATTGGCCTGTAGTTTTCTTTTTTTTGTGACATCTTTGTCTGGTTTTGGTATGTGATTATTTTTGAAAGGTGGACACTTACCATTCTCCATATTTCAAAGGAAGAAATTGCTAATTTAGCCAAATTATAGTTTGGAGCAAATTTCTTGGGAGAGTCTGTGCTGTGTGGAGTGAGCGTCATGAAGAACAGGGAGGTAAGGAGGTGCTTAACTGTGCTATAAAATCAGCACAGAGAAGCCATTTTGAAGGACTGTGATGTTCTTTGTGACAACTCACTTCTTGAGAGTTCTTGGGCTTCTGAGTAATCATCCTCACCAAAGTAGGGACTCTGACCAGCCTTTTGGATCTTAGGCTTTATTCACATGGAAATACTTTTTCCCCCTCTTGCTTTAGAAATTCTCTGAGTATAGCTCTTTTTCCTCAAACATTTCCTGAGTATCTGTGTTCTAGGGAATAGTGAATACTTTGGGGAAGGTAGAGGGTAGGTTGTGAGATTTATTGTTTGTCTTCAAGCAGTTAGCATCACATGGAGGGGTTTAGGTGGTAGTTTATTTGTATCATGGGCTTTTACCATCAATTGGGTATTACTCTCCTCAGGGCATCATTTAAATCAAAGCAGCTGAGCCAGTCTCAAAAGATCCCGTGTTATATGATTCCATTAACATGAAAGTCCAGAATAGGGAAATGGACGGAGACAGAAAGTAGATGAGTGGTTACCAAGGGCTGGGTGATAGAGGGAGTTGGTTGGTGATACAGGTTTCTTTTTGAAGTGACGCAAATGTTCTCAACTTGGTGGTGATGGTTGCACGTATCACTGAGTACACTAAAAACCATTGAATTGTACACTTTAAATGGGTGAATTGTATGGCATGTGAATTATATCTCAACAAAACTGTTAAAAAATATTGAAAAAATCAATGTAGCTGTTTTTCCTCTGCTGGCTCAATGAGATTTCCCTGTAAATTCTCTGGTTGCTTAAAAGAATGGATGATACAGCATTCCCAGGTCTGGAGGAAGGGTCCTAAAACAGATGCCAGTTTGATGTAAGTGAAATAGCCAGTTTCTTACCGATAGAGAGGAAACTGATTTCCTTCTTCACTGAATATGAGTCAGTGCTATTCAGAGGCCCTTTAAAGAGGGGAGCAACGTTATTCTTTTTGCAGGGCAAAAAGCCAAACCAAAACATTGCCCACAAACCCATTTAACTCAAATTTTTGTAACGTCTCTGAATTTATAATTAATATAGATTTTAAATGGTGTTTTTCCTCACTCCCCTTTTCTGCGTAAACCTTTTCTGATGCCAGGAGTGAGGAGGTGGGGTAAAGAACTTGAGTGTACAGCTGAGTTAGTATTCATTATTCCCCACATGTGCAGGATTCAGAGCCCTCTCTTTAGGTAGGCCTGTGGTCTATACTCAGGAACTGAGGTGTATTTACTGAGGTCTCAGTGCTTGCCTGTCCTTATGTAAAGATGCTCTGGCCTTACCTAGGAATATAGCACCTGACTGAGATAAATATGTGAATAGTAAATGTTGTCCTATTAATAAACAACACGTATGGATTGTTTTTACTGTGTGCTTGGCCTGTACATTTTGTAGTTGTTACAAAAGCAGGAAAAAACTCTCTGGCACTCGGAGGTGTCATTTTCTTGTTTAGTGCTTACGACTGAGGTGGTGAAGGCACTCTTACTATTATCTTACAGGCAAGGAGACATTCAGAGAAGTCAGGTGCCTTGCCCAGGGTCACATGGCCAGTAATGGGTAGATTCACTCCCAGATCTGTCCAGCACCAGAGTCTGAACTTTTTCTTGTCAGGGGAGAGGGGACATGCAATTGATAACATTTTTATTCTACGATTAATGCAGATTAAAAGACAAGGGAAAGCACAAAGAAGAAAAATAAAAGCTACCCATAACTCTACCCCATGGGCTTGCCCATCTTGAGTGTTTCTGTGTATTTCCTTCCAGTCTGTTTATGTGCCTTCTGATCTATTTTTATGTCCACCCAACCTCTGTCAGCCCATCAGTGAAGGCCGTTGCTAATTCATTAAAGGACCTTGGGACTGAGGACACACAAGTCATAAATCAGGATGTTTCATGGGCTGGGGACTGGGGTGGGGGTGGGAGCAGGACACAGACCTGACAAGTTCACACCACAGTCCATCTCAGGGAAGGTCGTGCTTGCCCAAAGTGTCCCCTTAATCTTTCTGTACTCCCACAAGTGTTAGACTGTCCCTCCTGTGCAACATTTAAAGAAAAATCCCTCTACAGGGGCACGTGCTGCAGCCCATACGCTTATGGGGCGTGTATGGTGAATATGGAAAAGTGCAGGGCTAACAATAACGGCTTTGGGGTCTCATAGGTGAGTGAGGTGGGTGGTGGGGCTAGAGGTGGCTGGAGGCTTCCGGAGACTGATGGCACTGGGTCTGGCTTGCAGCCAGTTGACAACCTGCAAATCTGGGAGAGAAAGTTCCAGGTACTGTGAAAGCGGCGTGAGAACCTCCAGTGCTGGGAGGACTAGGCGAGGGAAAAAAATCAGATGGAACTTTACCCGGTGAGTCATCAGTCATTTGCTTGGTGATTGGTGGGGGTCACGGGCTATTGTATCTCTTCCCAGTGTCGGGGGGGTGGGGGTGATGGTGGTGGTTAGAGCTTCCTCTTTGAAGTAATATCAAAAGAAGAGCTATATTTATAAAGGAGGCTGCACCTCACATGTGCATGCGCGTTTAGCCGTAAGGGCTGCGGTAGCTGACACAATGGCTTGAGGGTAGTGACTCCTAATGGTTAGGGCTCAGGTCCTGGTTCTCTAGAGCAGTTCCGACCGCGGCAGTGCTGCTTTCTAGCCGTGTGACCTTGCAGATTGTTCAGCCTCTCCTTTGTAGAATGCGGGGCCACCCACGACACCTGCATTTAGCACAGTGCCTGGCCCAGAGTGAGTTCTCAATAAAGACGAGCTAATGTTTTATAATTCCAGAGAGGGGGAGAGATGGATGTTTAGGTTGGAAAACTGGATTCTTCTCTTTGTGCTCACAAAGAAAACCATGCGATGAAGCCTACGTAAGTCACTTTAACGTGGTTTGGGGCCTCGGTTTCCTCAGCAGTGAGAGGATGGTTCTAAACGATCTCTTAGATTCTACCCATGACTCTAATTCTATGATTCTGTAGTTATCCGGTTTGTTTTACACCATATATCGTTACAGGTTTTCTTTTTCTTGGGAAAACTTTTAAGATCTACTCTCTCGGCAACCTTCAAATATGTGATACAGTATCGTTAATTGTAGTCACCATGCTGTACGTCACATCCCCAGGACTTAGTGTGTAACTGGAAATTTGTACCTTTTGACCCCCTTCACCCATTTTACCCATTCCCCACCCCACGTACAATTCTGTCCTTTGGAAGACTGTCTCACTGAACACAAGCTACTGGTCAGAAGATTTCCTTGTTTGAGTCTCGCCTCGACATTGACGGTCAGTGACCAATCCTGCCACTTTCCCAGATGAGGAAGCAGGCTTGCAGACCTCGGAGTTTGTGAGAAGAGCATATTCTAGAAAATGAAGGCCAGGGTCCGTTTAAAATGAATGTGTGAAATATGGATGCACCTCGATTGGGCTTTGGCCCTTGTGGCGAAACTGAGCTGGAAAGGGGTTCTTGGAGGATCTGGGCGAGGATTTCAGGAGACATGATTCCCAGGAGAGCTTCAGGCTAGGATGGTCATGGTAGAGCAGTAATTTACAGGCTCCTGACAGCTTGAAAAGGTCATGGTGTTCTTTATAAATGAAAACAAAGTAACTTGGGGTTCAGGGGAAAATGGAAGGGCTTGCAAAGACTGACCTCAAAATCCCCATTTGTTATACCATGTCAGAATTTGATTTGTTTGATGCAATTAGCTCAATCTGGACACTTTCTTATTCTAAAAGCAGCTGGGATTCAGGGCACAGGCTAAAGCAGTGTTGGGGCAGGGGTCGGGGAGAAGGCCCTCTGGCAACAGTGGAAAAGCCAGATTGTTTCTGTTGTGTGCCCTGATGTAATTCTGTGCCTGCCCTCTGTGGTTTATCACTTTCCATTTCACGCATCCTTTTTGTAAACCAATTACAGAAGCAGGGACAAATAGGCAGTAGCAGAGTGGATCAGAGCCCTTTAGAATGGGTAACTGATGCAAACTTGGCTTCAGCTTGTGGAGGGTGGGGAGTGTGTAAGGATGGGGCAAGGAGAGATTCTTTCTTGGAGGAATGATGGTCACAGGGTCATGAGTATTGCACATTGGGCCTCTTCGGCCAGGCCCTCCAGCACCTGAGGTCCTTCGAAGCGGCTTACTGGCTGCACAAGGCCTGTGGCTGTGGTGGAGGCTGCGGTGGCTGAGCTGTAATTTAGATGTTGCCACTGTTCAGCCATGAAAGGGCAGCGTCAGGCTGCTGTATTGAAGTGCTGGGAGGGAGGCTTGGGCCCTGGGGGGAACTGGTGGCTGCATTTTGAGTCAGCGTGATTCCAGGAACCCCAGGAGCGATGGCTGGACCCTCACCTTAGTGGGCCAGAGTTTGGGTGGGGGTCCTCAAACCAACTGTTTGTACTTCTAGGGGTAGGCACTGAGTTTGTAGCTGTTCGGTGATCAGGGTTGAGATGAATCTGTCCTTGGTTTTGTTATTGTAGAATGGCTTTTGGCTTAGGCTTCTGGCGACCGACTGCTCACAGTCATAACTTAGCCCTTGAAAGGCCATGAGAGCCGTGATTTGGCTAGCAGGGATGAGAAGCCAATTCTGAAGAGACCCTGCTTCCTTTATGCTCGGGCATCTCTTCTGCCTTTGTTTTTGCCCCTTGTCTCCTACACCGAGCTCCACCGCCGCCCCCCCACCCCCACCCCAGCCAATGTCTTTGTGGAAAGTTTTGCATTACAGGGCCCAACTCACCAGCCTGGCCTTGCCAGCACGATTATTACTAAGTCCGTTGTATCGTACAAAGATATTGCAAAGTAAGTGGATAGAAAACGGCCCTGTCCCCTGATATTGGGCAAGTGGCTTGACTCTTCTGAGTCTCTGGGTTTTTTTTATTTTTAAAATTTTCATGGTGGGGATAACAGTAGCAATACACACCATGGTTATGAAGAAGAATATGTGAAAGTTATTTGAATGATGGGATGTATATAGAATAAGGTGGCATTCTTACGTAAAGTGGGACCTTCTGTAGAAAAGTTGTTTGTAGTAAATTGCATCATTACATACTCCACTTATATAGTACTTAATATTTGCCCGAAGAGCTTTTATTTTGTTATTCCTTTTTGATCCCATCAACAGTTGTGTGCAAGAAAGAGGCAGGAATCATTACTCTCCGCCACCATTCGACAAAGGAGGGGAACTGAGGCTCCCGGATGTTGTGACTTGTCCAGGGTTATTTACTGAATAAACGCCCACATGAGTAATACGAGGCCAGCGCTCTTGCCGTCACTGTGTGCTGAGTGCAGAGCATTAGGGCTCATTGCTCATGGCCCTGAGGGCTCACCTGCCTGTCTGCCGCCCCTGTTCGTTTGCTTAGCAGCTCTTGACTGAGGGCAGCTGGTGCCCAGGCCCTCTGCTGGGTGTTAGGAATGTTGTTAACAAGGGGGCCCTGGCGCTCGCCCTCTGGGAGCCTACGATCTGGCAGGGGAGGTGGGCTGTAATAACTACAGTGTCAGTCGGTCCTCTTTCTCTCCTGCCTCCTGTGAACGTGCCATGGGCGGGGGTGGAGAGAGACTTGGCTCCCTGACCTTGGGCTTCGTGTTTCTCTCTCTCTCTCCTTGTGGGAAGTCCTGAGACAGCTCCTTGAATGGTGCCTGTTAGGGTTCCACCTGCCTCTGCCCGAGGCTGTGCGTGCTCAGCAGTCCGGGACAGTGGAGGATGCGCTAGTGTGGCCTGGAGGGCTGTGAAGACAGAAGAGACAGAGAGCTTTAAGAACCAGCTCTTAAAGCTGATGACAGTGGTCCCTCGGGGGCACTGCCTCTCCTGCTGGCTGTCATGACCCATGGTGGGATGTTGGCAGCTTTCACTGGGACCTCTCGTCCTATTTGTGAAGTTTTAGTACTGGTTTACTTGCTCTGAGTAGAGCTGGATATGACAAGGCAATAAAGTTCTACCTTTTTCCCTCTAACATCCTCTCCCTACCAGAGCTTTCCCCTAAGGGGGCAGTAAAACGGGACCACTTTTTGGCGCTGCTGGGCAGCCTTTCCAGTATGAGTGAGAGGGGTTGGTCTGGAAAAGAGGAGCTGAGGAGGATTATCCTAGATTTCACGGGTGGGTGGGTGGAGGGAGGTCTGGACTCATCATATAAGGAAAGTTTTTTCCCTTGCATCCTGGAAGAGAGGTGATGTGCAGACTTCTCTGTGGTGGTTTTTCCTCTTCCTCTCTTGGTCCTTTGATTCATTCTGCATCACGTCATGTCTATTTTTCCCTCTTTGCCCCTTCCTCTCCTGAAAGAGGATTTGGTGGAATGGTTAGAATCATCTTAAATCCACTAGCTTCGTGGCTTAGTTGTTTGTGCATAAAGAAACTGAAGAAGAATATACAACCTTGGCTGTGTTCCTTCACAGATTGTATCCTTCCAGAGAGCCGAATTTTCCAGAGTGCTGAAGCTGAATTTTATTCATTGTAAGCAGCAAAGCTTTTCTTTATTTTTAAAAATCCGTATTGGAAGGGAATTCTCTGAAATGTATTACCCGTACACATGCACTGCCTTTGTAAGCAGACTGTTCGAAACCTAACCTGACGTTTTCTCCATCACACAGGGTCAGTGTTCGGGACATGGAAGGTTATTCTGTGTTGGAAGAATGATGCCTTTGGGTTGTTTGCCCCTATAGTAAAAGGCATCGGAGTCTCACACTTTGCTGATTCTTATATCTGGGCTTTTTTTTTTTTTCCTTCTACTATGTTGGGTGTTCCTTTTGCTCACAATTTCTCTCCCCTTCTAATCCGTGTGTTTAGGAACAAGAGAGCAATTTATTTAGAAATGTAACAACAACATCTACCATATAGTGGGTTCTTATTGTAGTCACTGCAATAGTGCTTTTCACGAATGTTCCCATTTAATGCCCACACAGCGCCAGGAGATACATAGCGTCATCATCCTTATGTTACAGAAGAGGGAACTGAGCAGCAGAGAAGGCGACCACATGTCCTTCTTGCCTGAAGTACAGGAAATTAATTCAGCAGGCATTCATTGGGGGCTTGTATTGTACTTGCTAAGCACCATTAATTAAAAATAATTGGAACGGGGTGTTGATCAGTAACAGTGAAAGAGTTTGAATCATAGAATATTCTTAAATAGTCTGGTTATTTACAGGGCTTCATGAGTCTTTGTGCTGTTTTACAACACTTAAAGGGATTTAAGCATGAGAGAAACAGTCTTTGTAAATTGAATTAAAATGCAACGGTAGTCTTCTCACTGCTGCTTGGGGTTCAGCTGTTCAGACTAGAACAAAATTAAGCACAGTAGTCACCTAAACAAACGGTATAGGTGTAGATACCTTACTGATATCATAATTTGTGTTCATTTATACAGTCTAAATTATACTCATCTTGAAAGGGGCTTGATTTTTAAAAAATTTTTATGAATTTATTTTTATTTATTTTCGGCTTCGTTGGGTCTTCATTGCTGCATGTGGGCTTTCTCCAGTTGTGGCGAGCAGGGGCTACTCTCCATGACGGTGCGCAGGCTTCTCATTGAGGTGGCTTCTCTTGTTGCGGAGCGTGGGCTCTAGACACGTGGCTTCAGTAGTTGTGGCATGCGGGCTCAGTAGTTGTGGCTTGTGGGCTCTAGAGTACAGGCTCAGTAGTTGTGGCACACGGGCTTAGTTGCTCCATGGTATGTGGGATCTTCCTGGACCAGCGCTCGAACCTGTGTCCCCTGCATTGGCAGGAGGATTCTTAACCACTGCACCACCAGGGAAGAGCTAGGGGCTTGATTTAAATTCATTTACATTGCTTCTGCCAGATGGAAATGACATGCACCTATGCGTTTGAATTTACCTATGCCTGAGCCTTTGAAACCCTGTAGATAGAGTGAACCCAGCTCTAGATGATTAGACAGTTTACTTAGGCTCCTGTATACTCTCTACTACCAACTTGTTGGGGGCCCTGAGCAGAAATGTTGACTTTTCTGGGCCTCAAGCTCCTCTACTTTAAAATGAGGCGGGAAGGAAATCTGGTAGAGTTTCTAGTCTGGGACATTCTACGAAGAGTCGGTTGTGTCTCAAATGATTGCAACCAGAGATACAGGTCTATAGGTACTTGCTCTGAAGAGGGCTAAATAAGCAGTGGTATTTAAATGTAAACCACTGGTTTATAAAATTCTCTGAAAGTTGATTCTTTGAAGGATATTATATAGGCCCTTGGAGTCTTGCTTATTTAAAAACTTTTCTTTTCTTCATATTCTTCGTTGGCTTTTCAAGCATTTCCTTTGTAGATAGCTCAGAAGTGGTTATCAGCCCTGTTTCATATTAATTTATTGTAAATTCTAAACTGGTAGATTTTCTGTTAATGATCTTGTACTGTCTGTTCACCTTAGCCCTTTAATGCTGAGTAAATTAGAGAGCATGGGGGAGAAGTCTTCCTGACTTCAAATACTCAAAGGGTTATTTTTTTCTCCTGAGCAGCTCTGCATATCTATATAGGACAGAAGTACAATAAAAGGAGTTAAGATGGAGGAGATTTCAGCTGGATACACGGAAGGGTAAAAGCAGCCTGATCACTGTGCTCAGACCTCTGCAGAGCTGCTGTGAGGAAGGCGTGGTGTGTGGTGTTGGCCTGTTCTGCATGGCCCCTTGTAAAAAAGAGTGTTTTCACAAGAGTGTTTTCACTCTCCTCCAGGGCCTGCTGGAGGAGAGTGGGGGGAGCCAGGGATGCCCTTCCAGGGCTGCTGCTGAGGGCAGGTGGCAGTAGGGGGGGTTGGCTGGCCTTCAAGGCTCGTTTTTGTGCTTGAGTCTTGAGCTGGTGAGATATGGCACCTGGATCAGGCAGTGCAGAGAAGCGGTTAAATTCTCCTCTGTGTTTTTAATGTTCCCTGATTACCAAGACGGTCAAGGGCAGTGAGTAATGGTGCTCAGTTCCCCCTGGCACCATGGCGCAGGGCTGACAGCGTAGATTTCTCCCTTCACCCCAGGTCCAGATCTCTCTCCCTTCGCCAGCATCCATGGTACCTGGAGGCGCGTGCGTCTCTGACTCTGCATTCATTGACTCTTAATGAGCTATCAGGCTTTCCCCTATAATTGGGTCAGGCAGCCATGTGACCTGCTCACTGCCAATTTCTTTTTTGAAAAGATGTTCATTTCATGGATCATTTTGAGGATTCTCCATGGATATGCAATCTGGTTTGAGAAGGTTGGGTAATTTTTCATTTGTTCTTTGAGATAGGTTGTTTTGTAGTCTTCTTTGCAGTCAGCCACTGTTAGGCTTTTTAAAGAGGTTCTCTCTTGCCATCTTCATTTTATTGCCTCTTGTCTGAGTAGAACTACATGAGAAGTCCCCAGACCCACATGACCCTAATCTGCTCCGGAGGTGGCTAGAGAGAGAGAACTGGGAGGAAAATAGAGATTTTTGAATTATGGAGATTTTAGTAAGGTGGGGAGAGAGACAGAGACTGACACCCAGAAGTGTTTTTTACTTACTTGAGCAATTATATCCTTAGCTTGGGGATGGAAATATGTTCTGAAGTTTGTTTTGTCAGCCTCCTCTGAAATAAATAAAACTACAGTGATGATATCATTCCTGTTTAAAATGTTTGAGTAGGTATCAGGGCAAAGTGATTAGGGCCTAATTGTTTGCCAGAATTTCTTTAAAGCTGCATTTCTTTTGTTTGTTTGTTTGGGGGTGGGGTGGGGATTTCTATGCCAAAAAACATCTTAGATTGATGAACATATAGTTCTCTTCACTTACTTTGGCCAGTTTTTAATGAGATGACTGTTTTCATAGTTGAGGAAATACATTTGCGTTGGGCTGAAGCCCCAGGGTGCCAGATTTCAATCCCAGAAAAAAATGTTCTCCTCAGTTTAGTGCTGAGGTGCACTTAAATAGCACAGGAGAGAGCGCTTTTCCTTGGCCAAGGTCACATGGCGACTTTCCAGAGGGTTGATTGGTTTTGGAGTTGGGCAGGTTTCAGGTCGAGTGCCCCAGCTTGCCCTCCATCTAGGGAGCTCACGGCTCTCCAGCTCCCCGTGAGTGCAGCCGCAGGAAGTCACCAGGTTCCCGAGTCTCTGTCCCGGGCCAGCCTGCCGTGAGCAGAGCGGGTAGGGACCGGTTGCTGCCCGGTACAACCCGACCTCCTTCTCATCCCCACTCGGTCACGGCAACTGCTGCGTGAATCGCCAGCTCCCACTTTGTTTGCTTGCTCGTCCTGTCCTCGGTGCTGGTGATGAGCTGGGAGGCAGTTAACACTTGCCACCTGCTGTGGGAGATCCTGGGATCAACCAGTTTTAGTTTTCCTGAAACCACATTTTGAGGCTTACACTGATAACATTCTGCAGTTCTTTGCAAACCCCTGGTCAGGCACCTTTACTAGTTCTCTTTTTACCAAGGACGTATGAAGGCTGGATTCCCAGCTAACGCTCCATCCATTCCAGACAGGCTGGCCCTGCTCCTCCCCCAAACCCCCTCTGCATGTTTGCTGGGCTGTTTCTTTTCACCGCTGGGTATCTGACAGGAGCCTTGTGCGTGGCTTCAGTGGTGGCTGGGTAAATTCTCCCAGGTGTCCTGCCCACCTTTTCGGAACAGTGTGTCTCCTGCTGGGGCTGCAGGTGGAGTGCTGGGCATGTGGGGTCTTGGATGGCAAGGGCTGAGCCAGGACAAGGGCAAGGGCTCTAACTGGGCACCTGGTTCCTGCGCCTCTCCTGGTGTCCTGTTACTGGCCTGTACCCCGGCCCACTCTTCCATCTGGGAGTGATCTCACTCCCCAGGGCAGCTTAGTATCAATATGTGTCCTGGAAGATGACAAACCCTGGGCCCTTCTTATCTCTGCCCATGCCCTCAGTGTTGTGTGGGGTTCCGCTCCTGAGGCCTTTATTCTGCTTCCTAAAGACTGAGGACTTTTACCTCCCCAGCCTGCTTCCCTGCAGCTTGGAGCCCATGATTTTCTTGACTCCCTTCTTTTCTCAGGATGCCCGCAGGAGTGGGGCGGGGTCAGGAGCTCTGCCACACTGCCCTTTCCACCAGGTTCTTCTGTTTCTGTTCTTGACACATGCAGTGTAAGGTTGATTTCCTTTTCTTGTTTCTTTGCTCTTGGTATTTTTTTTTTTAACCTTTTTTCTAAACTACCTTATATTCAGTTTGCTTGACTTTGGAGTGGAAAGATAACATGTTCCCACTTTACCCTCGTCTGAACTTGGAACTGCCATGTTGCACTTTATTATTTTTTTATTGCATTGTAATTGACCTACAATATTAGTTTCAGGTGTACAGCATAGTGATTCCATATTTTTATACATTACGAAATCATCCTGATGATTCTGGTTACCATCTGTCACCAGAGAGTTATTACAATATTATTGACTATAGTCCCTGTGCTGTACAATATATCCCTGTGAGGTATTTATTTTATAGCTGGAAGTTTGTACCTCTTAATCTCCTTCACCTATTCTTCCCATTCCCCCAACACCCTCCCCTCTGGCAACCACCAGAATTGTTCTCTGAATCTCTGATTCTGTTTCGTTTCCTGGATTATACAAATAAGTGAAATAATACTGTACTTGTTTTTCTCTGACTCATGTCACGTAGCATAATACTCTCTGGGTCCAACCATGTTGTCACAGATGGCAAGATTTCATTTTTTTTATGGCTGAGTAAGATTCCATTGTGTGTGTGTGTGTGTATATATATATGTATGTGTGTATGTATATATGTATGTGAGTATATATATATATATATATACACCACATCTTCTTGACCATTCATCTATCAGTGGACACTTACGTTGCTTCCATATTGTAGCTATTGCAAATAATGCTGCAGTGAACATGGGGGTGCATATATCTTTTCGAATTAGTGTTTTCATTTTCTTTGGATAAATATCCAGAAGTGGAGTTGCTGGATTCTAATGTAGTTTTATTAATTTTGGGGGGAACCTCCATACTGTTGTCCATAGTGGCTGTACCAACTTACATTTCCAAGTAGCAGTGCATAAGGGTTCCCTTTTCTCCACATCCTTGCCAAAACTTATTTGTTGTCATTTTTTTGAGGTATAGTTGATTTATGATATTATAATAGTTTCAGGTATACAACATACTGATTCACAATTTTTATAAATTCTACTCCATTTATTACAAAATATTGGCTGTGTTCCCTGTGCTGTACAGTATATCCTTGAAGCTTATCTATTTTATACATAGTGGTTTGTACCTTTTAATTGCCTACCTCTATTCTTGCCCCTTTCTTCTTCCATCCCCACACTGGTAACCATTACTTTGTTCTCTATATCCGTGAGTTTGTTTCTGTTTTGTTGCATTCGTTCATTTGTTTTATTTTTTAGATTACACATATAAGTGATAACATACAGTATTTGTCTTTTTCTGACTTACTTCACCAAGCATGATATCCTTCACGTCCATTCATGTGTTGCAAATGACAAAATTTCATTCTTTTTTATGACCGAGTAGTACTTCATTGTGTGTGTGTGGGTGGGCGGGTG
>NW_020173377.1:2083877-2160816 GCF_003031525.2 Neophocaena asiaeorientalis asiaeorientalis
TTTATGGCTGAGTAATATTCCATGTACATACACGCTACATCTTCTTTATCCATTCATCTGTTGTATGTTGCTTCCATATATTGGCTATTGTAAATAATGCTGTTATAAACATTGGGGTATTTGTGTCTTTTCAAATTAGTGTTTTTATTTTCTTTGGATATATACTCAGGAGTGGAATTACTGATCGTATGGTAGTTCTAGTTTTTGTTTTTTGAGGAACCTCCATACTGTTTTCTGTAGTGGCTACACCAATTTACATTCTCACCAATGGTGTAACAAGGGTTCCCTTTTCTCCGCATCCTCACTAACATTTGTTATTTGTGGTCTTTTTGATGATAGTCGTTCTGACAGGTGTGAGGTGATATCTCATTGTGGTTTTGATTTGCATCTCTCTGATAATTAGTGATTTTGAGCATCTTTTCATGTGCCTGTTGGGCATCTGTATGTCTTCTATGGAAAAATGTCTGTTCAGTTCTTCTGCCCATTTTTAATCAGATTGTTTGTTTTTTTGATAGAGTTGTATGAGCTCTTTATATATTTTGGATATTAACTCCCTTGTGGGTCATATCATTTGCAAATATTTTCTCCCATTCAGTAGGTTGTCCTTTCTTTTTGTCAGTGGTTTCCTTTGCTGTGCAAAAGCTTTTAAGTTTAATTAGGTTCCATTTGTTTATTTTTGTTTCCTTTGCCTTAGAAGACAGATCCAGAAAAATATTTCAATGATTTATGTCAAAGAGTGTTCTGCGTAGGTTTTCTTCTGTGAATTTCATGGTTTCCAGTCTTACATTTAGGTCTGTAACCCATTTTGAGTTTATTTTTCTATATGGTTTGAGAAAATGTTCTAACTTCATTATTTGACATGTAGCTGTCCAGTTTCCTCAGTACTACATATTGAAGAGACTGTCTTTTCTCCATTGTATATTCTTGCCTCCTTTGTCATAGATTAATTGACCATAAGTGCGTGGGTTTATTTCTGGGGTCTCTGTTCTGTTCCATTGATCTATGTGTCTGTTTTAGTGCCAGTAGCATACTATTTTGATTACTGTAGCTTTGTAGGATAGTCTGAAGTCAGGGAGCATGAGGTCTCCAGCTCTGTTCTTTCTCAAGATTGTTTTGGCTATTCAAGATCTTTTGTGTTTCCATACGAATTTGAAAATTATTTCTTCTAGTTCTATGAAAAATGCCATGGGTATTTTGGTAGGGATTGCATTGAATCTGTAAATCGTCTTAGGTAGTATGGTCATTTAACAGCATTAATTTTTCCAGTCCATGAACGTGGTATACCTTTCCATCTGTTTGTGTCATCTTCAGTTTCTTTCATCAGTGTCTTTTACTTTTCCAGGAGCAGGTCTTTTACCTCCTTATTTTTTATTCCTAGGTATTTAACTCTTTTTGATATGATTGTAAATGAGATTATGTTCTTAATTTCTCTGATAGTGTATAGAAACACAACAGATTTCTGTATGTTAATTTTGTGTCCTGCAATTTTACCAAGTTCATTGCACTCTGTTTTTGGTGGTGTCTTTAGGGTTTTTTAACGTATTATATCATGTCATCTGCAAATAGTGCCAGTTTTACTTCTTCTTTTCCAATTTGGATTCCTTTTATTTATTTTTTCTTATTGCTGTGGCTAGGTCTTCCAGTACTATGTTGAATAAAAGTGGTGAGACTGGGGATCCTTGTCTTATTCCTGATGTTAGAGGAAATGCTTTCAGCTTTTCACCATTGAGTTTGATGTTAGCTTCGGACATATCATTTATGACCTTTATTATGTTGAGGTATGTTCCCTCTCTACCCACTTCGTGGAGAGTTTTTATCATAGATGGATGTTGAATTTTGTCAAAAGCTTCTTCTGCAACTATTGAGATGATCATATGGTTTTTTTTTTTTTTAACATCTTTATTGGGGTATAATTGCTTTACAATGGTGTGTTAGTTTCTGCCCCATAACAAAGTGAATCAGTTATACATATACATATGTTCCCATATGTCTTCCCTCTTGCGTCTCCCTCCCTCCCACCCTCCCTATCCCACCCCTCCAGGCTGTCACAAAGCACCGAGCTAATATCCCTGTGCCATGCGGCTGCTGCCCACTAGCTATCTACCTTACTACGTTTGTTAGTGTGTATATGTCCATGACTCTCTCTCGCCCTGTCACAGCTCACCCTTCCCCCTCCCCATATCCTCAAGTCCATTCTCCAGTAGGTCTGCGTCTTTATTCCTGTCTTACCCCTAGGTTCTTCATGACATTTTTTTTTTCTTAAATTCCATATATATGTGTTAGCATACGGTATTTGTCTTTTTCTTTCTGACTTACTTCACTCTGTATGACAGACTCTAGGTCTATCCATCTCATTACAAATAGCTCAATTTCGTTTCTTTTTAAGGCTGAGTAATATTCCATTGTATATATGTGCCACATCTTCTTTATCCATTCATCCGATGATGGGCACTTAGGTTGTTTCCATCTCCGGGCTATTGTAAATAGAGCTGCAATGAACATTTTGGTACATGACTCTTTTTGAATTTTGGTTTTCTCAGGGTATATGCCCAGTAGTGGGATTGCTGGGTCATATGGTAGTTCTATTTGTAGTTTTTTAAGGAACCTCCATACTGTTCTCCATAGTGGCTGAACCAATTCACATTCCCACCAGCAGTGCAAGAGTGTCCCCTTTTCTCCATCAATTTGTTAATGTGGTGTATTGCACTGATTTTGTAGATATTGAACTACACTTGCATCTGTGGGATAAACCCCAGTTGCTTGTGGTGTATGATCATTTTAATGTATTGTTGGGTTTGCTTTGCTAATATTTGAGGATTTTTGTATCTAAGTTCATCAGTGATATTGGCCTGTAATTTCTTTTTTTGTGTGATATATTTGTCTGGTTTTGGTATAAGGCTGATGCTGGTCTTATAGAATGAGTTTGGAAGTATTCCTTCCTCTGCAGTTTTTTTTTTTTTTTAACATCTTTATTGGAGTATACTTGCTTTACAAAGGTGTGTTAGTTTCTGCTTTATAACAAAGTGAATCAACTATACATATACATATATCCCTATATCTCCTCCCTCTTGCGTCTCCCTCCCACCCTCCCTATCCCACCGCTCTAGGTGGTCACAAAGCACCAGCTGATCTCCCTGTGGTATGTGGCTGCTTTCCACTAGCTATTTTACATTTGGTAGTGTATATATGTCCATGCCTCTCTCTCACTTCATCCCAGCTTACCATTCCCTCTCCCCGCGTCCTCAAGCCCATTCTCTACGTCTGCATCTTTACTCCTGTCCTGTGCCTAGGTTCTTCATGACATTATTTTTTTCTTAAATTCCATATATATGTGTTAGCATACAGCATTTTTTTTCTCTTTCTGACTTACTTCACTCTGTATGGCAGACTCAAGGTCCATCCACCTCATTACAAATAGCTCAATTTCGTCTCTTTTTATGGCTGAGTAATATTCCATTGTATACATGTACCACATCTTCTTTATCCATTCATCCGACGATGGACACTTAGGTTGTTTCCATCTCCTGGCTATTGTAAATAGAGCTGCAATGAACATTTTGGTACATGACTCTTTTTGAATTATGGTTTTCTCAGTTTGTATGCCCAGTAGTGGGATTGCTGGGTCATATGGTAGTTCTATTTGTAGTTTTTTAAGGAACCTCCATACTGTTCTCCATAGTGGCTGTATCAATTTACATTCCCACCAACAGTGCAAGAGGGTTCCCTTTTCTCCACATCAACTCCAGCATTTATGGTTCCTAGATTTATTGATGATGGGCATTCTGACTGGTGTGAGATGATATCTCATTGTAGTTTTGATTTGCATTTCTCTAATGATTAATGATGTTGAGCATCCTTTCATGTGTTTGTTGGCAGTCTGTATATCTTCTTTGGAGAAATGACTATTTAGGTCTTCTGCCCAAGTGAGGTGTTAAAGTCCCATACTATGATTGTGTTACTATCGATTTCCTCTTTTATGGCTGTTAGCATTTGCCTTATGTATTGAGGTGCTCCTATGTTGGGTGCATAAATATTTACAATTGTTGTATCTTTTTCTTGGATCTATCCCTTCATCATCTTGTAGTGTCCATCTTTGTCTCTTGTAATAGTCTTTATTTTAAAGTCTATTTTGTCTGATATGAGAATTGCTACTCCAGCTTTCTTTTGATTTCCATTTGTGTGGAACATCTTTTTCCATCCCCTCACTTTCAGTCTGTATTTGTCCCTTGGTCTGAAGTGGGTCTTTTGTAGACAGCATATATACGGGTCTTGTTTTTGTATCCATTGAGGTAGTCTGTGTCATTTGGTGGGAGCATTTAATCCATGTATATTTAAGGTAGTTATCGATACGTATGTTCCTCTTACCATTTTCTTAATTGTTTTGGGTTTGTTATTGTAGGACTTTTCCTTCTCTTGTGTTTCCTGCCTAGAGAAGTTCCTTTAGCATTTGTGGTTAAGCTGGTTTGGTGGTGCTGAATTCTGTTAGCTTTTGCTTGTCTGTAAAGGTTTTAATTTCCCCGTCAAATCTGAATGACTTCCTTGCTGGGTAGAGTCATCTTGGTTGTAGGTTTTTCCCTTTCATCACTTTAAATATGTCCTGCCACTCCCTTCTGGCTTGTAGAGTTTCTGCTGAAAGATCAGCTGTTAATCTTATGGGGATTCTCTTGTGTGGTATTTGTTGTTTTTCCTTGATGCTTTTAATATTTTTTCTTTGTATTTAATTTTTGATAGTTTGATTAATATGTGTCTTGGTGTGTTTCTCCTTTGCTTTATCCTGTATGGGACTCTCTATGCTTCCTGAACTTGATTGACTATTTCCTTCCCCATATTAGGGAAGTTTTCAAGTATAATCTCTTCAAATATTTTCTCAGGCCCTTTCTTTTTCTCTTTTTCTTCTGGGATTCCTATAATTCGAATGTTGGTGTGTTTAATGTTGTCCCAGAGGTTTAATGTTGTCCCAGAGGTTTAATGTTTTCTGAGACTGTCCTCATTTCTTTTCATTCTTTTTTCTGTATTCTGCTCTGTGGTAGTTATTTCCACTATTTTATCTTCCAGGTGACTTATGTGTTCTTCTGCCTCAGATATTATGCTATTGATTCCTTCTAGAGAATTATAATTTCATTTATTGTGTTGTTCATCATTGTTTGTTTGCTCTTTAGTTCTTCTAGGTCCTTGTTAAACGTTTCTTATATTTTCTCCATTCTTTTTCCACGATTTTGCATCATCTTTACTATCATTACTCTGGATTCTTTTTCAGGTTGACTGCCTATTTCTTCTTCATTTGTTCAGTCTGGTGGGTTTGTACCTTGCTCCTTCATCTGCTGTGTGCTTCTCTGTCTTTTCATTTTGCTTCACTTACTGTGTTTGGGGGTCTCCTTTTTGCAGGCTGCAGGTTCGTAGTTCCCATTGTTTTTGGTGTCTGCCCCCAGTGGCTAAGGTTGGTTCAGTGGGTTCCTGGTGGAGAGGACTGGTGCCTGTGTTCCGGTTGATGAGGCTGGATCTTGTCTTTCTGGTGGGCAGGACCGTGTTCGGTGGTGTGTTTTGGGGTGTCTGTGACATTATTATTTTAGGCAGTCTCTCTGCTATTGGGTAGGGTTATGTTCCTGTCTTGCTAGTTGTTTGGCATAGGGAGTCCAGCACTGTAGCTTGCTGGTCATTGAGTGGAGCTGGGTCTTAGCATTGAGATGGAGATCTCTGGGAGAGCCTTTGCTGTTTGATATTACATTGGTCCGGGAGGTCTCTGGTGGACCAGTGTCCTGAACTCAGCTCTCCCACCTCAGAGGCACAGGCCTGACACCCAGCTGAAGCACCAAGATCCTATCAGCCACATGGCTCAGAAGAAATGGAAGAAAGAAAGAAAGAAAGAAAGAAAAAATAATAAAGTTAATAAAATTTAAAAAATTATTTAAAATAGAAAAAAAATTAAAAGTAATTAAAAAAAGGGAAAGAAAAAAGAAGAGTGCAACTAAACCAAAAACAAGTCCACCAATGGTAACAAGTGCTAAAAACTATACCAAAAAAATAAATGGATAGACAGACGTAGGACAAATGGTAAAAGCAAAGCTATATAGACAAAATCACACAAAGAAGTATATACATACACATTCACAAAAAGAGAAAAGGAAAAAAAATATATATCTTTTGGGAAGTCTGAGGTCTTCTGCCAGTGTTCAGTAGGTGTTCTGTAGGAGTTGTTCTACATGTAGATGTATTTCTGATGTATTTGTGGGGAGGAAGGTGATCTCCATGTGTTACTCCTCTGCCATCTTGAAGGTCTCTCCTCTCTGCAGTTTTTTAAAATAGTTTGAGAAAGATAGGTGTTAACTCTTCTCTAAATGTTTGGTAGAATTCAACTGTGAAGCAATCTGCTCCTGGTCTTTTGTTTTTTGGGGAGTTTGTAAAATTACTGATTCAGTTTCATTACTGGTAATTGGTCTGTTCATATTTTCTGTTTCTTCCTGTTTGTCTTGGGAGATTATACATTTCTAGGAATTTGTCGATTTCTTTCAGGTTGTCTATTTTATTTGTGTACAGTTATCCATACTAGTATTTTATGATTCTTTGTATTTCTGTGGTGTCAGTTGTAACTTCTCCTTTTTCATTTCGGATTTTATTGGTTTGGGCCCCCCCCTTCTCTTTTTCTTGATGAACTGGCTAATGGTTTATCAGTTTTGTGTATCTTTTCTTTCTTTAAAAAAATTAATTATTCTTTTTTGGGTGCGTTGGGTCTTTGTTGCTGCGTGCAGGCTTTCTCTCTTTGCGGCGTGTGAGGGCTACTCTTCATTGTGGTGCATGGGCTTCTTATTGTGGTGGCTTCTCTTGTTGCAGAGCATGGGTTCTAGGTGCATGCGCTTCAGTAGTTGTGGCACGCAGGCTCATTAGTTGTGGCACACGGGCTTAGTTGCTCCGCGGCATGTGGGATCTTTCCGGACCAGGGCTGGAACCTGTGTCCCCTGCATTGGCAGGCAGATTCCTAACCACTGCACCACGAGAGAAGTCCCTTTGTATCTTTTCAGAGAACCAGCTTTTAGTTTCATTGATCTTTTCTATTTTTTTTTCTGCTCTGATCTTTATGACTTCTTTCCTTTCGCTAACTTTGTGTTTTGTTATTTTTCTAGTTCCTTTAGGTGTAAGGTTAGATTGTTTATTTTAGATTTTTCTTGTTTCCTGAGGTAGGCTTGCATCGCTATAAACTTCCCTGTTAGAACTGCTTTTGCCGTGTCCCATAGATTTTTGGATCATTTTGTTTTCGTTTTCATTTGTTTCCAGGTATTTTTTTTAACTTCTTCCTGATTTCTTCAATGATCCATTGGTTGTTTAGTAACATATTGTTTAGTCTCCATGTGTTTGTGTTTTTGCAGTTTTTTTTCTTGTTGTTGACTTCTAGTCTTAAAATGTTGTGGTCAGAAAAGATATTGGGTTGCCCAAAAAGGTCATTGGTTTTTCTGTAAGATCATACCAAAAACCTAAGCGAGCTTTTTGGCCAACCCAGTACTTGCTCAATTTCAAATTTCTTAAATTTACCAAAGCTTGTTTTGGGGCCTAGCATCAATCCTGGAGAATGTTCCATGTACACTTGAAAAGAATGTGTATTCTGCTGCTTTTGGATGTAATGTTCTCTGTATAGCTATTAAGTCAGTCTGGTCTGGTGTGTCATTTAAGGCCAGTGCTTCCTTATTTATTTATTTTTGGTCTGAATGATCTCTCCGTTAATGTAAGTGGGATTTAAAGTCTCCTACTATTACTGTGTTACTGTCAGTTTTTTCCTTGATGTCTGTTAATATTTGCTTTATGTATTTAGGTGGTCCTGTATTGGGTGCGTATATATTTACACTTCTTCTTGGTTTGAGCCTTTGATCATTATGTAATGTCCTTCTTTGTCTCTTGTAACCGTCTTTGTTTTAAAATCTATTTTATCTGACATAAGTATTGCTACCCTGGCTTTATTTTTATTTCCATTTTCATGGAGTATTTTTTTCATCCTCTCACTTGCAGTCTGTGTCTGTATTTAGATCTGAAGTGAATCTTGTAGGCAGCATAGATACGGGTTTTGTCTGTTCAGTCACCCTATGTCTTTTTAAAAAATCTTTATTGGGGTATAATTGCTTTACAATGTTGCATTAGTTTCTGTTGTACAACGAAGTGAATCAGCTATAAGTATACATATATTCCCATATCCCCTCCCTCTTGAGTCTGCCTCCCATCCTCCCTATCCCACCCCTCTAGGTTGTCACAAAGCATTGAGCTTATCTCTGTATGCTATGCAGTAGCTTCCCACTAGCCATCCATTTTACATTTGGTAGTATATATGTGACAGTGCTACTTTCTCACTTCATTCCAGCTTCCTCTTCCCTGCTACCATGTCCTCAGGTCCATTTTCTACGTCTGCATATTTATTCCTGCCCTGCCACTAGGTTCATCAGTACCGTTTTTCTAGATTCCATATATGTGCGTTAGCATATAGTATTTGTTTCTCTCTTTCTGACTTACTTCACTCTGTATGACAGACTCTGGGTCCATCCACCTCATTACAAATAACTCAGTTTCCTTCCTTTTTTATCCTATGTCTTTTGACTGGAGCATTTAGTCCATATTCATTTAAAGTAATTATTGATAGGTATGTACTTAGTACCATTTTGTTAATTGTTTTGGGCTTGTTTTGTGATTCTTTTTTGTTCTTTTAATTTTTTCTCTTCCCTTGTGATTTGATGACTATCTTTAGTATTACGTTTGGATTCCTTTTTCTCTGTGTGTATCTATTAAAGATTTTTGATTTGTGGTTACCATTTTGTTTATGTGTAGCAATCTGTATACATACATGATTATTTTAAGTTGCTGATCTCTTAATTCCAAATACATTTGAACAACCCTGCTTTTTTTTACTCCCCTTCCCTCATGACTGCTGTTTTCGACGTCATATTTTACATCTGTGTGTTTGGTGTTGCCCTTAACTGCTTATTGTGGATATAGATGATTTTTACTACTTTTGTCTTTTAACTTTCCTACTAGCTTTGTATGTAGTTGGTTTATTACCTTTAATGTATATTTGCCTTTACTGATGGGCTTTTTCCTTTCATAATTTTCCTGTTTCTAGTTGTGGCCTTTTCTTTTTTGCTTAGAGAAGTCCCTTTAACATTGCTTGTAAAGCTGGTTTGGTGGTGCCGAGCTCCTTTAGCTTTTGCTTGTCTGTAAAACTTTAGATTTCTCCAGCAAATCTGAATGAAAGCCTTGCTGGGTACAGTGTACTTGGTTATAGGTTCTTCCCTTTCATCATTCTAAATATATTGTGTTACCTCTTTCTGGCCTGCAGAGTTTCTGCTGAAAAGTCAACTGATAGCCTTATGGGAGTTCCCTTGTACACAACTTGTTGATTTTCCCTTGCTGGTTTTGATATTCTCTCTTTATCTTTGCCATTTTAATTACAGTGTGTCTTGGTGTGGGCCTCTTTGGGCTGATCCTGTTTGGGTCTCTGTGTGCATCCTGGACTTGGATGTCTGTTTCCTTTCCCAGGTTAGGGAAATTTTCAGCTATTCGGTTTTCAAATATGTTTTCTGCCCCGTTGTCTCTCTCTCTTCTCCTTCTGGGACCCCTATCATGTCAATATTGGTAAACTTGATGTTGTCACAGAGATCTCGTAAACTGTTCTCATTTCTTTTTTTTTTTCTTTTTTTTTTTGTTCAGTGATTCAGCTTCGGTGATTTCCACTACCCTGTCTTACATCTCACTGATCTGTTCCTCTGTATCATTTAATTAACTTGATTCCTTCTAGTGTATTTTTCACTTCATTTATTGTATTTTTCACCTCTGTTTTTGGTTTTTTCTATTTTCTAACTCTTTGTTAGAAGCGTCTGACTTCTCACTCTGTGCATCCAGTCTTCTCCCGAGTTCTTTGATCATCTTTATGATCATTACCTTGAACTCTTTCTCAAGTAGTTTGCCTATCTCCACTTCATTTAGTTCTTCTAGGGTTTTGTCTTGTTCCTTCATTTGGAACATGTTTCTCTGTCACCTCATTTTGCTTAATTTGCTGTTTTTATTTCTATGTTTCGTCGAGGTTGATTATGTTTCCCGACCTTGGTGAAGTGGCCTTTTGTAGGAGACATCCTGTGAATCCCAGCAGCGCACTCCCTTCTGGTCACCAGAGCTGTATGCTCTAGGGGTGTCCCCTCTGTGGGCTGCGTGGGTCCTTCTGTTGTGGTGGGCTGACTACTGTGGGCAGCCTGGTAGTCATGGCTGGCCCCTGATCTGGTTGTTTGCCAGGCCCTGCCTTGTGTGGAGGCTGCTGGACACTGGTTGGTAGGGCCAGGTCATGATGCAGCTGGTTGTGGAATCCTGGCAGGCCCCAGGGCTAATGCCAGCTCACTGGTGGGCAGAGCTGGGTTCTGAGGTGGGTGGTTGTGGGGCTAGGTCTTCCCAGATCTAGTGTTGGCCTGCTAGCGGGGGTGGGGGGCTCGTTCCTGACATGGCTGGCTGTGGGTTCCAGGGTGTCCCAGAGCTGGTGCTGGCCCACTGGTGAGTGGGGCTGGATCCTGGGGTGGCTGGCTGAGGAGTCCGGGATATCTTAGAGCTGGTATTGGCCTGATGGTGGGTGGGGCTGGGACCCAGGAGGTGCCACTGCTTGTGCTCGTTCACTGGTGGGTGCAGCCGGATCCCAGGGGCTCTGGCTGCAGGGCTCTGGGGGTCCTGAAGCTGGTGTCAGCCTGCTGTGAGTGTGGTTGTCTCTCGGGGCCATTGGCCAAAGGGCACAAGGTGTCCCAGAATGGAGTTGGCCTGCTGGTGGGCAGAGCTGGAGCCTGGTGGGTCTTGAGGCTGATGCTGGCCTGCTAATGTGTTGCCTGGGTTCTGACAAGGCAGGCTGCTGGGCTTTAGTGGTCTTGGGGCTGGTGCCACCTGCTCGTGTGTGTGGCTGGGGCCCTGGAGATCCTGGGGCTAGTGCCTGCCCACTAATGGGTGAAGCCGGGTCGTGAGGCTAGTGCTGGCCCACTGGTCAGCAAAGCTGGGTCCTGGGGTCTCTGGATGCAGGGCCCATTGGTCCCAGAGCTGGTGTCAGACCGCTGGTAGGAGGAGCTGTTTCCTGACGCAGCTGCACGTGGGGTGCAGGGTGTCCCAAAGCTTGTGTCAGCCCACTGGTGAGTGGGGCCTGATTCCGTGGTGGCTGGCTGAAGGGCCCAAGGTGTCTCAGACCTAGTATTGGACTGTCTGTGGGTGGGGTTGGGGCCCAGTGGGTCCTGGGGCTGGTGCTGGACTACTGGTCAGTGGGCTGGGTCCTGCCATGGCAGGCTGTACAGCTGTGGTTGTGCTGGGCTGGTGTCTGTTGGTGGGCAGGGCTGGGGCCCTTTTCGTTGGAGTCCTTAGGGTTTTTTAATATACAGTGTCATGTCATCTGCAAACAGTGACAGTTTTACTTCTTCCTTTCCAATTTGGATGCCTTATATTTCTTTTTCTTGCCCAGTCGCTATGGCTGGGAGTCCTAATATTCTCTTGATAGAAGTGATGAAAGTGGTCATCCTTGTCTTGTTCCTGATCTTAGAGGAAAAGCTTTCACCTTTTCACCATTGAGTATGATGTTAGCTGTGGGTTTGTCATATATAGCTTTTATTATGTTGAGGTATGTTGCCTGTATACTCACTTTGGTGAGAGTTTTTAAAATTATATATGGATGTTGAATTTTGTCAAAAGCTTTTTATGCGTCTTTTGAGATGATCATATGATTGTTATCCTGATTTCTTATGTGGTGTATCACATTGATTTGCAGATGTTTGAGCCATCCTTGCATCCCTTAAATCACACTTAATTATGGTGTATGATGCTTTTAATGTATCATTGGATTCAGTTTCCTAGTTTTCTTGAGGATTTTTGCTGCTGAATTCATCAGTGATATTGGCTTGTAATTTTCTTTTTTTTTGTACTTTTTTTGTTTTGGTATTATGGTTATGCTGGTCTTGCTAAAATGAGTTTGGAATCGTACCTTCCTCAGTTATTTGGAATAGTTTTAGAAAAGTATGTATTAACTCTGTTTTAAATGTTTGGAAGAATTCACTTGTGAAGCCATCTAGTCCTGGATTTAGTTTGGGAGTTTTTTGATTACTGATTAATTTCATTGTTAGTAATTGATTTCTTCATGATTTAGTTTTGGAAGATTGTATATTTCTAGGAATTTATCCATTTCTTCTAGGTTGTCCAATTTGTTGGTGTATTATTTTTCATAGTATTCTCTCACGATCCTTTGTATTTTGTGGTATCAGTTGTAACTTTTCTTCTGTCATTTCTGATGTTATTTATTTGGGCCCTTGCTCTTTTTTTTTTCTTGATTAATCTGGCTGAAGGTTTATCAGTTTTGTTTGTCTTCTCAAAGAACCAACCAGCTCTTCATTTTATTGATATTCCCTATTTTTTAGTCTCTATTTTATTCTCTCTCTGATTTTTATTATTTCCTTCCTTCTCCTAACTTTGGGCTTTGTGTGTTTTTCTTTTTCTAGTTTCTTAAGTTGTAAAGTTTATTTGAGATTTTCCTTGCTTCTTGAGATAGGCTTGTATAGCTACAAACTTTCTTCTTAGAACTGCTTTTCCTGTGTCCTGTGGATTTTGGAACATTGCGTTTTTATTTTCATTTGTTTCAGGACTTCCTCTTTGATTTCTTTGTTTACCCATTGGTTGTTTAGTAACATGTTATTTAGTCTCTACATGTTTTTGCGTCTTCCTCTTGTAATTGATATCTAGTTTCATACTGTTGTTGTAAAAGACACTTGATATGATTTTAGTCTTAAATTTATTGAGACTTGCTTTGTGGCCTAACATGTGATCTGTCCTGGAGAATGTTCCATGTGCACTTGAAAACAAAGTGTATTCTGCTGTTTTTGGTTGAAATGTCCTGTGTCTATCTACTAAGGTCAATCTAGTCAAATGAGTTATTTAAGGCTCATGTTTCCTTATTGATTTTCTCTCTGGATGGTCTATCCATTAATGTAAGTAGGGTATTAAAGTTTCCTACTATTATTGTATTGCTGTCAATTTCTTTCTTTAAGTCTGTTAATATCTGTTTTATGTATTTAGGTGCTCCTGGGTAGGTGCATATGTATTTACAAATGTTATGTCCTGTTGTTGGAGTTGAACATTATGTAATGCCCTACTTTGTCTTTTGTTACAGTCTTTGTTTTAAGGTGTATTTTGTCTGATTATAAGTATTGCTACCCCAGCTTTCTTTTCATGTCCAGTTGAGTGGAATATCTTTTTCCCTTTCTTCACTTTCAGTCTGTGTGTGTGTGTTTAGATCTGAAGTGGGTATATAGGCAGTATATAGTGAGTCTCATTTTTTTTTTAATCCATTCAGCTACTCTGTCTTTTGATTGGAGAATTTAGTCTATTCATTTACATTTATAGTAATTATTGATAGGCATGACTTTTTGCCATTTTATTAATTTTTTTCTGGTTGTTTTTGTAGTTCTTCTTTGTTTCTTTTTTCTTGTTCTTTTCCTTTGTGGTTTGATGACTTTTATTAGTTTTATGTTTGGATTTCTTTCTCTTTTTCGTGTATGTATCTATTATAAGTTTTTAGTTTGGGTTATATGTTTGTTATATATAACGACATATATATATGGTGGTTTATCTTAAGTTGATGGTTGCCTAACTTCGCAAGTATTCTACAAACTCTATCCCCCTCTCCATGTTTCATAATTAACATTAAAAAATTTTTTTTTATCCCTCAACTAAATATTACAGTTATGGTTGATTTTGACTTTTGTTTAACTTTCATACAAGCTTTTTAAGTAGTTTGTCCACTACATTTACTACATATTTGCCGTTACCAGTGAGATTTTTTTCTTTCATATATTTTCTTATCTTTAGTTATGGCTTTTTGTCTTCAGCTTAAAGAAGTTCCTTTAACATGTTTTTGTAAGGCTGGTTTAGTGGTAATGAATTCCTTTATCTCTTGCTTGTCTGGGAAACTCTTTATTGCTCCTTAAATTCTGTAGGATAACCTTGCTAGGTAGAGTATTCTTGGTTGTAAATCTTTTCCTTTAGCCCTTTGAATATATCATGCCACTCCCTTCTTGCCTAGTAAGTTTATACTGAATAATCTAATAGTTTTTTTGGGTTTCCCTTGTATACAATAAATTGTTTTTCTCTTGCTGCTCTTAAGAGTCTCTCTTTATGCTTAACTTTTACCATTTTAATTATAATGTGTCTTGGTGTGGTTCTTTTTAGGTTCATCTTATTTGGAACTTTTTGGGCTTCCTGGAGCTGTATATTTGTTTCCTTTCCCAGGTTAGGATAGTTTCCTGCCATAATATCTTCAAATAATTTATCTGGCCCTTTCTCTCTCTCTCTTCTCCTTCTGGAACCCCTATAATGTGAATGTTATCCTGCTTGATGTTGTCCCAGATGTCCCTTAAGGTATCCTCCCTTTTAAAAATTCTTTTTCCATTTTGCTGCTCTGTCTGGGTGATTTCCATTGCTTTGTCTTTTAGCTTACTGATTTGTGCTTTTACTTCATCCAGTCTGCTGTTAAGCCCGTCAAGTGTATTTTTCAGTTCAGTTATAATCTCTGTTTGGTACTTTCTGACATTTTGTATGTCCTTGAAGTTATCACTGTGTTCATCCATTCTTCTCCTGAGATCAGTGAGCACCTTTATGACCGTTGCTTTGAATCCTTTATAAGGTAGGTTGCTCATCTGCATTTTGTTAGGGTCTTTTTCTGAGGATTTGTCTTGTTCTTTGGTTTGGAACATCTTCCTCTGTCTCTGCATTTTGCCTGACTCTTTGTGTTTGTCTGTATGTATTAGGTGAAAGGGCTACCTCTCCCAGTCTTGAAGGTGTGGTCTTGCGTAAGAGATGATCTGTGAGGCCCAGAAGTGCAATCTACCCTGGCCTTCAGAGCCCAGAGCTCAGGGGGCATCCCTCATGCCGCCTGTGTGCCCTCGCGGCTATGGTGGGGCTGCGCTGCTGCACTGAGAGCGTGGGGTGTGGAACACCCGCTCCGGTGCTGGCCGGCTAGAGGGAGAGCACCAGAAGTGGTGCCCGCCAGTTCTGTCACCAGCAAGTTAGAATGAGATTACAAAAATGGCACCCAACAGTGCTTCCATCCCCAGAGAAAGTCCCTGCAGGTTCCTGCCTTTGCAGCAGCCACTTTGGGCTTCGTTAGTGGTTCTCCCTCCCTGATGGTCCTGGCACTTTCCACACTGTCGCTTTTGTGCTGGATCTCAGGGTGAGTGGTCTGCATGCCTTTAGGAGCAGGTTCTCAGTTCCCTACAGTTCTGTGGTTCCCCTGGACTTAATCCCTGTTGCTTTTCAAAACCAGACATTTTGGGGCCTCTTTTTATGGTGCCGGACCCAGGGGCCTGATGTGTGGCAAGTCTCATCCCTCCTCAAGGGGAAATTGCATGTTTTTGGGGTCCCTTCCCAACTGTGGGACACTGTGCCCGGGGTGGAGTCCCGGGCGAGACTGAGTCTCTGCCTCTTACTAGTCTCTTTATCTTTTGTTACGGAGCCGCTGTTCATGTAGCCCTTGGGTCCTTTTCCGAGGATAGTTATTCCATATGTAGCTGTCAGTTTGTTGTGTCCATGGAAGGAAGGAAGTTTGGGGTCTTCCTGTGCTGCCATCTTGAACTCCTGATTTCCATGATACACTTTAGAAAAGATTTAGTATTCCCGTGAACTTTCTTCCTTTCTAAACTATAAGCTTTGGACCAGGAACTACATTTCATTCTTCTGTGTGTCCCCCTTGTATCTCTACCTGCTGGGTGCTTAGTAAACACAGGACAGAATGATGCAGTGCTGATCTGGTATAAGAGAGCAGTTACTTCCAAGTTATGTTAAAAGCTCTCAGGCTCACTAAAAAATTACTCGCGGACACAAATCAAGCTGCCTGCACATACATTAAAGCAGGGACACTGAGAACCACCACGAGGCAACACCATCTTAGCTAAGGAAACAAAGTTTAAAGTAGTGCTGTTTTATTTATTGAGTTGGCCCAGAAGTTCATTCAGGTTTTTCTATAAGATGTTACGGAAAAACCCGAATGAACTTTTTGGCCAACCCAATATGTGAATGTATTCTAGTTGACACAGTCATTCAGAATGGACTCGCTACTAATTAGTGGAGCATTTCAGTGAAGTTTTTAATAAATTCCTGATTTCTGTGACTTCTCTAATTAGGCTAGGCTGTGTTGAACACAATCTCTGTTTCTTAGTTATCAAGTTATAAAAAAAATGTGTTTACACCGTCTGTCTGCATCACCACCTGGCTGCAGAGTCTCCAGGAGCACCTCTGCTCTCTTCCTGTTCACTCTTATTTTAAGAACAAATCCCTACCATTCATCAAAGGTACATCATGCTGGTGGGGGTAGGGGAAATATTACTAGCACTGCTGCTGTAACCACTCCTCGCCCCACCCCATGCTAATGGGAGCTAGAGTTTGACGGGCACTCTTATGTTGCACCATATTCTGAGCAATGTATGCGCGCTGTTCCGCTTAATCCGATGAGGCAGGTGCCATTATCACCCCTGGTTCAGAGAGGTTAACTGTCATGCTAAGATCACACAGCTTGGAAGAGTTGGGAGTGGGGAAGAGGCTTTTTTCCCTTAAGGCTACATTCAATGGACTGGAAAGTAATCAGAGCCTACTGATACGAGAAAGCCATTCCCCCAGAATGAGAGCACAGGCTAAACATTACCATCTTGTTTGTGAATAAGAGCTAGAGGATGGTGGTTGGAGGTGGGGGGAAGGAGTCCGGAATGATCATCAGCTGAGAGTTACCTGTGGTTCAGGTAGAAAGTAGTGCAGGTGCCAGAATTATGATCAAAAGTCATTACTGTGTGGTCACATTACTGAAATGTGACCACACAGTAATGACAAGGCACGTATGTATACTGGAGAGGAGGAAATAATGGCAAAGTTAAAAATTCTCCTAGGTAGATAGAGCTTCCCTGTTTATATGTCTTGTATGAGCATCTTTAGACCATTCACAATATAGGGACTTCACACAGTTGCCCATGTGTCTCTTTAGAACAGAGTAACGGTGTGTGTGTGTGTGTGTGTATGATTTTGAAAATATCTACAAATACCTTCTGATTAGAAAAAAGAGAGTTGTTACGTTAAAAATTTGTAACGAGAACCATTTTATTCTCAAAGCAGTTGAAGCAGTGTAACTCTAAATAGGGTCTTTTCTCAGCTATTTAGCAAGTCACGGGTACACGCACCGCACATAGGCTAGGCTTCCAGACTGTGTAGTATTTAGCCCCATTCAGTCAACATATTTGATTCCCTGGCAGCCAGTATCTGATTGGAAGAGAAGGTACAAATTAGGACTGTTAAGATTAAGGTCAAAGATTCTTCTAGGGACTACGATAAGCCTTTGTGATAGGAGCTTTCCATACTCATACGAGTTTCTGTTACTTAGAAACTTGTGTTAACCTAGAAAATTATGCTACAATACACAGCTGTGTAAATATCAATACTTTTTGAAAGTGTCTTAAGTTGTGTGTGGGCATGTGGGTTTTAAAACTGGAATTTTCAGTATCACACCACAGGAAAAAGATATGTAAGCTAAATAATAAAAATTATTTACAGAAGTAGAAGAAATTGTGAGCCAGTGAACTGGTTTTACAAAAACTAGATTCACTGCGGTTCCTATAAACCATGCTGCATCTAGCCTCGCATCATCTAACAGATGGGGGGATTGTTTCTTCTCTCCAGGCACAATATTGCGAATGGGTCTTTCTCCCCAGACTTCACTTCTCTGTGAACTTTGCCTGATGAACTCAAGAGACTCCTCTCCTTGTGCCCCCTTCTTTCAGCCCAACGGAATGGCTGTGAGATTGAATGTGCACTTCGAGCTCCTTACTGCTTCCTAGGTCTTCTTCAAATGCAGTCATCATCCCTCCTTGCTTACAGTTTAGTCTCCTCAAGGGTAGGGATTAGGTGGTTCTTTGTTCCTTCTCCCACAGCACAGTGTATGTGGTTTTCACTGCGTGAAGTTAATACACCTTGGCAGCTGACATTTTATCCCTTTGTCACCACTCAGGAACCAGCACATGGTCTTGCACTCAGTAGGAAATCAATAAATACTTTGTTGATTAATAACTGCTAAAGCTGATCCCTGCATCTGTTGAGTTCAGTGACCGTTTCTGATTATGAATTGGAAAGGGTTCTGTTGGGGGTGGAGTGATAGCAAAGTCCCCCTTGACGCTCTCACATCCATTTAACCACAAATAACACCCCTCTCCTTTTAAACTTGCGTTCTGTTAACATTATTGACAAGTATGTAGGATTATATGAAAATTTAAAGAACATATACTGAAATAAAGGTGAAAAATTATAATGACTTTGGAGCAAAATCATGTTTCCTGTAGCCTCTATCCCACTATTTATGGGGTCTGGGTAGTGTGTCTAGCAGTGTCTCATGAGGGGGCTGTACCCAGATGATTGAATTAGAAACTGAAAAAAAGATTTATCAAGCATTTCGTGTCACACATTTGTGAGATGTATCAATACTGGAACTTCTAGCTATGGTTTTTTATGGCCCCATGTTTTATAAAACTGTGGAAGATATTGAACCTTTGCACAAGGATCTCAGTCACAGTGATAGAACACGATGTAGGATAGGGCTGTGCTGTGACAGTTCAGTTTGGAGGGTGGATCTCCTGCCCTTTCCCCTGTTTCCTTCTGGCTGCTTTTTCTATTTTCCTGTGAGGTTCTTCCCAGGGAATAGAGCAGTAAGTCAACAAAAAGCAAGTATAAAAGGCGGATTTATGACTTTCTATACCTAAAGCTCATAGCTTTTTCTTTTAATGCTGTATTGACTCATCTTTTTTTTCCTCTTTAAGTCATTCTCAGTGATGCTCCATTTCTCACTTAGCCTCTCTTATCAGTTGCAGATGACCTGTGGGGAAGGAAGACTCTTTAGACCTTGTTTGCCTCTCAGCAGAGAACCTACCTGCATCTCACCGAGGGCTCCTTTCTCTACCCTTAGTTTTTCTGTCTTATGTGGATAGACCCTGCCCAGGCGACTCTTATTTATTTAAAAAAAATTAACATACAGTAAACCTTTTTTTTTGTTTTTGTTGTACAGTTACGTGAGCTTTAACACATACATAAATTTTTATATCCACCACCACAATCAGGACACAGAACAGTTCCATCACCCCCAAAACTTATTCATTTGGCCTTTTTGTAGTCACGCTCTCCCTTCACCCCAACCCTGGGCAGCCTGTGATCTGTTCTCCATCACTGTAGCTTTGTCTTTTCTAGAAATGTCATGTAAATACAGTCACTCAGTATAATGCCTTTGAGGTTTATCCATGTTCAATAGTGTGTATCAGTAGTTCCTTCTCATTGGTGAGTAGTATTACATTTATGGATATACCACAGTTTACTTATGCATTCACCTGTTGAAGGAAATTTCATTTATTTCCAGTTTTTGGTGATTTTTCAATAGAGCTGCTATAAACATACAGGTTTTTGTGTGAGTATGTGTTGAATTCTCTAGTGTAAATCCCTAGGAGTAGAATTGTTGGATCATATAGTAATTGTATGTTTAATGTTATAAGAGACTGCCAAACTGTTCTCCAGGGTGGCATGGTGGTGCTATTTTGCATTCCCATCAGAAACATACGAAAGTTCCTATTACTTCGCATCCTTGTCAACACTTAATAGTGTCAGAACCTTTTATTTTAGTCTTTCTAATAGGTGTTTAGTGGTATCTCATTTTGGTTTTAATTTTCATTTCCCTAGTGGATAATGATGATATACATCATTTCATCTGCTTGTTTGCCATCTGTGTATCCTTTTCGGTGAAGTGTCTATTTCCATCTTTTGCCCATTTAAAAAGTTGGATCGTTTGTTTGGTTTATTACTGTTGAGTTTTGAGAGTTTCTCATATATTCTGATTCCAGGTCTTTTATCAAATATGTAATTTCAAGATATTTTCTCCTACTCTGTGGCTGGTCTTTTTTTTTCTCTTAAGTGTTTTACAGAGCAAAATTTTCATTTTGGTGACATCAACTTTTCCAGTTTTTTCTTTGATGGATTATACTTTCTCCCAGGTCATGTACATTTTCTCTAGTGTTATTTCTAAAAGTCTTATAGTTTTACATTTAAATCTGTGATCTGTTTTGAGTTACTTTTTGAATAAAGTATGAGGCTTAGGTTGGGGTTTTTTTTTTGCACATAGGTGTCCAGTTGTTCCAACACCGTTTGTTGAAAAGCCTATCCTTTCTCAATTGAATTGTCTTTATACATTTGTCAAAAATCAACTGGCCATACTTGAGACTTTTTCTGGACTTGCTATTCTGTTCCATGAATTTGTTCCTTCACCAGTACCACACTGTTTTGATTACTGTAACTTTAATGTCAGTCTTAAATTGAGTGGTTTGAGTTTTCCAGCTTTATTCTTATTTTTCAGAATTGTTTGTGTCTATTCTAGTTCCTTTGCCTTTTCACATAAATTTTTAGATTCAGCTTACTGGTTTCAACAAAAAAGCTTATAGTGATTTTGATTGCATTGAATCTATAGATTTAGGTAGAATTGACACTTCAACTACAGTTGACCCCTGAACAATGTAGGGGCTAGGGGTGCTGACCCTCGATGCAGTCAAAACTCTGCTTATAACTTTATAGTTGGCTCTCTATATCTGTAGTTCCACATCTGTGGATTCAACCATCCATGGATCATATAGAACTGCATATGTATTTATTGAGAGAAATCCTCATATAAGTGGACCTGCACAGTTCAAACCCATGTTGTTCAAGGGTCAGCTATATACTGAATTTTCCAATTCATAAACATGGTGTATTTCTCTGTTTATTTAGGTCATCTTTGATTTATTTTATTAAGGACAGTCTCTGTATTTTCATTAGTGTTTTTAGGTCATCTACACACAAAATTATTATCAATATGTTTATATTTAGGCCCACCATTTTATTATTCTGTTGTCTCTTTTTCACTCTTCATTTGCCCCTTTCCTGCCTCCTTTTGGATTATTTGAATATTTGTTAGCATTTCATTTAAATGTATCCATTGTTCCTGATCTTAGGGGGAAAGCCCGCAGTCTTTCACCATTAATTATGATGTTAGCTATGGTTTTTTCATAATGACCTTTTGTTGGATTGAAGAAGTTTCCTTCTATTCCTAGTTTGTTGAGTGTGTTTTCATTAGAGGTTGTTGGATTTTATGTATAGTGTTCTTTGTCTTGTGATGTCTTTATCTGGTTTTGATATCAAGGTAAGGCTTCCGATTTTTGTGGAAGTGTTATGAAAGAATGGTGTTAATTCTTTAAACATATGGTAGAATTCACTAGTTAAGCCATATGGGCCTGGGCAGTTCTTTGTGGGAAGTTTTTGGTTACTATTTCAATCTCCTTACTTATCGTAGACCTGTTCAGATTTTCTATTTTATCTTGAATCAGTATTAGTAGTTTCTTCCTAAGAACTTGTCCATTTCATGTAGGTTATCTAATTTGCTGGCAGCATTAAAAATTTTTTTTTACTTTTTTAAAAAGAAATTTATTGGAGTATAGTTGATATACAATGTTGTGTTAGTTTCTGCTGTACAGAAAAGTGAATCAGTTATGTATATATCTACTCTTTTTTAGATTCTTTTCCCATATAGGTCATTACAGAGTATTGGGTAGAGTTCCCTGTGCTAGACAGTAGGTCCTTATTAGTTATCTATTTTATATATAGTAGTGTATATGTCAATCCCAATCTCCAATTTATCTCCTCCCTCTCCCCCCCAGAGCATTTCTTTTATAGTAGGCCTCCTGGAAATAAATTCTCTTAGTTTTCAACCTCTGAAAATGTCATTCACCTTCATTTCCAAAGGATGTTTATAGAATTCTGGGTTGACAGTTCTTTTCTTTCAGCACTTTATAAATACTCATTCTCCACTTTCTGACCTCCGTGGTCTTTTCTGAGAAGTCATTTAAATCATTGTTTCCTATATATTTTCTAAAAATATTTATTTATTTATTTGGCTGTGTCGGGTCTTAGTTGCGGCATGTGGGACCTTCCTTGCGGCATGAGGGATCCTTTGTTGCAGCACACAGGCTCCTTGTTGCAGTACACGGGCTTCTCTCTAGCTGTGGTACATGAGCTGCATAGTATGCAGGTTCAGCAGGTGTGGCTCACGGGCTCTCTAGTTGTGGCATGCGGGCTTCAGAGTGCACGAGCTCAGTAGTTGCGCACGTGGGCTTAGTGCCCCGTGGCATGTGGGATCGTAGTTCCCCAACAAGGGGTTGAACCCACATCCCCTGCATTGGAAGGCGGATTCTTAACCACTGGACCACCAGGGAAGTCTTCTGTTGCCTATATGTTACATGCTGTTTTCCTCTGGTTATTTTCAAGATCTTTTTCTTTGTCTTTAGTTTTTAGCAGTTATGATATGTCTGGGTATGGATTTCTTTTGAGATTATCCTGTTTGGGGTTTGCAGAGTTTTTTTAAACCGTCAGTTTAGGCCTTTTGACAAATACGGGAAGTTTTCAGCCAGTGTTTCTTCAAATATTTTTCCCACATAACACTCTTTCTTCTCTTCTTCTGGGGCTCTGACGACATGAATGTTAGACCTTTTGGTATTATTCTACATGTCCCTGGGCTTCTGTCTATCTTTGTAATTCTTTGTTCATCCAGTGACATTTAAAATGTAGTATTGTATTTTTCAGTTCTAAAATTTCCATTTGGTTCTTCTTCATGTCTTTTTTGAGGCAGGGCTAAAATTTTCTGTCATTCCATTAGTTTCAGCAGTGTTCAGCCTTACTTCCTGGAACATGGTTATAATAGCTACTTTAAATTATTTGTTACATAATTCCAATACCTATGTTATCCTGAGGTTGATGTCTTTTAATTGTCCTTTTCCTTGCAAGTTGAGAGTTAGCTGGTTTTTCTTATGCTGAGTAATTTCAAATTATCTTCTAGACATTTGGATATTATGTTGTGCTTTTCTGGGTCTTGTTTATATCTTACGGAGACTGTTTATTTTTTCTTTTGTAAGCAGACGATTGATCTGGTTGGAAGTTTTGATTTGCATTCCATGCGCTGTGTTTCTAACATCAGTTCAGTTTTCAAAACCTTTTCAGTGTCATTTGAATCTGTCCCATGCGGGTGTATTCCATTGCCCAGTCTGGGACCTGAGCAATCATCTTTTCCAAAGTGCAAATCTCAAAGCTGTTGGCATGCTGTTTAGGATCAGATACATGGTTAACAGCTCAGAGGTGAGACCATATATTAGTATACCACTTTGTGATAAATTCCCTTAGCTCCCTTCTCTCTGCAATCTCTCTGACAATTTCTGATTCCCTGAGGCCCTCTTTTGCTGTCCTCCAGCCAGAAATACAGGACTGTGTTTCTCTTGCTCTGCTGTGTACTTTCTGTGACTGCGCAGATCCAAGCAGCAGAAGGCCAGTGAGAAAAAGAAGCAGTGGGGATTTATCCTCTTGTTTGTGGAACTATAGTTCTTCGTAGAGAAAATCATTCCCCTTTCTCTGAGTTAGGTGCCTGCTTACCTCTGCTGTTGTTCTGTGGCTCTGTGGGATTGTCTGGTGCTGAGGTAGGAGAGATCAGAAAAAAGTAAAACCAATCCAGGGGATTTCTCTGAACATTAGGAGATTAGGAGTTACTGTTTTTTTTGCTCCTTGGGCTGGAATGTGAGGGTTTCTCTTCCAAGTTCATTCTTTCCTTACCTAGTGAGCACTTCTGGGTGCTGGGCCTTTGAATTCAGCCCGGGTGATACCAGAGAGAACAAAAACATCAACGGAAAATTCACCACTGGTTTGGTGGTCCTCTGTGTTCTAGTTTTCTTCCTCAGTCTGCCAGCTACCATTGACTTTTCAGAGTCCTCAGATGCTCCATGTTTTCCACCCAGCTTTTATATTTACATATAGTTAAAGAGGTAAGGTGGGTGTTCTTAATCCATCTTGCCTGGAACTGGAGCATCCATATTAGTCTTAACATCATCTTTTATAAAACAAACCCTGGCTACGATGGGGTTTACCAAGTCTGATTTTCTGAGATCCTAGGATGTGCTCATAACATGTACCATGGTATTCTCACATAATACTTATCATTTAATAAGCTTACTTTAATTTAAAGGAGAGATTAGCATACTGTTTCTGTAATGGGCCAAATGGTAAATCTTTTTAGTTCTGTGACCGTACGATCCCTGACACAACTTCTTAACTTGGCTGTTGTTGTGTAAGAGCAGTCATAAACAATACAGAAACTAATGAAGATGGCTGTGTTCCAGTACAACTTTATTGACACTGACATTTGAATTTCTTATTCTTGTCATGTGTCATGAAGTATTATTCTTTTTATTTTTACTACCATTTCATAGGTGGTTGGCCAGATTTAACCCATGGACCAAAGTTTGCTGACACCTGGCTCTTGTCATGGATGGCTGTCTGACCCTAACCAACAGCCGTTCCTGATCATAAGGGGTTATTTTTAACTCATTATGGAGAAACATAGGTAGGAAAGCAACACAGAAGTTCCAGAAATCTTCTGGAGCGTTCATAGACGAAATATGTAAACCAAAGTAGCATTTCAATCCTTTTCTGTGTTTCTTAGGTTGTGTAGAGAGTGAGGGCCTTTTACATTTTGTGTCAGTGTACCCCCATATTACTTAAAGCAAATGCTTTCATCCTCATTTTATGGATGAAAAAACTGAGGTGTGGAGAGGATTACACGGTCCAAGTCATGACTAGACTGGGGTTTGTATCCAAGCCAGTCCAGTACCGGCGCTGTTGCTTTTAACTCTAGGGCAGTGAAGATCTCCTTTCTCCAGTTTGACTTGTGTCCTTACAAAGAGGCCTTGTTGATAGCTGTGTAGGTCATTAAAAGACCTGGTACTTAAGACCTCTGTGTTCTGGTCTGGACTATTTCATGTATCATTTGTTTCTCTGGGTCCTAATTTCTCTGCCTATAAAATAGGGGACTGGGCCAGCCAGTGTCTGTCTGTCATTGCGGGTTTCGTGGGTTTTGTTTTGTGGATTTTTGGCAGCAAGCATCGTAACCATGGACAGGGACCCTGGGAAGAGGTAGTGCCTGTAGGGCTGCGGAGAGCCATAAGGAGCAAGCCTGGCCCTGGACCACAGTGTGATGGCTGTTGACTTAGAGCTCTGTAGCTATAAAGAAAAAGAGAATAAACATAGCACTTCTTTTTTATCTTCAGTTTTTCACAGTATACTCCTAGACTGAACTTTGCTTGATTTAGTGTTCGCCACGTAAGTTCGTGCCATTTTCTTTGAACTCTTATCAGTGGAAGTCAGCAATAAATGCTTAAGAATCTGTGGGTCTTGCTGAAGTACTGGTATACCTTGTTTGAAGCCTGTTCTGCAAATAGTAAAGCATTTCTTAAAGACTTGATGGGGTAATATGAAAATGTTCGTTGCTTTCTTTGTTCACTCTAGCATTTTAAAAAGTTATTCACATCACATGACTTAATTATGTCATTGATTTAATATTCTTTCAAATGTGATGAAAATGGAAAATGTTAAACAGTCATAAAAAATCAAAAAGAGGAGAAATGAAGTCACATTTGAGTGCTGCTTTGTGCTAGCGATTTTCGTACATGCTCTGGTAGAAAGTAGTCTCCTTTTACCATGATGAGCAAGACATGGTTTCTACCATTAAGAAATTTAGAGTTTAATAGGCTTAATGGTTCTCAACTGGCATTACTCTTCTTCAGTACTTAGAAATGTGCGGTTGTAATTGTCACAAGTACTGAGAGCACTGTTGGGCTGCAGTGTGTGGGATTACATTACAGTGAAGAATTGCCCCACCCCAGATTCTTGTAGAGCTCCTCTTGAGAAACACTGGGCTGAATGAAATAATAGTACTGATAATAATAATACACACTTGCCTGTTGAGCACATCCTATCTGTTCTGAGAGCTCTACAAATACAGGTCCATATTTTCTGATCTGCAGCTCTAAATTTAAAGATCTGTAAAACTGAATTGGATTTTTTTTAATGAACCCATTTAGTGATAAAACATGACCTGAATTGATTTCTGCTTTAAGAGTACAATTTAGTGATTTTTCAGTAAACTTAACAGAGTTGTATTACTATTACCACAATTCAGTCTTACAGCATTTTCTTTATCCTCTCAAATTCTCTTGAGCCTGTGTGAGACCATAATATAGTTTCTGTCCCTTTTGGTGTCAATTTTCAGATGTTCCACTGAAGAAACACAAAGTATTTGGTTATAGGGTGTTTTTCCAGATCCTTCTGGGATGGTTAGGTATTCATTTTCTGCAATCTGAAAAATTCTGAATTCTAAAACCCATCCAGACCCAGAAGTTCCTGGTAAGGGACTGTGGACCATAGGAATGCATCCCATCCTCAGAATAACCATGTGACATAGATACCATTATTGTTGCTTATTAATAGTTGTGGAAGCTGAGGCACAAAGAGGGTAAGCAGTCTGCCTAAGAAAATGCAGTTGTGTGAGTGGTAAAGCCACAGTTAGAACCTGGGTATGATCTTACCACTTTGCTTTACCATTGCTTTGCTTATCCAAGGCTGAACGGAATGCCAGTGGGAGTCCAGAAGAGAAAACCAAGAAAAGAGCATGACAGCTGGGCCTGTAATAGAATTTGCCTGTGTTTAGAGATGAAGGAAATCATGTTCTTCTTTTTTTATTTGCGTTGATACTAAAGAATATTTATAAAATACTTTAAAATTCAACTCAAGATACTGTGAAAATCAGCAGACTTACAGTCCCCATTAAATAAATCACCATCACCTTCTCCTCTGTATACCCCTACTCTTCCCTTTCTCTCCCCACACAGAGGGGACCACTATCCAGAATTTTATGCTTATCCTTCTTTACTTTTCTTGATAGTTAAACCGCGTTTGTTTTAATCCCTCAGCAACCTATTTTTAGTTGTGCATGTTTTTGAAGTTTATATAAATGGAATTAGATTGGATACATTCTTTCTAACTTGCAGTTTTCTCTCAGTTACGTTTCTGAAATTTGTCTGCAGTTCCTTTGTTTTCATTGCTACGTATTAGAATGCACCTTGATATACTTATACATTAACTGGTGGTGGACATTTGTGCTGTTTCCTTCTTTTTGCTAGTTCAGATGGTGCTACAGTACACAGTCTTCTGAATTTCTCTTGGTGCACACGTGCAAAGGATTATCTGGGAGTGGAGTGGCAAGGTGTGTGCTTATCTTCAGCTTTACTGGACGACAGCAACTTGTTTTCCAGAGGGTCATGTAACTTTATGTTCTCCTCTACTAATGTATAAGTGTCGGATTTGCTTTCATATTCTTGTTAACACGTGATGTCACACCTTCTAATTTTTCTAATCTAATGGTTCCAAAATGGTTTCTCATTGAGGCTTTAATATTTATTTCTCTGACTATTGAGGTTGAGCATCTTTTTATATAGCCATTTCGTTTTCCCCTTTTGTGAAGTGTCTGTCTAGTCTTATGCCCATTTTCCTGCTGGATTGCCTTTGTTTTATTCATTCACTGACATTCTTTATACGTTCTAGCTACTAATCCTTTGTCAATTATATTCTATACAGATCTTTTTCCCAGTTTGTGGCTTGTCCTTTTGTTCTTTGTGGTGTCCTTTGATGAACAGAGTTCTTAATTTTAATGTAGCTAATTTATTCATCTTTTCCTTCGTGGATTTTTTTTCTCTTTAGTTTATTTGACAAGTGCTTATGGAGCACTTTCTATGTGCTAGACACTTTTCTAAGCACTTTCCATACGTTGAAAAACGAGATATTGCATCTTACGAATTAAGTTGCCTCATTCACCAAGTAAGAGGTAATAGCACCCAGTTGGTCTTGAATGGCTGATATACAGTTTGGTACTTATGTTATTTTGATTCTATCAAAGAAATTGAACTAGAAGACCTCCACTGGGAATGCTTTCACTCCCCAGATGTTCTATCAGAGGAGTATCAAATGCGATGTGTATGATACGTGTTCAGGCACACGCTGCTTTCCTGTGACCCTTTTGTCTGTAGAAAGTATCATTTGCGCTGCAAATCGCAGTCAACTTTCAAATAATACCAGTGCTCTAAGTCATAGCCTTTCCCAACTTAGTTGGCCAAAGTGAAGCATAAGGCTTTGTGAAAATTATAATTTCGATTTCTTTTTGACTGAGGGGCGGAGAATTCCTGGACAATGGGAAGCCATTTCCCTAAGTAAAACTTGGCAGTCTGAAGTCTTTCCAGCCTGCAGACCATAGCAGGGTCTAACCGTGGACCAAAGAAATATATCATCTGCCAGGGCTGGTCCCCCTTCATCTCTTACTGAGGTCCCCTTTTCAGTCTGCTGCAGCCATGATGGCTTCCTCATTAGTCTTCAGAATGCCCCTCCTTCGCCTGGAATGTGCTTCCCCAAATATTTGGATTCACTCCTAATCACCCAGGTCTCTGCTCTTAGGTCATCGTCCCAGAGAGGTCTTCCCTGATCAACCTCTAAAATAATAGCTTTCACACTGTGTCTTGCTTGCCTCTCTGATGGAAACTTGCACTGTCTAGGTAGCTCTTTCCATGGATAGTTCTCTCATTACGCACTAAACTCTTTGAGGCAAGGATCTGGGTTAAATTTCTTCCTCTGTCATCCCTGCCGTCTTCCTTCAAGGCCTAGGACCGAGCCTTGCATGCTGCTTTGCTCACGGTAGACTCTTCAGCGATCTGTTCACAGAAGATGCAGGTAGCAGTTGTCTTCCCCAAGGAGGAGAGCAGTAAATTAGGCATGGAAACTTCTGGCTGAAGTAGCATTTCCACTCTGAATTCGACTATGTACTTTTCTTGAGTCTTGTGTAAGAGACATGTTCACTACAGAATCTCCAGGGCCTAGCGCAGTGCCTGACTCATGGTACCCACTCAGTAAATGTTTACCAATCACACATGGCTGAAGTTAACTTTGGCTTATGTGAAATCTATTACTATTATTAGTGTCAAAAAATTACACTTTAAACTTACAAGAATTACTTACACTATCCATACAGGATGTGTAGGGAACAAGTTTCTCATTGTGAAAGAGCCTTTGTCGTTCACCCGACCTCCTGTGATGCTGGACACAAAGGGATTAGAGAGACGTGTACCCTGTTCTGTAGTTGGTATATTCACAGATGTTCAGACCTCAAAGTCTCTTCTGAGTAAATACTTAACTGCTTTTACTTCATTCAGTGGTGCCCTTGTGACCTTAAGGAATTCATACACATTCCAAACTACTTATGTTCCTACTCTCTCCTCATCAGAGAGTTTAAGCCTCAAGTGTTTGTCAACTTTAATAATAGTGTAGCCAGTTATTTTACCAGCAAAAGCAAGTGTATTCAGGAACAGCCAGTGGACTAGAGATACAGGATATGCAAACTATGGTGGACCATAGGCCAATCCAGAGAACAAAGAAGGGGAACTTTCTTTTGTAGGGATAAAGTGGGGAAGGGGGACTTGGGAGAGGCTGTAATAACCCAGGAGTTCATTGGAGGAAGCTGGGAGTCCAAAGTATGGAAGCTTCTCATTGGTTGGACTGCTACAGTGTCTGGCTGGGCTGTTGTTGGGCGGAGAGTTTTTCTTGTGCTGGGTCGCGAGGAAGGCAACACCTTCCTGTTGGAGTAACTGGTGATGCATGGCAGGGCGTGAGAGCTCACCCTGTAGCCTGTCCTGACTTTAATTTAGGCTGAGGTTTCTTTAGTTAATTCCACAGATTACTGAAGAATGAGAACCTACAGTCTAGGATCATTGTCAGAGATCAAGGGAAGATAACACAGCCACTGATAGAAAAGTCTGTACTCATAAAAAATAAGTGAAGCCAATGGTCTGTAGTTTAGAACGTCCTCACTAATAAGCAGTTGATTGCGATGAAATGTAAACCATGTCTGGCATGGTTGTCTGGGGTGTGGCTGGATGGTACTTAGGCAGAAGCAAGGGCCAAAGCTTTTGCCAGTTTTTCCAGGCAAGCTTGTATCAGGAATTGCTAGAGAATGAGGAGTTCTAGTTTATGGGTTTCTTTCTGACTTGAAGGAGTATGGTCTGGGCAGAGCGTTGGCCTGGGAGTCAGAAGACCTAGTCTTGTGACCCTAAGTAAGTCTTTAAGCTAATTGAGGCTCAGTGTCCTTACTTAACACAGGGAGAGACATCATGGGGGGTGATATTTGGATCAAGTGAGAGAATGTGATTCTTTGTGGACAGTGAATTTCTGTGAAAATAAGATGGTGAGGTAGTGTTGCATACGAGCTTGGCAAGACCCCAAACTTGAATAACTGCAACTGTTTATCCTCTTATATGCCTGCACCGAGGCAGCTAAGCATGGTTGCACGCATCATTTAGCTACGTGGATTGGTAATCTTTCAGATGATCACCAACCTCAAGTGAGAACTTCATGCCCCTGGCATTTATACTATCTTTAATCGAGCCCATTCTTTTTCTCATTCCTTGACACTGATTTCACATCTTCTCCTCTATCCTTAAAGCTGCAGTACCTCCTTCCCATCCTCGTTCTCTGCCGATGGCCTTACTTCCCTCTTGCCTGAGGAAGCTGAAGCCACCGGAGGAGAACTTCTGTGACTTCGCACAGCCATACCCACCCATCTGTCTGCCTTTCTGTGTGCAGGTGCCACTGCTGCTTCCCTGTTGCCCATGCCCCTGGCCAAGGCCAGCCGCTTCACTTGATCTCCAGATCGCATCCATCTTGCCCGTTCAAGTACATGGCATTGCAGTTCTCCTGTTCTGTTGGTTTTATTTTCTATACTGGATCTTTCCCATCAATGCATAAACATGCTGTCATTATTTCCCCCATTTAGGTACAAACTCTCTCTTGAGCCCTTTTCAGCCATCAGCTGTGAACCCATATTTCTCTTTTCCTCTCTAGGTAAACTTTTCAAGTTATTTTCTGTATTCCCTGTAGTACTGTTCTCGTCTCACATTCCCCTTTGAACTCCTCTAATCATGCTTGTGCTATACTGCTCTCATCACGGTGACTACTGACCTTCCTGTCACTAAGTCCGGTGGTTCATGTTCAGCTCTCTCTGCATATGATGCACCTGAAGTACTTTCCACATCCAACCCCCTTCTTCCTTGATACAGTGTCTTCTCACTTGCCACACTCTCTGGGTTTTCCTCTGCCTCGCCTACTGCTCCCTGTCAGCCTCCTTTCCTGGTCCTCCTGGACCTCTTCCTGCTGGCGTGCTCTGGGACGCAGGCAGCGGACCTCCTCTTCTTTCCATCACCATTCCCGTCGTCAGTGATCCTACCCAGTCTGCCGTTTAAAATGTATGCAGAGGCTGATCTCCCCTGGACCTGCAGCTCAGCTTCACTCCTACACTCCAGGCTTGTATATCCACATGTCTCTGAAGAGGCATGTCCTGTCCTGCTTGCCCTGCATGTTCTCCAAAGCACTTGTTGCCACTGACAGGCTGTTGCTGTGCTTGCTCGTTGGTGGTTGTCATCTCTGTGCCCTCCGCTAGAATGGAAGCTCCACAAGGGAGGTCTTTTGTTCCCTGCTGTAGCTGCCGCACCTGGGAGAGTGGACGTGTTAGGTTGCGTTATTCAGTGAAGACTAATAATTCACTGTTACCACACCCTGATGGCGCTCCAGCCCTTCATCAATGGTCCCGGTCTTGGAAATCTCTAAATAAATCCATTTGGCAAAATGATATCACTATTTCTGTATAACACTGTTTAGTATCAGACATTTTTAGTATGTAGTGTTAAGTATATTCTTCATGATTGATGTAGGGAGGCTATTTGGAGTAATAGAAAGATCTTAACTTTGGAGCCAGGTTCTTCTGAGTTTAAATTCTTGCGCTGCCACTAAATAGCTACAGAGCTTTAGTCAAAACATAGCAACCCTAGGCTTTAGTTTTCTCTCATTGGTGAAATGAAAAGATGTTTGTTTCATAGGGCTGTTGGGAGAGATTAAATGCTGAGGATATGGACTGCATCTAGCATAATTCTTGGCACATAATAGGTGTTCAATAATGATGACTGTCAAGACTCCTGTCCTTGGTTGGATAGATGATCTATCTGTAGGATTGCTTGCAATTCTAAAATTTTTGGAATAAAAAGTTTTGTAATTTTTCCTTTTAGACGTTGGCAGTTCGTCTTTGGTTGAAAGCATGATTGTTTAATACAACATTGTTTCTGTGGTAAAAATTAGATTTGATTTACATTGTTTCAACTTACAGAGTCTTTTTGAGGAATTTATTCTGCTACAAAGTTCAAGGACCTCCTTTCAGTAAAATTTACTTAGAGTGCTTAGGAATGGAATGTTCTGGAGGAATTGAATCTACTAATTAATGAGAGAGGAACTCATTTTGTGGGGGAGGCCTTTCTCAAATGCCTTTATATGAACACCCGAGTGTAACTCCCAAGTGTACAGCGAGGGCTCAGTCACTACTTGGTTACTTGTCTTTGACCTAGAGATACTTACCTGAACTTCTTTTTTTTTTTTGCGGTACGCGGGCCTCTCACTGTTGCGGCCTCTCCCGTTGCGGAGCACAGGCTCCGGACGCGCAGGCTCAGCGGCCATGGCTCACGGGCCCAGCCGCTCCGCGGCATGTGGGGTCTTCCCGGACCGGGGCACGAACCCGTGTCCCCTGCATCGGCAGGCGGACTCTCAACCACTGCGCCACCAGGGAAGCCCCCTGAACTTCTTTATTGATTGCCCTGAGCTGTAAGCTGTAGCAAGTGTAGGCGATGCTACTAAATACAAATGCAGTATAAGCTTAAAGATATCTTATAGGAGATTTTTTGGCTTCGAACCCTAAATGTCAACAGCAGCCATGTTCATGATAATTATTTATTGATTGTACCTACTTAGAGGAGAAGAGTTGGTTGCAAATGACGGCAGTTCGAAGGAGTCTGAGCAAGGAAGTTGAGACAGTGCATGCAAACACACATATCCGTGTGTGGCCAAGCATCCACATGGATTCACACATATACACTGTTCAGTGATAATGCAAGAGCAAAATCTTGAGTGGGAAATACAGCCCAATATATATCACTGGACAGACAATATGAGGTAAGTGCCAAATGAAAAGGATAAATTTAAGTTCCGTGATTTCAAAGAAGGTGTAATTAGCAGAGGCTAAAAACGGGCAGAGAAAGCTTCCTGGAAAAAGTGAGACTGGAGCTGGATTAGGGTGAGTCAGAGTGTGTTTCCGTGTGATGCAGTTGACGAGGCTGGTCCAGCCAGGAATGAGAGGATGGTTCTCTGGCCAGGCCATACCCTCCTCTGGGAGGATCGGCCTGGCGATCGCCTCACAGCTTCCCTGTGAACACAGCTCACCATTCCTAAGTCATGTCCTTGTTTGCCACTTGTGATTTTGGGTGTTTTGTGACTTTGGAAGGTGGGGTTCTTAAGCTGGAAGGGCAGGAGAGAGAGTTTAGGACCAAGTTTGTTGTGGGGAAACGTTTGAACAGTTAGTTTCCTGTGCGTGTTTGACTCATTCTTTGGAGATGGGTCCGCGAGGACAATATTTGGCTGTGTGTTTTTCTCTGGTGATGTGGTGGGTGATTCTGGGGGAGAAGAAAAAGGAGATTCAGGCTTTAGACAGAACGAAACATGGAACCATTCATAACTACTTTTCCCCCAGCCGCTGAAAGACAAGCGTAGATTATGCCATGTAGTAGGGATGGGACGGGAGCAGTGGGGTAACCAGAGAGTGGTTTTATATTGATCCACTCGCTCAACTCTCTGGACTGTTTACTGGGAAACCATGGCTCTCAGTAGTTGGTTGTACTAGCTGGAGGGTACGACCAAGAGCCCGCAGTCTCACACAGGCCTTTATGTGAGTCACGAGGGGCTCTCTCTGTCGGTGGAGAGGCTGAGATGGAGTCAGGGGCTAGACAAGGAGGGGCCATGAATGTCACAGGGTGACAGCCACATTTCTCCAGAGGAACCACAGCCGCAGATGCATGCTTAGGTTAAACATGAACCCTAGGTAGGAAAATAACCTTGTCTTTTTAGGACCTCCCCAATTTAAGTGCCTCTCTGTGTAAGACAGTGAGCTTTACTGCAAAGACTTATTTAAGAAAAAGCATGGCCCGTGTGACAGTGATCATGAATCCCAAGCTGTTCGGTTCTCACGGGTACTCCAGACCATTGCTGGACCCTGGCCTGCTCAGCACGTACTCTCCAAATAATAGGTGGTGGGGAACTTCTGACCCTGAGTGATTGGGACTCATCAAATTCCCTGGAAGTGCCTTAGATATTACCCTGGTTTTACAGTTGAGAAAACTGCTCCTCAGCCTGTGGACTGATTTGTTTGAGGTCACCAAGATCTGTCTGTCTGTTGGTTTTTCCCTCTTCATATGCCATCTATTTGCTGTTGAGTCCTAAATTTACATACCTATCTGTGACCTACCAGTCATCTCGACTTGTATGTTTCAGAGGCATCTCAAATGCGACATATCCAATAAGGAGCCCAGATCCCCCCAAGCCTGGCCACCCCCAGCCTTTCCTGTCCTAACAGGTGGCATCCCACCCACCTAGGTGCTGACACTCCAAGTCCGAGGACTTCCTGGACCCCTTCTTATCCCTGAGCCTACCATCAAGGTCACCAGCCAGTCCTACTTTTTGGGTTTATTTTGACTCTCTCCACATCTTGTCATCTCTACAGCCTCCCCATCTAAACCTCCATCTTTTTCTGTGCCTCCAGTCTCTTCTCCACATGGTGGCCAGATGGCCTTGTAAATACAAATCCAGCATGGTACTCATCCATCTACATACCCTTTCCTAGGTCGTTCTTATATGAATTGAACTTGGTTTTCCCTTTGGGGTCTCTGAGGCTCTGTGTGATCCCTGCCTTCTCCCCTACACCCCTGTCTGCATTCTCCTTCGCCTGTGATGCTTCGGCCACATCCATGTCATTTTAGTTTCTTTAAAATAATAAGCTCTCATGGCCACAGGGCTTTCAAACACCTTCCTTGCACCTGGAAACTCCTTTTAATCCATTAGCTCCTAGCTTAAGTGTTACCTCCTTTTTAGGACTTAGATAATTCTTCTACCTAAAAAGTTCTCCCATATTTTTCTCTCTCATTGTACCCAGTTTATTTTCTTGATAGCATTATTTATAATTGTTTATTTGTTAATTTGGTTATTTCCTATACTGATTGCTGTCAGGGAAAGGCCTGTGGTGGTTTTGCTCGCCCATGGGAATCCTCCTTTGTCTCCAAATCATCTCCTGTGACTCTGCCTTTCCTTCATTCCACTCCAGCCATACTTACTTTCTGGCTGTTCTTCAGAAGTGCCACTCTTGCTTCTGCCCCAGGCCCTTTGCACTTGCTGAGCTGTTTGTCCTGAATGTGGTTTTTTGTCCCCCTTGCCCCGCCCCCCACCCCAGATTGCTGCATGGCTGACTCATTTTCTTTAGATTTTTACTCAAAGTCACCCTTTTTGGTGAAGACTCTTCTGGTCCCTGTGTCTAAAATTGCACCTGCCCTGACACTTCCATGCTGCCCTTCTCTGCTTTCATTTTCTTCCTTGTGCTCATCACTATCTACCATATGGCACATTTTACTTATCTTACTTATTCTCTGTTTTCCCCATGACAGTGAAAACTCTGAATTTCTGTTCTTTTACTGCTATGTACCCAGTATCTTGAGCAGTTCTGGGCACATGGACACTCTATAAATGTTTGTTGAATGAATGAATAATTGCATGAATAATGTATGCTCAGCGAATGGCACATAGTGGGCACTCTATACACTTTTTTTAATATCATGAAATATACATAAAATGTAACTTGTTGACCGTTTTTAAGTGTACAGTTCAGGGGCATTAAATACATTCTCACTGTTGTGCAACCATCTCCGCCATCTGCTCTGTATTCTTTTCTGAAATGAAAGAATCCAAGGATAAGCGAGGAACTGAGTGAATGGAAAGCAGGTTTACAATAACAGTCCCTTGACTTGGGGCCCAGTGTTCTTTGCCCTGCCTTGTGCAGTGCAGGAAGGCAGGAGGGTGAGAGGAGGAGTCTGAGTATCATCACAGGATGCCTGCTGGCTACTGCAAAGATGCTAAAAGATGTGGCACGTGTACTACGTTGTCTGTGTTGTACGTGACGAGGGCCCTGCTCTGTTTCCCCTTTTCCATGCAATGCGCACCCGTGCTCACACGTGCACCATGCACACACGCGTGCCTTCTGCGGATGTGACTTTGTAATGTTTTGAGCTCATGGGATGATGAGAAAGGGAAGTGCTCATTCTCCTTTGAACCTTTCTTACCGGATCCACATCAGGAGAGGAGCCTTTATACCTCTGTTGGAGCTCTTGGCCCCTTAGATTATTCCACTGATGGCAGGGCAGTGTTATTTTTAATTCTAAAGTAAACCAGGTTGCATGGAACACAAAATGGTAAGTGTGGGTCAGAATCATTGGCTATGAAATTCTCCCAGGTGAATGGAAAGGAAGGGTTGCTTTAAGCCCTTAAAAGTTTTTTCTCACAAGCTTGTTGAATTCTGTAGAAATCCACATTTTCATCCGTATCACCATTTCAGACCCTGCTCTGCTGAAACCCACATGGCAGGTTCTCCACTGCATGTCCTCCTCTGGATTCCTCAGTGCCATTGCAGTGGTGTCTTTTCTTCATGACCCCACTGAAGTCTTAAGGCGGAAGCACAGGGCAGACACATCTAAGTGTTTGGGGTCTTCTCTATTGAATTCCCGTCTTAGGTATGCCACCGCGATGGGCCTGACGCTGTTTTGGTCTGGGGTGTTCAGAGAGGATTCGAGCATAGCTGGGCCCTGAGAGAGCCTATAGTACAGCGCTGCAGGTAGAGCCGTCTCTACCTGACTGCTTCTCGATGCTATGAATGCGGCCTGTTGTGTGCACAGAGGGCTGTGGGAGTGTCGAGGAGAGAGAGGAACCTGCTGTGTGGGGTGGGGGTGTGGGAAAGGTTAGGGGAGAGTTCACAAAGGTACCTGTCAAAGCTAGAGGTCCGTTGGTGTGGCCAGAGGCCGTGCGGGAGGCAGCAGCGAGGCAGAAAGTCGGGGTGCAGGGCAGGATTGTGGTTGGGGCCAGCTTCCTGTCTGGTCTTATCAGTGATAGATAAGAAGTGCATTTAATTGGGATTATGTTCATTTCTGTTGTCAGCGCTAATCATTTGTTGTCTGAGTTGACTTCACTAGAGATGCGAGTATCTGTCAGGGAATTACTGAATTCCCACAAACGCGGCCCTGGTGCACAGTTGTCTTGTGGAGTCCAAGGTCAGTGGGCATTTTGCTGGTACAGCCAGCGTTCAGTGTTACCTAAACTCATAGGATTACCCAGCCAAGTAGAAAATAGCAGTGTCTCTTTAGGTTATTAAGTGTTACTTCATGAGAGTAAAGACACACACTAATTGGTTTAATCTATTTTGATAGTTCGGTTTTTTTTTCTAATTACATCTACTTAAAAAAATCACCAGTCCATTCTCTTTGTTTATCTTAAAAGGTGCTAGGCGGGCTTCCCTGGTGGCACAGTGGTTGAGAGTCCGCCTGCCGATGCAGGGGACACGGGTTTGTGCCCCGGTCCGGGAAGATCCCACATGCCGCAGAGTGGCTGGGCCCGAGAGCCGTGGCCGCTGAGCCTGCGCGTCCGGAGCCTGTGCTCCGCTACGGGAGAGGCCGCGGCAGTGAGAGGCCCACGTACCGCAAAAAAAAAAAAGGTGCTAGGCACTTAGAGTCATTCATTTATGTGATAAGACTTGGTTCTAGATTGTTAATTGCAGTATTGAGAATACTTATACCCACAGCAGAGTTCACACCTTTACCTTTGGGTCAGCAGAGCTCATTAATAGAAAGCTTCCATTGTCTTGTTGGAAAGGGGAAAAATACCCATTAATTGGCATAGTTTTTTTTTTTTTTTCTGTTCTTAAGCTTAAAAATTAAATTAAGCTTACAAATGGCCAAACAGATGAAAAGACTATTACAGTTATTTTCCTGATGCTTTATTTATTAGTTCGGAGGAAATGTTTGTGTTTCATGGGCACCTTCCCTCTCACCACTGAGACTGGACAAAGCTGATGGTCCTTGTTGCATCTTTGCTTTATTTGTTCCCCTGGATGGGTTGGTTTCAGGCCATGTGTATGACCTGTAGTGGGATATGCAACTGTCTTTCACCTGGGACATGTTACTATTTGTTTCCATCACAGTGGCCCATGAAGAAGTTGGAAGGTGCCACTGATGTTGGTTACATTTGTTATATATTACACAAAAATAACAAGATAGCTTTCAAGTTTGACTTATAGGACAGTTTGCTTTCTTAAAACAAAATGGTGACCAATACACTTTTCTGGTGAGTAACTCCTCTTAAATTTTAAATGGATTTAAATAAAATTTGGTCTGTGGATATGATAATTCTCAGTGAACTCTTCAGTGTGCAGAAGTACTAAAAGCCATTGTACTGAGAGAATCATTGCTTTCTGTAATGATTTCCAGGAAGAACATAAGCATCTACATCCTCCCTCAGACTAATGGTTTTTCCAGTCCAGCCTTCTGACGCTGAGAGTGGAATTAAGAGAGTCACCGTGGGAGGACCTGTTGACCCTTCTTGCCTCACCTTTAAAAATTTAGGGGAGTGGTTCAAACATGGGTAACTTCCCTTAATAAGCTATTATGGAGCCAGTAGTCATACTATTGTCAAATTTGTCTAAATTGCTTTTGCAGAAGTTTTTATTTTTGGCCTTTACCATCTGGTGGAACGGGGTGGCCAGTCAGAGTAGCAGCCAATCAGAATTTACCCATGTCACCAGTGGAGGGTTGAAGTCCTTATTCCCATTGAATTTTCACACTTATTCATTTGATTCACTACATGGACTTGACAAATGCTTACATCGTTCACCTGTGTTTATCTTACATCTTTGTGTTATTTTGCATCATGTCACCAGTACAGTTTCTAAGGACATTTTCTTCACTTCTTTTTTTTTTTAAAGATTTAATTTTGTTTATTTTTGGCTGCATTGGGTCTTCGTTGCTGCGCGTGGGCTTTCTCTAGTTGCAACGAGCGGGGGCTACTCTGCGTTGCGGTGTGCGGGCTTCTCATTGCGGTGGCTTCTCTTGTCGCGGAGCAGGGGCTCTAGGCACGTGGGCTTCAGTAGTTGTGGCACACGGGCTCAGTAGTTGTGGCGCATGGACTGAGTTGCTCTGCGGCATGTGGGATCTTCCCAGACCAGGGCTCGAACCCGTGTCCCCTGCGTTGGCAGGAGGATTCTTAACTGCTGCACCACCAGGGAAGCCCCTCTCCACTTCTTCTTGCTATAGGGGCTCTCAGAGCTGTTGAGCCTCTGGCCGATAAGCCCCATCCTAAAGTAGTGAGACATGGGCATCGGAGAGTCCTGAGTTCAACTCCTGTCCCCGCTGTGTCCTGGCTGTGTGGCCTGTGTGCTTCACCAAGTCCCTAAGGCTCAGCATCCTCTTCTGTAAGGTCGGGGTGCTGTGTACCTTCTCGTAGAATTGTACTCACTCAGATCCTAAGTTACAAGTGGCAGAAGCCCAATTCAAACTGACTTGTGCAGAATGGAGGGCGGGTGGTGGTTATTAGCTCATGCACACAGGCACAAAGCCAGGGGTGCCGCTTACTTGGGTGTTGCCAGGTCCCAGCCCTCGTGGTGCGGTGAGGAGCTGTCTCTCTGTGCCTCAGCAGTGCCTCAGCAGTGCTTTTCTCTGCTTGACTGTCTCCTTGGATGTGGTGGCTCAGTGGCCATTGGCAGCTTCAAATTCATACCTACCTTATCAGCTTGGCAACCCAGCCCAAAGAGACTGCCTTTTTCCAATAGAAAAATGCGAGAAATCCCATGCAGTTTAGCCCTTGGCTTGGAGTACAGCCTGTTCTTGTCCTTTTCACCGCGGCCTGGGGAAGAAGGTTTTTGGCCCTGCAGTGGCCAGAGGATGGAGTCACCTCTGCCCCAACCACATGAGGAAAAGGTTCCCACAGGGGAGGAGGCTCTCGCTGGGAGAGTGGGATTGGGGCGTCCACGACTGAGTCAGGTGGCAACAGTGGCTCCCCTGGCAGCAGTGGGAGGACTGAGGTGATGCAGGCAGAACCTCATGCTGTGCCTGGCAGACAGAGGCCCCTGGATGGAGCCCTTCCTCTAATTACTCCTCATTTTACTACCCAGGGAACGCAGCTTCTTTACACTGGTTCTAAAGCCACTTCTTTAAGGTGATTCTACTCTTCATACTTCCATAACCTTTTAATTTTACTTACCTGCAACGTTGAAGTGTTTTGAAAAGATCTACATTAAGGGGGCATGCCTGCAGGGGGAAATGTCACTGAATCTCTTTTTGTTATTTAGTCAAAAATTACTGCCGCATTCTGACTTACTTCACTCTGTATGACAGACTCTAGGTCCATCCACCTCACTACAAATAACTCAATTTCATTTCTTTTTATGGCTGAGTAATATTCCATTGTATATATGTGCCACATCTTCTTTATCCATTCACCTGTTTGTTGATGGACGCTTAGGTTGCTTCCATGTCCTGGCTATTGTAAATAGAGCTGCAATGAACATTGTGGTACATGACTCTTTTTGAATTATGGTTTTCTCAGGGTACATGCCCAGTAGTGGGATTGCTGGGTCGTATGGTAGTTCTATTTGTAGTTTTTTAAGGAACCTCCATACTCTTCTCCATAGTGGCTGTATCAATTAACAAATACCATATGCTAACACGTATATATGGAATCTAAGAAAAAAAAAAAAGGTCAGGAAGAAGCTAGGGGTAAGACAGGAATAAAGACACAGACCTACTAGAGCACGGACTTGAGGATATGGGGAGGGGGAAGGGTAAGCTGCGACGAAGTGAGAGAGTGCTTTTGACACACCATAGCAAAGCAATTATACTCCAATAAAGATGTTAAAAAAAAATTACTGCCACAGACAACACCCTCAGGCGTCTGAGAGGATGGAAAAGAACAGAGAAAAGCCCCTTTCTTGGGGTGTCTGCAGGCCAGTTGGTGTGGGTAGTGGGTCAAGTGTGTAGATACCGTGGTGTGAAGTAGAGTATGGGAAAGTGCTGCTGGTGAGGAGAGGGAGGCTGTGCGGGGCATGGGATAGAGCAGGACCCTATCCCGGTGGGAGGGTGTGGGAGAGTCTGATGGCGGAGCTAGCTCAGGCTTCGGTTGTGGGAGCAAGATGGGGTGGCAGGAAGGAGGGGTGAGGGGAAGGGAGCTGGTTCATCCTTGGGCTCTGTGTGTGGCGCTGGGCGTTCCGAGAGAAGTAAGAGCCTCCGCAGTGTGGTAGAGGAAGAAAGTCACAGGCACCTGGACAGAGGTCCGTATGGGTCTGGTGAGAGCTGGAGAAAGGGGGTCGTCACCTCTCGCTCCCAATGGTGAAGGGTGCGAGCAAAGGCAGAGATGGGAGGGTGCAAGATGGCCGGGTGCGGGGGGGCGGGTGACGAGCAGTTTTGTTTCTGGAGTGCGAGGCTCATGAGGAAGTGAGAGGGAGCAGGCAGTAGAGGACCTTGGATATCAGGTTCACACGTTCGCTGTGATTCCCTGGGCGGTAGTTCTCCAGGGAAGGCTTCACGGGCTGTGACCTCTGCAGCTGCCCAGGGCCCCACGCTCAGCTTAATGCTCTGCGTTTGTCATCTGGAAGTTCTTAGTACCTTTTTCTTTTCTTTAACATCTTTATTGGAGTATAATTGCTTTACAATGGTGTGTCAGTTTCTGCTGTGTAACAAAGTGAATCAGCTATACATGTACATATATCCCCATATCTCCTCCCTCTTGCGTCTCCCTCCCACCCTCCCTATCCCACCGCTCTAGGTGGTCACAAAGCACCGAGCTTATTATTTTTTTTTACATCTTTATTAGAGTATAATTGCTTTACAATGGTGTGTTAGTTTCTGCTTTATAACAAAGTGAATCAGTTATACATATGCATATGTTCCCATATCTCCTCCCTCTTGTGTCTCCCTCCCTCCCACCCTCCCTATCCCACCCCTCCAGGCGGTCACAAAGCACTGAGCTGATCTCCCTGTGCTATGCGGCTGCTTCCCACTAGCTATCTACCTTACGTTTGGTAGTGTATATATGTCCATGCCACTCTCTCGCTTTGTCACAGCTCACCCTTCGCCCTCCCCATATCCTCGAGTCGAGCTTAGTACCATTTAAACAAAGGGCCCTGTGTTTTCATTCTGTGCTGGGCTGTGAGAATGATGTAGCCTGCAGTGGGGTAATGTGATCTGAGCTGGGCTTCAGAACATGTCCCACTGGAGTGAAGAAGAGAGGCAGGGTAGAGGTGGGACAGTAATTGGGAAGGTTCACATAGTTTTGCAGAAGAGAGATTAGGGGCCTCGATGAGGATGGAGAGGGAGGGGACGCATCTGACACCTGTGGCTGAGCCTGAGCTGCAGACCGAACAAGATGGGCCGGGGGAGGCAGCGGCCAGAGCTGGCTTCAGCTCTTGACTTGGGGGCTTCTCAAGCTCACTGCTACCCTCTGAGCCGGGGGACTTCCGGTGGATAAGGCTGGTTTTCCAAACCGAAATTTAGAAGACTGTCTTAATATTTTTACTCTCAATTGTAAGCTGAAGCCGACACTGGCAGGCTCATTGAACGAATGTAAAATAACCAGAAAAGACATTCTGGAATCCAACAGATGGACCAAGCAATCATGTTAAAAACAGTAAATCACAACTTGAACTTCAGTTAATCATAATCACATTTCTCTTTATTGAATTTTGAAACATCTCCTAAGTAGTTTCCTGTTTTGGTTTCTTTTATTGAAAAGAACCTTGTTGTTATCATAGGGCACCCCGGTTAAAGATGCCTCATACATGATATCCGACCCCCCCATGAAAACCTTACCATTTAGGAAATGATATCTTTCTGAGGTTTCAAAAGGTTATTTCATCTCCTACAAAGATTCATGAGGGAGTTTATTTCCCTTTGTTCAGTTAACATAGAAATTAACACGACTGCCTATTAACCCAGTGATTTTTTCAAAAGCACCCTTCACGTAAGTCAGGGTTGCCCTGAATTTAGGGTCCCAACCAGCTGTAAGCAGTGTTTTGAGAAGTGGGGCTGAGAAGGGCATCTGGTTTTGACCTTCAGGTCTGACCTTTAAATACTGTCCTATTTCCTGTCTGGTGCAGACACGGACAAAGCACTTCTGGTACAAGGACACGAGGTCAAGACAGTGCTGTCTAGGTCCCAGATGCTGTGCTGGGGTATCTTGAAATTGGGGAAGCAGCTCAGGGCCAGAGGGGACCAGGGTGTGAGTCTTGGGAAAAGATTAAAGGGCTTCAACTAAGTCCCATGGGCAGATTGGTATACCTTTTCAAAGTTTTATAGAAAACAGGCTCCAGGGAGGTACGAAGACCCCTGTAGCTCTTTCTGTCCTCGTGGTGTTGCCCACACCTGGTCATCAAAAATAGCTTTCTCTGACTTTTGCGTCCTTTTTATGAAAGGAGTAATTTGGTAGCATCCAGATGTGCCACACGCTAAACACGGAGATTATACCTGCTTTTGGAAGGGAGTGTGGAGGAATACATGATATCATAAATGGGGGGCCCACAGAGTTAGGTGAGAAAGGAAGAGTTCCCTTCCTGTGCTCTTCGGTCCTCGATGATTGCCATGTGTTTGATTTTATCTCGATGCTCCCTCTGCACTGACGGTGAGCAGTGCGCTGTGGATGCTGGTCAGTGAAGGGCCTCTCTCACCATGCCGGCACTGTGGATAGGGAACGTAGTGTAGACACCTGGCCAGCTCCTTGGTGTCTCCCACGCCACCAGGTATCTTGCTGTTTGCACAGTAAGCACTTGTTGTTGGGTGACTGAATAAATGTGCAGTTGAATGAATCCTGTTTGACCTGTCTGGAGAAAGATACCTTCGCCATCTGTAGAGCGTGAATTGTGACTTCTAGGTGCAGGGACAGCTTTGTGCTCAAGCATCTGTGTAACCCCACGTGGCCCTTTTTGGCACCAAGAGCTGTGAAGGCAGAGACCATTTCTATTTTGCTCAGCGTTTATTCCCCAGTGCCTAGTGCAGGACTTGGTATGTTAGCAGGTAATAAATATTTGTTGAGTGAATGAACAAATGAGTGAGATACACCTGTCTTTCTTACATTCTAAAAGAGGTTCATTTCTAAGAGTTGTGTGTGTGTGTCTCCAAGTTCCTTTAGTCCTCAAGATCTTCTCCTTCACATCCTCCTCCTCTTCCCCCTTCACCACCTCCTCTTTCTGCCTCTCCAACGCTCAGCACAGTGATCGACACATAGCGGTCATTTGGTATTTGTTCAGGAAATGAAGTAAATGGCAGTGGGTGAAGGAAAGCGCCACGAGCAGGAGTTAGAAGGTCTGGAGTTTGGCCAGTAACCAATCTGGAGACCTTGGTTAAGTAAGCCAGGTGTCCTGTCTGTACCCGGCAGTCTCCTGCTTTGTAGAATGGGGTTACCAGTCGCTGCCCTGGTAACCCTGGGTGTTGTTTATGCAGCTCAGAGGTAAAAAGGAATAGGAAATGCTTGGGAAGAGCCAAGTCTTGTACCCACTGGAGGACTGGTTCTTGTTACCAAAACAGGATGGAATCCAGTTATATTGGATGTCTGGCTACTATGTATTTCCTCCTTCCCAGTCTGCCCTGAGGGCTGGTGGCTTTATTTTTCCTAGATAACTAAATAAATCAGATACACTTCAGTGTAGAAAATTAGGATATCACAGAAAAGTATAAATATGAAAACAATAATCACCCGTACGCAGTAGTCCAGAGATAACCACCATTAACCTTGTGGAATAATTTAAAACCTTTCCTAGGCAGGTGTACATACACATCACATACACACACACACACACACACACACACGTGCAATATGTTTTCAGTCATCTGACAGTTATTTTTTTGTGTGTAATTTTCTGAAGTAAATCGCTGTCTTAGCTTGGGCTGCTATAACAAATACTATAGACTGGGTGGTTTAAACAACATTTGTTTCTCACAGTTCTGGAGGCTGGGAAGTCCAAGATCAAGGTGGCAGCAGATGTGGTGTCTGGTGAGAGCCCACTTCCTGGCTTGCAGACGGCTGCCTTCTTGCTGTGTCCTCACGTGGTGGAAGGGGCGAGGGAGCTCTCTGGGTTCTCTTTTTTAAGGGCACCAATCCCATTCATGGGGGCTCCACTCTTATGACCTAATCACCTCCCAAAGGCCCCACTTCCAATCACCATCAGAATGGGGATTGGGGCTTCATCATATGAATTTGGGGAGGACACAAACATTCAGTCCATAGCAATGGCCCATTCCAGGAGAAGAAAGAGTGTTGTCTTAACATTTCTTCTGTGACTTCCCTAGTCTGGTGTGAGACAGAGCAGATATTTGCTAAATACTTAATAGATTTCTGGAACCTCAGGGCTGGAAAGATTCTGAGTTATAATGTTCTCATTTTAAATACAGGAAAACTAAGGCCTAGGGTGAAAAGCAGGCCCCGGGCTCCAGGGCTGGATGACAGCAGAGCTGAAACCCAAAACCCCACCTGTTGTCTTCTTGCCCACTTGTGCTCCCTGCTGATGAGTGCCGGTGCCGGGAGGTCCATGGGGTTAGCACTCTGAGCACATAAACGAGTGCTTGGTTCAGTCTGCCTTTATCTCTAGGTCTGGAGGTACTGCTCTGTCTCAGGGTAGCGCCTGGATATCTTGAAGCAGCTGTTTGCAGTGGCGCGTTCGGACTGTTCTGTCAGCATTATGCTGATTTCTGTATTGGTCTACATCTGGGGCCTCCCTCCTGGCTGCCGTCATTTGTATGCAGGCACAGACTGTGTGCTTGATTTAACGTTCTCGTCTTGGTGGGAATATATCCTCCTGTGTTTATTATTTAGATGTCCTAACATTTCTCTTTCCTTGCCTTTAAAGCACAGTGGAAAGGGCTCCTCCTTTCTATGGGTGGTCCTTGCCTCCCTCTCTCACAAGTGTGTAAATCCACCCCCTCCCTCTCCGTGGCTGTCTCACTGAGCACTCTCTCATTTACCAGTAAGCATTTCACGTGTAAGGTCCCCAGTATGGCTCTCCTGTGGGGGATTCTGCATCTGTGAACACCCTGCCTTTAATTGAAGGATCTGCGTCTGAAGAGTGGTGACATGTATATAGGAAAGTTATGGCTCAGTTTATACTGTGGCTGGGGACCCAAGAGAGGGGCAGAGAAAGTACTCTGGATACTCAGGGCAAGAGGGTAGGGAGATGGGCCGGCAAGGCTTTGAAAGGAGGGACATTTGAGCTCAACTTGGAAAGGATGATTAGGGTTTGAATACTTGGAGGTTGCAGGGGAAGCATTCCAGGTGGAGAAAGAGTATGAGATGAGAAGGGTCGGGGGTGAATCCCGAGCTGGGAGCAGCCAGGAAGGGCCTTCAGGACTCCTGGGGTCTGGGACTCAGCAGAAGCAGACTGAGTCTTCCCCTTCGCAGGCCGGGACTCGGGGACCGCCTCCCTCATCTTCTGTGTTGCTCCTCCTTTAGTGCTAGTGGTGCCAATAGCCTGGCCAGTTGATGCAACTAGCTTTCCTTTAGGACGGTGCTCTTGTCCAGGGGCCCGTGGACCTCTAGGTGCCTTCCAGTGGATTTCAGGTCATCTGGGAACTACCTGAAATTGTGTGCATGATTTTGTATCTGTGTGCATTTATCCCCCTCCAGTTTTCAGAGGTCTCTCTTACCCTTGAAAATTTATTCACCTTACAGTCTAGAAGGAAGAAGGTTGGCATGTGGATTAATTTTAACAAATCATTTAAAAAATTCTCGGACCATATAAAGTTTATTGGGGCAAGTTTCATTCCGTTGGAAAGCCATCACTCTTCTCAGGCACGTTCAGTGATCTTAAACCCTACCCCTGAGGAGTAGGACTGTGTCTCGTTCTTTTCTCTGTCATCCCTGAGCCCCACTACTTGGCGTCAAATGCGTGCCATTTGTGATGTTTGTTCGGGGAATAAAACAGCTTTGCTCTGGATCTCAGTCCACACGTATGCAACCTGCGGTAGGATGGACTTCGTAGACCATCTGGCCGCCTCTAGGATCTTGGGGCTGGCTCTGTGGGGGGCAGACATTTCCAATGGCATCCTCCCTGCCTGCTCCCTCCCTGCTCAGCATGGGGACCAGCTGAGGGATGCCTGCCCCTCACCTGCCGAATGCAGTCTGAGCTCTCTTCTCTCAAAAGAACACTTAGGCCCCGTGATCCCAGGTAGAGGGCTGGACCCAAATGTGTCTGTCTGCCTGTTATGGGGCAGGGTGCGGGGGACATGCTCGTCAACCTCAGCTCGCCTCTCCTTGACTTGAGAATGGCTTGTGCCAGCAGCAGCCCGTGCTGGGGTTAGAGACAGTGTAAGGCTTCCCGTGGCTGCAGAATCACCAGTTGGGACGCTCCTCTGGGGCTTTCTGCTTGGCGAGTCTGCACTTTCACGATCGGGAGCTCTGCCAGGCGGATGTGAGGTGCCCAGCAGAGGGCAGGGCCCTGGCAGCCGCCTCGGGGTTCTTTTAAGTAGGCACGTGAGTTGTGGCCCATCGGGGAGCAGCTTGGAGCTGTGGCGGGAGCGTCGTCTTCCCACTCGACGTAGACTGCTTTATAGCACCGTGGGGGACATCACGCGAGAGGAGTGGGTCCCTTCGTGGTTGTTCGAAGTCATTTTTTTCCTTTTTGGAAAAGCACAAAGAAAGCATTTGGTTTTCACTGTTAAGGGCTTTGGCCTCTCTGAGAGAGACAACAACTGTGGCGTGTAGTGCCCTAGGGTGACAAGCCAAGCCGGGCAAGTCCTAATCCAGGTGGGCCTGGGACCCCACGTTATCACTCCCATGAACCCTCTCCTCTGTCTCTTTCTAATTCATTCAGTAGCTCATTGACTGGTAGCTCACTGATCGTGTAACGTGTGCCGAGAAGGAGATAGTGAACAGATATGCACAGATCCTACGTTGAGGGAGCCTTCTGGAAGGCTATAGCACCTAAGTGTTGTAAAGTATTTTGAGACCTGTGCTGGTGGCGGGGAGGGGGCGGTGAGAGGTGCTTGGAGTCGATGCTCCTCCTTCGGAGATGCCCCCTTTTTTTTTTTTTTTTTCCTCCTAAACCTGCAGAATCTTTACCGCTTGTTTCCATCTTTAACCCCATTGCATTTATAACCCCTTCCATCATCTGCTTGTTTGTCCATCCATCCATCCCTTCACCATCCAACATCTAAAAGCCTTAAGACAGGAATACAGAAAAAAGACTTAGTCCCAGCTCTCGGGGAGCTCATCTTTGACTTGCTTTTTCATTGTCCAAATTGCTCTGGGAGTTTTGTTCCCTGGTTTAACTGTAAGCTCCTTGAAGGTCAAAGATGAGCTCTTCTCTGATATTCATGGAAGACCGAAAGATTTGTTGTTCACTGGATTGCTGGAACTGTAGTCCTAGTGTCTTTGCTTAATGATAGGCTTTAAAAAAATGTGTGTTGGCAAAGCACATCTGCCTTCCTGCTTGTCACATTGCGTAGACGTCCCTATGAGAGGCTCTCAGTTCTGGTTTATAAATCCAGAGTGCTGGAAGGGACTTGGGGAAAAAACATATGTCTCAACAGCAGAGATCCCCAAAGTATACCTGTGCTTGAGGCTTTCCTGAAGAATGAGGAAGCTTACGTCTTTATGCTTCTACCACTTTTTCTGTTTTTTAAAGAAAGGGATGTGTCAGTTGAAGCTGCCTAATTCATTTTGTTTGTTTGTTTGTTTCTTTTTTTTGCGGTACGCGGGCCTCTCACTGCTGGTGGCCTCTCCCGTTGCGGAGCACAGGCTCCAGACGCGCAGGCTCAGCGGCCATGGCTCACGGGCCCAGCCGCTCCGCGGCATGTGGGATCTTCCCAGACCGGGGCACGAACCCGCGTCTCCCGCATCGGCAGGCGGACTCTCAACCACTGTGCCACCACGGAAGCCCTAATTCGTTTTTAATGTGGGTCAGAGCTGCTGCCTTCACGTGCCTTTGTCTAATCACACATGAAATGCTTGCTTCATAACTTAAGTTTAATGAGTAGAAATAGGAAGGTGAAACACAGGGCTGATGACTCTGGTGAGCGTGGCTTCCTGCCTGCCCCGGGAGGCCTTGCTCTTGGAGCTGGATTTGCACTTGGGGAGCCAGGATTCTGGGAGTCAGGCTGGGACATTCATCAACAGCGTGTAGCATAGATCTGCTTCTTAGCAGATGCAGCTGGCCCACTTACAGTCCTGATGCCAAAAGAATTGTCATTGTCTTTAAAAATTTTTTTGACTTAAAAAAAAAAAAAATCAGACTCAGGGGTGAGGCCAGGTTTGAATCTTAAAACAGGTTGACCTATTTCATCACAGCTATCAAAGCCTGCTTTGTGATTCTACCTCCCTAACATGCTTTCATTGGTGTCACGTGAATTGAACACCTGATCTGAGCAGGGCAGAGAGTAAAGACCTTGTCTGGGGGAGCGCGATTTCCCGCTGGGCCTGGGGGCTGAGCCTTGGGGTAATGCCTCCCAGAGCCACCCCACAAATGCTTGCTCCCTGCCTGGGGGAGCACCTCCTGGGAGAGGGCAGCAGCTGTGTAGCCCAAGCACGGGGCTTTACCTTTTACAGAGTGCTCTCACGTCTCCCCATTTGACCTCGACAGCGGCCTGGGGAGGGAGGCCCAGTGGGCCGTGTCATCCTTGCTCCACAGAGGAGGAAAGGGAAGCTGGCACAGGTGGGTGGTGGGGGCCTAGATTAGAGCCTGTGGTGCTGGCTCTCCCCAGGGACCTGTTGGAACCCCTGACCCAGAGCCCCTGCCTTGGCAAGCTTCTTCTCCCTTCTGGACCCTTTGTTCTCTTCCCCACTTGATTTAAGCAGTTCCAGCCATGGTTGAGGTTCAGGAGCAAAGTAGCCCCCACCCTGTGTAGGTTCCTCATGTGACAGGCTGGCCATTGAAGTCTCTTGAGCATCCTCGAGCCGTGGCTCCCGGTCAAGACAAGGGGAAGGGCTCTGGTTCCCCGTGGGCAGCGACAGCCCCACGGCAGGTGCCTCAGGCAGAGAGGGATTTGCCCACTGATTTTTCCTTGCCTCTGTTCTGGTTTTGCCCTTTGGAGGACCAGTAGCTCCTACTTCCAAGGGGCCTCTCCTGCTTATTTATCAGTAGTCTTCTGGTCTACTTCTTTAATTGTCTTGATTCTCTCTGAGAATCAGAGAGTCTTTTGATTCTTTACCCTCCAGTGTCTCCAGTGATAAGAATGGGCATCATAAAAGGTAGCAAAGCAAAACTAACCCTCTTCGCTTTTGAAAATTCACCATAGTCCACGAAAGATATTTACAAGAACTGGAGACTGGTTTAGTATTATATCAATAAAAACAGCAGTAATAATATATATTATATATAACAGTATGTAATATATATTATTATAATCCTTTACCTTCCTGTAGAGATCTTCAAAAACCTTAGACTGCCTTCACTTCTGTTGTCTTACTTGTCATTTCCAGAAACCCTCTGGATTAGATAAGATGGAAATGTTTAATAGCCATTTACAGCTGGGGCAGTTAAGACCTAGAGAAGACAAGGTTCTTGCCCAAGGTTACTTGCCAGCTAGTGAGCAGCTGAACTAAACCCGGATCCTTTAATTCAAAACCAGACAGGCACTGTCTTTAACTTCATGAAGGTTATAATCTAATTGGGAAGAAAGATATTGAAAAAATACCAGGACAAATGTAAGACACTGAGGGATATAAGAAGAAGGACCTGAACTGGTCTGGGAGTCGGGATGGGCTGCCCAGCGGCAGCGGTGGGTAAAGGAGACCTGGATGCTTGTTGGCTTGCTAAGTAAGAAGAGGGATGACAGTGATTCAGGGCATGGCACGTTCAAGGAACTAGATGGAGCTTCACGTGGCTGGAGAAGCATGCCAGGGTTGAGGACCGTGGAGTCACCTTACAGGGGGGCCTTACTAGCTTTGATTTGGTCTGAGGGCTGTGAGAAGCCTCTGAAGGGTTTTAGGCAGGGGGTTGACGTGTGTTTTAGAAAGGCAGCTTTGACGGCAGAGTGGATATCTGTTGGGGGAAGGGCAAGAATGAAACTAGGGAACCTGGTCATGCAGCTACTGGGGTTGTTCAGGGGGAAAATAACGGTGACATAGATGATGCTGGTGACAGTGGGGAGGGACAGAAGTGGAAGAGTGAAGAACCATTGCGCAGTAGAGTGAGGAGGAGTTTGGGATTGTCTCGTCGTGGTAGATGGAGGAGGAGAAGTAAGCCTCGTAGGATTTTGGCTTGGATGGATAGGGCCGTTTGCTGAGTTAGGAAACCTTGGGCAAAGGCCGGTGTTAGGAAGGAGGGCAGAATCATGGACTCAGTGTGGGATGTGCTGAGTCTGAGATGCCTGTAAAACACCAAGTCGAGCGATCGGGTAGGAACTTAGACAAGCGGGCTGGGGGCTGGAGGCATGAATTTTGGATTCGCTGACACAAAGTGAATCACTGAAATAGTGGGTATGGATTAGGTCACCAGATTCTGTTGTTTCTTTACCACACTTCTTGGGGGGTTGTTTTCTCAAGCCTTTATTAGGAACCAGAGCTTTGAGGGAGTTCTTACCACATCTGGAGACAGTTTAATAAAGGCTATTCATCAGGCCTCAGCAAAGCCCCTATAATGTGAAAGGAAAATCCAGTAGGTCAGTGGAACCCACAAAAGAACTTAGTGTTGTATCTGAGTGTTGCTAATTTAAGAACTAATGGTTGGTTGAAGGAATGCTGGCACGTGGTTTCTGAGGTGACACTTTTTTATGGCTTATTTTACCCAAGTTCACTTCATTAGATCCTTGTGGCACGTGGCACACTTAGAGATAATTCTGAAATACTTTCATCCTGTTTTTAAATTTTGGATAAACTCTTTAGACAGATACGCAGAGGTTGCCCTCTGTGGCTCTAGAGTACATACATCTGTTGTTACTATGTATGTAGTCTATTACGGAGGTGACCAATTGTTCGTATCAGTGAGAGCCCTGGACTGGCTGGGCTACATGTCTCTCCCACTGAAACCCTCCAAGGGTTGCCCACCTGGGTTTGAAAGGATCCCCTCCATGAGGCACTTGGAGGGCTCGGGGAGCAAGCACCCTGAGTCACAGAAATGTGACTCAGGCCCAGCCCTCCTGGGAGCCTGGGGCTGGAGCCTCATAGCTGGGTAGATGTGACATAGGTAATTGTCACCAAGGGTGAGTTCTGCTTTATGTGAGTTCTACGTGAGGTGGGGGGAGTTTGGAGAAGGAGATGCTCCTTCTGGTTGGGGAGCAGGGAAGTGCTTCACGGAGTTCACGACCGTAAAGTGAACGGGTGGAGGTGACTGACGGCTCCGTGCCCCTCGTTCGGTGTCCGCCTGTCTCTGGCAGAGTCAGAGAGCCCTAGCCGAGGGGGGACACAGGGTCAGCCAGTGGAACCTCAGTTCACCCAGAGCAGGCGGAGGCCCATGTGAGGCCCAGCCAGTTCTTTTGTACCTTCTAGTTTTTGAGGTATGACTTTTTAAGTAGGCATTTTTCTGACCTTAAAGTTATTTGATGCCCCTGAGAAATCATTCTAAAAGTTGGAAAATTTAAGTTACTTATGATTTATTGAGTTGTTCCATCTAACTACTCATAGTTAGAGGTACGTGATGTATATGTAAAATTATAACAGATTCTGACCTCCTTTGTGGGGGAAAAAGAAGTAAAGATCTCTTCTGGAAGAAAATGAGAGAGAAGGTCTCGATTAATATTTTGTCATGCTCACATGTTTTGGAGAGGACCTTTCATTTCGTAGGAAAGGTTTCCCCCCGTGTACTTTTCCATTTTGCACAGTGCCACTGTTCTAATTAGTAAAGCTTCAGAATGGTGACAGATGTGAGATTCTTTAATTCTTCAAATCTGTAGGGTTTTCCCTAGTGCAAAAATCAGTGTCTTTTTTTCAATTTAATTTAATCTTTAATGAATATTTTATCAAATGAGCTCCATGTCTTATATTTCATTATTCATGTTGTTTATGAGGCCCTTGTTAGCATAATTTATAAACTAAGAGATTAGAGAAGGAGGGAGGATATTTCAGAGACAATGAATGGGGGGGTGGGGAGAGCACAGCCGCACGTCTCAGCCGCACGTCTTTCTACGTGTGTGCAGAAGTGACCATTTAGAGATGCTGTGGGAGAAAGTGGGCTGCTGGAGCGCACATTTCACTGGGGGTGGGGGTGAAAGCACTTGTCCTAAGTGCATGGCTGTCCCTGCAGCATTTTGCACAGAATGCAGCTGGGAGGGAGCGTAGAGCAGGAACCTGGAGGCAGAGGGGCTGAGTGTGGGTCAAGGTCAGTCTTGTCCTCACTGGGTCGCTTTAGCCGAGCCCCTGCCCTCATTCGGGGTCATTTGGATCTACCCACTGGCCAGAGGGTGCCCCTGGTTCCCTGATGACCCTGGCAACCAGCGTGTAATCCTCCTCTGTGCCTGCTTTGACTCAACCATATGGCTGATGTCTCATGCGATACTCTGGCCTCTCATTTCAGGGGACTTGATCCTTCTCCCTCCCGTGCCTGGGACCTGGTCATCCTGGGTAGTGTTCTAGCTCCTGAGCCTCTGCCTCAGCACCCCCTCCCTGCTTGGCGCTGCCTGGGACCTGTTCTCCTTCCTCTGTAGTCCCTGCAGACCTTTGCTTTCCTCCTCGTCCACCCTACATTCCAGACCTTTCAAGTCACTTCCAGAAACCATCTTCCCGGAATTTGTCCTTTCCACTGCATCTTCCAGGAAATCCCCAGCCCTGGCTGACTGGAGCCAGCTCTTCTGCCCCTTGCCCACCTGTCCCCTGGTCCATGGCCACAGTCCCCTTTTCTGTTCCTGTGCGTCAAACTCCTTCCCACCTCAGAGACTCTTTGGAGACTGTTCTGTCTCCCTGGGGTGCTCCTCCCTTACTCCGTCTGCTGCTGCTGCTTCATACCTGAGACTCTCATTTGCTTCATAGCGGAGGCCTTCTCTGACTGCTTGGTTGAGGTCGGGGTCTCTCCCTGTCCTGGTCTGTTGTCTCCCTGTGATGTCCCTCATCGTGTGGTGCTTCTCTGTTCCAGACCTGGTCCAGGCTCCCCAGGGCAGCCCTAACTTCAGACCTGCTGTTCCTTCATGCCCAGGAAGTGCCCCAGAGATCCTATTACTATGGCAGCCAAATGTCACCTTCCAGACCGTCTCTCCTACTCAGAAGTGGCTCAGAAATCTTTTGTCAGCATGTGTCCTGGTTCTTGGTTCCCAAAGCACTGTGATCCTGGTTATTATAATCCCTGACAAAAGGGATTATAACAGGAGGTGCGGTGGCATATTAGTCAAGGGCATGGGCTTTGGACCAAGATGCTGATTGAAATCATGACCTCACTTCTTACAGCTGGATGGCCTTGGGTCTGGTAACCTCTCAGAACCTCAGCGTCCTCATCTAGAGACTGACAGTAGCACCCACCTCCTGGTATTGTTGAGGGGATTAAATGAGCAGATGCAGGCATGGAGCACACAGAGGGCTCAGGGTGCAGGGGAGCATCCCGGAAGTGTTGGCTGCTGCCGTCGTGAGGTGTTCTGCACCACCGTGGGGATGGACATAAAGCCCTACCACCTGTGCTTCATGCTGTTCCCTTACATATGGGCTTTCAGTAAGCATTTGGAGATTGAAAAGAAAATTTTAGAAGGCATTGAACCCTCTCGAGCCTGCGATGCTAAAACCCTGTCCACCTTTACAATAGCATCTCGTTGCCCCCATGCCCCATGTCTGGCCCTCCTGGCATCACTGCCTTCTCTCCACCTTTACATCACAAGTGGCTCTTTATGTCTTCTTCCTCTTGTTCCGTCTGGGGTACCCTCTGTCTTTCCCTGGATGCCGCATTGTGTCCACCGCCCTCTAATACCAGCTTCACAAAGTCTCAGTGTGTGTCCACTGACTCTGTTGATCCTGTACATGTGGCCCTCTGTCCACTCAGTGCCGTGTTGATTCGCCCTCATTTGTTGCTTTCTAATTCTGAAATGATAAACTACTGAAGGCGGGAGTGATGTTTCCTCTTTCCTGGGAACTGCACAAAGGATAAAAGAACTCAGTCCCTCCTAGGCATTCAGGAAAAGCTCATTGACTGAAGGAAATAACCAGTTGACCTAGTTCTGGTGTTAATTAATTAATACCTGGGTGTCAAGTGTACCCTGGGATGCTCGTTAAATACATGTCACTCAGCGTATTCTGTCACCAACTTTTGGCAAAACCAGGTGACAGGACCTTGTCCCTCCTGCCCCTTTCTGTTCTTTCCCTGCCTTTCCAGGAACAGCTGAGCCTTCTCTGCACGAAGGCAGCATTGCTTGCATGCATTCAGCAGTTGGACAGGAGTTACCGGACACCTCCCTACTGTGTCACAGGCAGGCCCTTGTCTGGGCGCCGAGGAGCAGCGGCGAACCAGACAGCGTTCCCACAGAGCTGTACGCTGGTCCTGGTCCGGGAGAGACACACGTAGCAGGGATGGAGCTTCCCTTTTACGTGCTGGCTGGGGAGATGGACAGAGCGAGGGAGTGAGAAGAGGAGAAGAGGGGTAGGGCGATGCTGTTGCACCTTTTGGGGAGCCAGGAAGGGCTTCTTTGCTGAGGCAGTACGTCAGCAGGGATCCGAATGAAGTGAGGGAGCAAGTCTCGTGCACATCCGGGGAAACAGTATTTGAGGCAGAAGGGACAGCGAGTGCCGAGGCCCCAACGAGCTGGGAGAGTGTGTGTTGTCTTGGGAAGATGGCCAGGAGGTGTGTTTGATGGGAGTGGGGTGTGGGCGGGGGCGGGAGGAGGTGGGACAGGGAATTTTAGGAGACCAGGTTGCACAGGGCCTGCTCAGCTCCTGTAAGGGCCTAGGATTGTATTCCGAGTTAGCTGGGGAGCCATTTGAGCGCTTTGAGGAGCAGAGGGACACAATCTCATTTATGTAATGTCACCCCACATCTGTCACGAGCTTAAGGAAATTGAACACACTCAGTTGTAGGAGGAGGGAAGTTACTTGTATTTTAGCGGAAGGGCACCTGTCCAACTACTTTGTGGGTGAGGCCCGCAAGCAAAAGGAGCGGAGCCTGCGTGGAATGAAGTGGCTCCACACGCCTCCTGCTTCTCCCTGTCCCGGCACCTGTGTAAGCACTTCGGGAGAAATACACGCTGAACCCAGCGGTTTTGTTTCTTATTTTTTTGTCACCGCGAAACTGTCTCTTATTAACTAAAGCAAAGAACCCCAAACACTTTTGTGGACATCGCGTTTTTCTTTTAGATTTTAAAATGGTATTGCGCATATGCCCATTTAAAAACTTAGGCACCTTTTGAAGGACACAAACAAGTCCAAGAAACCCGTGTGAGGTGTTCTGAGGTCTGAATTCAAAGCCTTGGAGCTACTGGACAGACTTCCGTAAAACCCCACAGGCGCTCGGTGCGTTTAATGAGGATGTTGTTGATCGTAGCTCTGTACAAGAGGGTCTGTGCCCCTCTGCCCGAGGATGTAAAACTATCGGGAACATCCTGTTGGTGTTGAGGTCATGAGCAAACCGGAGGAGAGAGGGAGGAAAGGCGTGGCCACGCTTCGCCCTTGAAGTATGAGAAGGGCTGTGCTCCAAGGCCACCCAAGCAGCTGGACTGTTTTTCTTCTCGGCCTGATCTCCGCCACCTCCACCCCCAGCCAGCGGGTGAGCAGAACGCCCCTCCTCGCCCGCCCGGCCGAGAGGTGGCCTTGTGTCCTGCCTGCATACCTGGGTCACTGATGGAGGAGACTGCAACCCCAGCCAGCTTTGTAAGAGCTTTGGTCAGAAATGACGATGTTAGACTCCATACTTCGGGGAGCTGCTGCTTTTCTTAGAAGGTGCAAAGAAAGAAAGATGTGAGTAAGGCAGAATCTTAGAAGAAGGAAGAACAGACATTAAGTTCAGCGACAGAACCCACCGGGCCTGGCAAAGTCTGTCTGACTAGGAGTGGGGAGGGAGGGAGGGAGTGTGTGTGTGCGTGCCGGTGTGTGTGTGTGAAAAAGGTAAAAAGAAGTGGGAGACTCCCTGGCCAGAAAGACCCTCACCCATAGGTGTGAAGTCTCGTTAATAGGAGTAACTTAGACAACAGCTTTAAGGTGCGTTATTGTTTTCCTTTAAGGCATTTGAAATAACTCGTCTAAAAGGTGGTTGTCAAAGCCTTACTTGAGGGTGGAGACAGAGTCCTTCAAGGGCTCTGGGCTTACTGAGACTCAAGTCACATGAGAAGTTAGACCCAGTTTCTCTGGCCATGTTTTTTTCCATTAGTTACTTCAGTCACTTCAACAAACAGTTATCGCTTACTAGGTGTCAGGCACCGTGCTTGGTACTGGGGCCGTTTGGTGAACAGGCTCCACGTGGAGTTTATGTTCTCCTGTGGGGAACAGGCAGTAAACAGGTAAACCAGAGAATGTGAGTTCGGGGAGCACCTGCCTTACAGAGGAAATGAAGTGAGCTGATGTGGTACCTGGTAGGTGGCCGGGAAGGCCGCGTGGGGCTCTGAAACAGAGTTTTCAAAGCAGAAGGAAGATACAAAGGCTTTGATGCAGAAAGAAGTGGGGATTTTTTGGCGCACAAAGAAGGGCAGTGGATACCGTGTTCTGCGCGCAGAGAGAACAGCAGTGGCCTCCAGTCCTTTTCCCATTGTACTAGAGTCCCACAGACTTGTGTATGTGCAGCAGGTCCGCTCTTGGGCGCCGGGGAGCCTCTTTTTCTAGGCTCTTTACCTGCCCCTGGGCCAAGATGTAGAGAGTTCTGATCAGAGCACGGAGCCTCCTGAGGCTTGGAGATTGTTCTCCTGTCATTTTCGCCCCAGTCACCCAAATGCGAAAACCCGACTTCCCTTATTGATCTGGAGTCATGCGCCGGCAGGGGTTTTGTCCCTCGCAGCTCTCATGTCCTGTTGCTGCTTTCCTATTGATTCTTTCCTCAGGTTTCAATTTGTATTTTCTCGGTGTTGTCCGTCCACTGGTTGTCCCTTTTCGTGGAGCTAATTGTTTAGCCATTAGAATGGTTCATTATTTCAGCTCTGCGAGCATACACAGCTGTTTGACAGGGAGTTTCACCTTTGTGGTTTCAGCCCGTCTTTGGGTTAGTAGTCAGATTGTGATGACCATTTCCTCCCCAGACAGTGTTTTTCCCTCTGGAGGTGGCAAAGGGCACATCCACGAGAGGACGCTGGTAGGGACATTTGCAGGGAGGGGCAGATGCTAACAATACTTCCACGTGGAAGGAAAGATGAACCCCAGAGGTTAAACCAAGGAGTGGAGGAAATGCCACTCTCTACGCCCAGAACCGTCACCCACATGTGACCATCTCCAAAGCCCCAGATCACTGTGGAGGCCCCGAGACCCAGGAAGGACCATGTGTTGGTTCTCAGTCTCCAGCTGGCCCCAGGAGCTGCTCGGCGTCTGCAATTGCTTCCCTAGTGCCCCCTGACCAGCTCACCAGAGTCCACTGACTCAGGCCAGACCCATGGCTGTACTGGGCCCTTCCCTGCCCATTCCCCACACCAGTGACCCCAGCTCCTAGTGACACCTGACCAGCCTCAGTTTGTCTAGAATGCAGTGGAACTTGTTGCAAGGGAGATGCCAGGTAAGAATTCATGAAAAAAATTTTTAAAGTGTTTTCATGGCTCTTGCCTTCAAGGACTTTACAGTCTAGTGCTCATGAGGATATGAATGATAAAGGCATTTTATGACGTGCACCCAGCGGGTGGTTCGGACAGACTGGCTGAGCAGGAGGGGGATGTAGGGTGTGTATGGTAAAATGTATTACTAGATGGTGGCATCTGTTGTCGACAAACAGCCCGGGCTGGTATAGGATAGACTTTCTTGATGTCCTGGGGTTTTTTTCAGTTGTAGAATTGTGTCATCACTAAAGAAACAAGGCTTAGCCACTTACTGCTTTAATATCAGAAAGAAACAGAGAATGCGGTCAAGATCCATGGGGCATTGAGAGCCTCATAGCACATGTACTGCGGGAATGCTCCTTCGGGCTGATGTTGGAGCCAACCACATGGCCCTGGGGAGGGAGGGCTGGGAGAGAGAACCTGGGTAACCTCGGGCTTACTGTATGAGCTTCAGCCTGGTCCTCTGCCCTTTGGGGACCCCTGTTTTCTCACGGTTGTATCCTCTACTGTGTGTGTGTGTGTATGGGTGCGTGGGCGCACACATACACGTGAGCCCATGAGTTTGTAGAGAGGTGACTCCATTGTTGGGAGAGATTCTGTTAGGAGTCAGGAACCCTGGATGGCGGTCCTCCCTTTTTCATTTACTGTGCCATTTTGGGGAAAATCGAGCAGAGTAACAGCTCTCCAAAAGTGTCCACATCCTTATCCCTGGAACCTTGTGAATATGTTACCTTATGTGGCAAAAGGAACTTTGCAGATGTCATTAGGTCAAGGATCTTGAGCTAGAGAGATTATTGTGGATTTTTCAGGTGGGCTCACCCAGTCCTTATAAGAGGGTCAGAGACAGAAGACGTGATGATGGAAGCAGAGTTCAGAGTGGTACGGCCACAAGCTAAGGAAGGTGGGCAGCCTCTAGAGGCTGGAAAAGGCAAGGAAACAAATTCTCCCCTAGAGCCTCGAGAAGGAATGCAGTCATGCCAACACCTTAATTTTCAGTCCTATGAGACCCATTCTGACATCTGACCTCCAGAACCTATAAGATAATAATTTTGTGTTTTAAGCTACTACATTTATGGCAGTTTTTTTCCAGCAGCATTAGGAGACTAATATATCACTTATTCCTCTAGAATTTAGTTGCCTTAATTCTAAAATGGGGGCCCAAAATGTTATCTGCCTGAAGGCTGAGAACTAGACCATATGGTTTTTTTCCCAAGTTTCTTCTGTTCCTAGATCTGTGAGATAACAAGATAAGCCTAACAGTGCTTTGAAAAGTTTAAAAGGAGAGGATTTAAATGGACAATTAATCTCTGTGTGCCAGGTGTTTTCCACTGTTTTGTCATTTAATTCATATTCCCATCTAGGAAACATTTTAGAATTCTCATTTTTTAAAAACTGACTCAACAGGTATTTGAGATGCTGTTCCGGGTGCCGGGGATATAGCAGTGAGTAGGCTTGACAAAAATCTCTTCCCTGTTGAAGGCTCTGTGCTTTAGGGAGACGGATGATAAACTGTGAACACAATAGCTGAGTAAATTATAAATGATGTTGGAGGCCGATAATTGGTCTGGAAAATAAATAGAGCAGGTTGGGGGACTAGTCATACCCACGTTAGAGGTGCGAGAAGGAAGCTTAGAGGGCTGAGGATTTGCTCAGAATTGCAGCTCCAGGGGGTGAGGGGACTGGGCTTAAACCCAGGTCTTTTGGGATCCAGAGGCTTGATCTGATCATTCTCTCAGACAGGTAGAAAGCTCTGCTCTACTCTGTTTATTTGGGTTTTTTTTCTAAGGGAGAGGAGTCCCCATTGCCAGCTGTTGCTTAAAAAAAAAAAAAAAAAAATCGCTGCCCTTCTGGATTTTATATTTTTAACTCCTTCCCGTCTCTGCAATAAAAATGCCAGAAAGCTTGGCCAGTTCTGGTGCTGGTGACGAGCCAAGGAATGCAGGCAGCTCAGCGGGCTAGGACAGCACGCACACGCGCCCCTGTTCCGTTCCCTGCAAACGCCAGCATCCCATCTCAGCGGAGGCCTGAGAGCAAAGCCATAGCCCGCGGAAAATGGGGTCAATGATCATTTCATCTTTAGCATGGCCTTTCTCTGGCAGTCCAGTGTTTATCATTTCCTGTCATTTAGAAATGTGTTTTTCTAGGGAACTGTCATGTCTTTAGAGGGAAACTCTAAAATCGTTCCTTAGAGCCCCTCTCTCCATTCACTTCACTTCTCAATCAAAGTCTGATTTGACAATGAAGGGTGCTTGGCAGTAAGACCAATGGAAGTAAAGTGTTTCAGTATTAAATATTAACAAGTCATAATTAATAAGTAATTAGTAAGTTTTGTTAATAATCTTCACAGGCTCAAACGGTAGATTTTAGAGATTGGTTTTGCAGTGCCTTCTGTTGCAGGAAGGGAGTGTGCAGAAAAGCTTTGTGGCCCTGCTTTTATTTCTTCTTACTGCTACTTCTACACAAAGCTGAAAGAAAGGCTTACTTTAGAAGAATTAACCCCTGGGGCTAGCTGCAGTGAAAGGAATTGAACTTCTGGTTAATCAGTAAAGGCTGGGGCACAGCTGGTGGAAAGGGATGTGCGAGGCCTGGGCACTGAGAGATCGGGTCTTGGTGTAGCTCTGCAGTTGATATCCCTGTCATCTTGGAAGACATTTCTGGGCCCTGGGACAGCTGAGAAACTTGATTCCATTTGAAAATGTTCTTCAGAGCACTAGCAGATTGGCCAATCCTAGAAGTAAATAAGTTTTAAGTGGCCAAATTTGGATATGTTATCAGTGTGCCTCCTTTTTAAAACAAAATACCACAGGTATGTTCCTGGTAAAAAGCTGCACGTAAATTGAATTTTAAGTAGTTTTCCAGTGGAAGGAATCCTTTTCTTTTCAACATATTACTTTTTCCTGAAGCGGGGACTCTGCCTGCACTTCCTTTTTCACATCAGCTTAGAAAAGTTTGTTTGTTTGTTGTTGTTTTTTTTTTTTTCGGTACGTGGGCCTCTCAATGTTGTGGCCTCTCCCACCGCGGAGCACAGGCTCTGGATATGCAGGCCCAGCGGCCACGGCTCACGGGCCCAGCCGCTCCGCGGCACGTGGGATCCTCCCAGACCGGGGCACGAACCCGTGTCCCCTGCATCGGCAGGCGGACTCCCAACCACTGCGCCACCAGGGAAGCCCTAGAAAAGTTTTAAGGTAAAACATGTTCATTTCAGAACATGTAGGAAACATAAGAGAAAAAATATATACATTTTAAGAATGGAATCATTTGAAATATATATACTCTTTTGAAACTGAAAAATGTGTTGTGAATGTCTTTGATATCTTTTGTGATCTTCTATAGCTGTCCTTGCTGACTGCATAATATTTCATTAAAATGGTTGTTCTATTTAACCCATGGTCTGTTGGAAATATAGGGGTTTTTTTTCACCACTATAAATCATGTTGCATTAGATATCTTGGTGGCAAAATTTCCATGTATGTCCATGATTATTTCCCTAGAATAAATTTTTAGACCTGTAATTGCACAACAAAGAGTATCCAGAATATAGACTTGTGTGATTTTTTTAAAAGAAAGTCTCGTGTATTTTATTTAGAGAAGTACTCTTTTTTTTTTTAACATCTTTATTGGAGTATAATTGCTTTACAATGGTATGTTAGTTTCTGCTTTATAACAAAGTGAATCAGTTATACATATACATATGTTCCCATATCTCTTCCCTCTTGTGTCTCCCTCCCTCCCACCCTCTCTATCCCACCCCTCTAGGTGGTCACAAACCACCTAGCTGATCTGCCTGTGCTATGCGGTACTTCCCACTAGCTATCTATTTTACGTGTGCTAGTGTACATATGTCCATGCCTCTCTCTCGCTTTGTCACAGCTTACCCTTCCCCCTCCCCATATCCTCAAGTCCATTCTCTAAGAAGTACTCTTTTTTACATTAATTAATTTATTTTTGGCTGTGCTGGGTCTTCGTTGCTGTGCGCAGGCTTTCTGCAGCTGCGGTGAGCGGGCTTCCCACTGCGGTGGCCTTTCCGTTGCGGAGCACGGGCTCCAGGCGTGCGGGCTTCAGCAGTTGTGGCTCGCGGGCTCTAGAGCGCAGGCTCAGCAGCTGTGGTGCACAGGCTCAGCCGCTCCGTGGCATGGGGGATCCTCCTGGACCAGAGCTCGAACCTGTGTACCCTGCATTGGCAGGTGGACTCCCAACCACGGTGCCACCAGGGACGTCCCAGAATTCTGTGCTTTTGATGTGAGTTGCAAAGTATTTCTTTGTTGTTGACTTTTTTTTTTTTTTTGTGGTACGCGGGCCTCTCACTGTTATGGCCTCTCCCGTCGCGGAGCACAGGCTCCGGACCCTCAGGCTCAGTGGCCATGGCTCACGGGCCCAGCCGCTCCGCGGCATGTGGGATCCTCCAGGACTGGGGCACGAACCCGTGTCCCCTGCATCGGCAGGCGGACCTTCAACCACTGTGCCACCAGGGAAGCCCTGTTGTTGACTTTTAAAAGGGTGTAAAACTGATAATTTTTGATGTTAACATAATTGAATATTCAAGAATCCAGACTTTCAACTTATTTCACATCTCTGAGGCTCAGTTTCCTCCTTTATAAAATGGGTATAATACTATCCTTAAATGAAATGTGAGCATTAATGGAATCATGTAGTAGAACTCAAATCCTAGGCTGCATGTGAACTCTTGCTATGGAAGTCTGTTAATTTGCCCGGGAACCTCTCCTCATTCGCCAGGAACGCATGGGGCCTGGCACGGTCCCCTCTCCACTGCTCCCTCTTCCTGGGCCGCTGCCGTGGGCTCGAGCAAGCCTTCCTCCATCTTGGTGCACTGTGCCCAGGGTTGAAATGTCGGTTCTAGTTCTGAAAGCCTGCCTTCAGACATTTATACTTTCAGACAAACTAATCAGGCTGAAATGTCTCATGCTTATTTACAGCTAGATGAAGCAATCCATTTAGTTTCTTTGGAATTACCCAGGCGTGGAAGAAATTGGTTTCTCAGCCTTGAGAAATTCTGCGGATAGCGAGGAATTGACAGGCACCAGGGCCGGCCTGGTGAACTTGGAAACAAGGGTGCCTGGGTGTGGCCCTCGGTCAGGACCTCTGTCCATGGCTGAACTGGCGATCCCCTAGGACCCCACCTCCGCTTCAGCTCTCCCTTTGGCCAGTGTATATCATGATGTGATTCCTCATCTCCTCCTTTGAGGAGCTCTGAGCTTCTCGCTGGGAAAGCAGGGCTTTGGTTTCCTTTTCCTTCTAGTTTCCTTGTTAGTTGATAGAGATAGACATTTGCTGATTCTCTTCCTCCTTTTCCTGAGGGAGAGACCTGGGGGCCCTTAAATACAGAGTTGCTTTCCGTTGAAACCCCAGCGATCTGGCCTTTGGGCTGTCGCTAAAGGCCGTGGGGCAGGAGAGCTTGGGCTGAGTTTGGGATTCCAGATTCCACAGTGTGTACTACCTCCTGTACTCAGTCTTCACTACCCGGGAGACAGGAACAGACCGGGAGACTGAGGGATGAAGAGGAACGAGCCCAGAGACATGCAGCTAGTAAATGGCAGAACTGGGATTCAGGTCCTCACCGAGTACGCTTCCATTGTTGGTGCTTGTAAGCACCACGTGATACTGTCTTTCAACAAATACCTGCTTATCAGCACGTGTTTTGTACCTGTCTGCACTATGGGGCTTATCATTCACCTGCCAGTTATGCCATTATCGCATAGGAGCTTGCAGAGACAAAATGATACGGTCCCTGTTCTCGGAGGAAATTTTCACATAATCATGTAAGCAACAAAATAACTCTGTTATTATATGAAAATAACCCACCTGCTTGATATATAGATCTAAACCCCAAAAATCTCTGAAGAATTTTGTTCTGAATGATCAAAATGGACTATCCTTACGTAATACGCACATACAACCTTTATGCCGCATCTCCACCCCAGCTCTTACTTAGTCTTTGGGTTCTTTGCGTTACTGAGGATCCTGGCATGTTGGGTTATGGGCTCTGTAACTCTGCAGTTCACTCTGTTTGACGTGAGGAGGGAAACCATGACAGACACACACCACTTGGTGTTTTTTTTTGTCCCCCTTTTCGAGGTCATGCCCTTTCGTCATGAATATAAAAACTCCAGCCCCACTTCAGAGATTCTGATATGCTTTCCAGGGTGGTGTATTTGCTCACCATTCCCCACCCATCCTCCGTGAGGATCGTTAAATGTGCAAAGAGGGTTGTGTTTCTTCTCTGTACATCCCATCAGCAAAGGTTAGGTCAAGCTTTGCTTCCTGTCACAGGTGTTGAGAGTTTTAATTTTAAACTATGAAATTACATTCTAATACTAAATATTCTCTTTTCATCTACACCCACCGCTGTGAGCCTGTCCACTTTACCGAGATGTGTCCTCTCTGGGGTGCACCCCTTAGTTAAGAAACCACTGTTTCAGTAACGAGAAGGCGGGAGACTGATTAAAACAAACCCCAGGATCCTAAAAATCCTAGGATTTAAAAAATCCCAGGATTCTAAAAATAGGATGATTCTGGGTAGGGAAAGAGAGCCCTACAAACCTCAGTCAGCCCTGACAATACTGTTCTCTTATAGCTTAACCGTTGATTTTCCTGACTCCATATAGAAGCTGTTAAATGAGGATGTTAGTAATAATGAAGCTGATGGTAGTAGTTACCACTGAGTATGTGCTAAGCATTATGGGAGGCACTTTTCATATTTGTAATTCTTACAGTGACCCCCTGTTACAGGTATTTCACCCCCATTTTAGATATGAGGGGGACTGGCTTATGGAGGTAAGCTTTTCCCATGTCTCACAGCTAGCTAGCGAGGTGCTGGGGTTTTAGCCCATGTCATCTGAGACTGAAGGCCTGTGCTTCTAACCCTGACATCCTGCTGCAGCTTCACAGCCCTTACATCAAGTCGTGCATGCTATAGTCCCTTACTGCTGCTCCATCACAGAGGTTTTACTCACTTGAATTGTCCTGTATTGTCTTTGCTGTCACAGACCCTTTCTGGAATGAGAGCTGGGTGTATGTTAATGCATGTAGTCTCGTTCACTAGATGGTAAGGTGTTCCGGGGTCAGAGCTGATGACTTTTATCTTTGTAGTAGCAGTTAATAAAAGTTAATACCAGCTTAGAGTTCCTGCTTAGGTGGACGGTGGCTGGACCTTGGCCAAGACTGAGTTCTGGGTCTTACCTGTCATTAAGTGGTTTTAGGACTTTGGGAAGCTCCCTTCCTGTCCACCACTAACTGGTTATGGTTCCCTTCCCTTTCCTCCTTTCTCTCCCTTTTTTTTCTTTTTCTTTTTTGCTAAGCCTCACATCCTCTGCCAGTTGATCAGAGCTGGCATGTAAGACAGAACCTGCTTTCTGCTTCTTGACTTGGCGTCTACAAGTCCATTTCTAGAGCTCTCATCTGAGCTCTCATCTCATCTACATTATGTAGCCGGTGAAGCTTTGATAAGCTCTTTCTCGCTAGCCGACCAGGTTGTCCCTCTTGGACAGTGAGTTACAGCATGTTGGGTCGTGTGCTATGCATGTGGCAGGGGTAGGATCCTGGAGCTGTGAAGTCCGGGAGGGCTGGAGGGGAAGTGGAGCCGTTCACATAACGAAACCCTGCTCTCGATTGTGCTTTTGCATCTGGGGTTTTCCGAGAGGCCTCAGTTGACACGTGGAACAGATACACTCCCCTTGAGCAATTGTTCCAGGTATTTCGTTGAACTAGCACCTAAACGCTTTAAAGTGGGAATCATGCTTATGCTTTCTCTGAAAGGCAATAGAGCAGAGTGGTGCAGAGACTGCTGGGGCTTGAACCCCAGCTCTGACATGAACTGTAAGACCTTGTGCAGGTTCCTCAACCTCTCTTGTGCCTCCAGTTCCTGATCTGTAGAACCAGAGATGATAATAAACCTACCCGATGGGGTTGCTGTGAGGATTCAGTGATTTCTACATTATGATACTTTATAAGCACTCACAATAATTCCTGGGACATAGTATATGATGGATGATACCATATTGTTAGATCACTTGATTCTCTAAATCGAACGAGAATGCTTCGTAAGTTGGAAAATATCATTCAAATACTCTTCATGGCAAAAAAATGAAGCAGTGGAACATTCTAGCTTAAGCTATAGCTGATAATCGCAGTTCATTCAGCAGCAGTCAGATTGGCCAGTTGGAGATGATGGGGAGCTCACAGACACGACGGAGCTCCCTGGAGCAGTGATGCCTGGGCTTAGCTGTGGATTAAAATCTCTGGGGAACTTCAAAATCCACAGCGCTTGGTTCCTTTCCAGACCAGTAGAATCAGAATTTTGGAGGGCAAGGGGAAGGGTGGACCCAAGAAGTTGTCGTCATTGTTTTTGTTGTTATTATAATTTTACAAAAAGCTCTCCAGGTAATTCTGGTGCAGCTGGTCTGTAGACTGATGTTTGGGAAACTCCGACTGGCATGGTCTAACAGAATTATATTGGTTATATTTGGTTGTATTTAATGGGGTGCAAGACAGTTTGGTAGAGGGTCTGATAGCAGGCATCTACATTTAAATAAATGTTCAGTAGGTAATAAGGGAGAGGCTACACAGGCAGGCTTGTCTGAAAGAAATTCTAGACATCTAAAGACACCTGAAGTCTGGCTCTGTTTCTTATCGAGGTCAGTGTCCACTGGTTCTCTTGCCGTGGGGGTAAAGTGGTGATGGAGACTGTTACCTGGGTGAGGAGTGGGAAGTGAGTGTAACTGCGAAGATGTGGGAGTGGGCAGCTTTTGCATCTTGGTTTGCGGAAGGCACACTGGTTCTCCACGTCTGAATGTGTAGACAAAATGGCTCTGTGGGGGTGGGATTTTGCAGAAGGGGAAGCTGCAGGCAGAGGGCACGGTGCAGAAGATGCAGTGAGCAGGCATTTGGGTGACTGGCCAGAAGATGGGGAGTTCGCCTAGTCATTCCAGACTCATTAGTCTGGGACCAAAGAACGAGCTGGAGGCTGTGTGTTTAATTAAAACAGGGGGCTGGCATATCCTTGGGAAGGAGGGTTAGAAATGGGGGGCTTTTTGAAGGGTCTTCCTCATCTCCCCACTCTCCTCTTCTTCCTGTAGCTAAAAAGTTCTTTAAAAGCTTCTTAATGAGGAGATCATAAAAACTAAGTGAGATGCCAGGTTGGGTCAGTGATAGCCCTTGGACCAGCATCTAGCAGCTGGTTTGCTTTTGCTGCCCCTGGCTATGAATGGGGATAAGCATCCTTACTTTGCTGAGCTGCCATAGAGTTGGAGGAAATAGTGGTTATCAATGGTGGTTTTGTTGGCTGTAAGGTGCCATTCACACTGTGATGTGGACATGGCATCCCTCTTAGTGTTAGAGGAAAGAACAGTCTCTGCCCCGGATGGAGGTGGGAGTACTTGCTAGGGAGGGTTGAGCCCCAGATCTAAGGATCTAGAAACATGTACCATCGCCCTCATTTCATGGTCTAAGATGCAGGAGTATCTCCCTCCTAAGGTGCATTGCAGGGCAGGGCACTGTGCTGACCCCTGTGATGCAGCTGTAATGGCCTGACCGTGATGGTTTCTCCCTGTGGCTGTTGCAGTTGGGTGGCTGGTTATGCCCAGTTCCCAGAGCTCTGCTGTGCCTCCATTTCTTTCTCTTTTACTCTGTTACTACATGTGAGCAAGGGTGAGACCATTACAGGTAACCTCGAATCCACCCAACTGACTAAAAAAACCCCAAAACAATAGATCAGGCACAGATTTTGCTGCTGTCCTGTTAGAAATACATGTGATACCCCACACAGCAGTTGTCAAGATAAGAACCACCACCCCAGGTAGGGAGATCCTTCCAGACATCAACTGTTTCCACGCACTTGAGACCACCATGGTGGGCTTCCCCATGTGTCTGGTGCTTTGGAAGTTCTTGGGGAGACAGATGGTCTCTCGTTTTTCTGGCCCCTTAAAGTACTTTAGTCCAAATGAATGGTAGGCTTTTAGCTCCTATAGGAGTTATTCAGAAAGAGAAGAGATCTCAACATAATTGAAGTGGTGTAATTGATCAGCATGCTGGAGGACAGGCAGCCACGGATCACACGAATCAAGAGTAATAACTTCTGTGCAGAGCGTTTTACATTTTATATAGTTGTCTACGAGGATTGTGAATTCCGATGCCTTCAGGAGCCAGACAGGTAGCAAAAATCAGAGAAGCAGTTAGGATGGCAGGGATTATGCTTTAGAAGACAGCAATCCAAAATTTAGAGCAGAAGCGTAATACACTGTTTCTGATTTTCAAAGAACATGTATAAATATGATCTCATTTAATGTTCATAGCATCCTTATGAAGCAGGACTGTTCTTCTCTTCCAAGGATAATAAAGTGTCAAATACAGTCAAACCAAGGCAAAGATAGCTTGTGGCCTGGAGCCTGCAGAGCTTTGTGGTGCTTCCCGTAGAGGCCTGGGCCCTGCGGACCGAGCCACTTGGGAAGAAGGTGTTGTGTCTCGTAGTGTCTGCCCTGTCCCCAGAGCTGCTTCCATCGTTCTCTGAGCATGGCTCTGGGGAGATGGGCCCCTGGGCCTCTTTGTGTCTACTCTCAGCCAGTTTTCTAAATGGACCCAGGAGTAAAAAGCCAGGAGATGCCAGCAACGCTACACAGGAATCAGAGAAAGCCATCAACCGAGTCAGTACGCAGGTCCTTTTGGACATAATGACAGGCCCAAAGTGCTGAAGTCAGCTTCGCTACCACATCGACCTGGCTGACTTGAGCTTTCCCAACTGTCTCTTCCTTTTTATCTTTCAACCGTCTTAGTCATTTTTCACTGAAAGAAAAAGAGACATTGAGAGATCCAGTTGGGGTTAGTTGAACCCAAAGCGAAGAAACCCCAATACCGGGGCTGGATTCCCCTGAAGGAGGGAAGAGGTGTCAGTTACAATTAACGTGAGCAGAATCTGTGGCTCCCAAGACCTCTGGTTACAGCAATTGTGATAGCATAGATTACCCTCAGTTACGGTGAGCTACATTTAACTACATTATTACCAGTACACCTTGATGGGAGCTGGCTGCTTTAACATCCCTGACCATGGAAGAAAAAGACAGGAGGGGAGACATGGGAATGGCAGATGCCTAGGATCTGGGCGTGGGGCACAGTGACAGGCCAAGGAATGTAGACCTTCTGTACCATCCCAGAGGTTATGGATGGTGTGGATCTGGTTCCCACAAGTGCTTGAGGAAGGAAATTACTCGCTTTATTGAGGTATAATTTATATACAGTAAAATGTATACTTTACACTGTACAGACTGATGAGTTTAGATAAATGTATACACCTCTGTAATCACCACCCCAATGAAGATACAGAGCAGTCCCATCACACCATCAGGTTCCCTTGTGCCCTGTCTGGTCAGTCTCCACCCCAATTCTTTTTTTTTGGCTTTTCATACATTTACTCTTTTAATCCTCGAAACAGCCCTTAGTAGGTGTGTTCTCATTTACTGCTGTCAGTTGGAGAGGCTGTAGGTGTGGTGGCTAGGGCCTGGACTCCAATCTGTGTTAGAATCTTGGCTCTGCAGTTTACCAGCTGTGTGACCTTGGGGAAGTCACTTAACCTCTCTGTGCCTCAGTTGCTTCATCTATAGTTTCTTCCTCTAGGGGTTGTTGTAAGTATTAAGTGAAAAATGATGCAGGTAAGCACTACAGATGTGTTAGCTATGATTAGATGTTATTTTACAGAAGAGGAAACCAAGACAGAGAGATTGACTTGCTCTAGGCACACAGCTGCTAGAGGCCGTCAGGATTCAAATTCTAGGTCGGTTTTATGCCAACATCCACTACCAGCTACACTAACACATCCATGGCGATTGCAGAGTGTCTCTCAAGTAGAGACATTTTCAGTGGTTCTGTGAGCTAAGGGGACAACAGAGGCAAAGAAGGATTAGGAGTGACTTGGCCAGAGTCTAAGAAGGATTTTGAGAAGTTAAAAAAAATTCCAAATTTCTCCGTTTTCTCTTCTTAAAGAGCCATATCAGTAATAATAGTGAAAAGGCAGTGTAGCAGTCCATTAGTAGAAGACATCCCAGGTACACAGTTGCTTTTAGGCTTGTATAGTTACTTTCTACATTTACTAACACACATGATGATAAAGGATCCTTTTCTAAAAGGCATTGCAGGGTTTAGATCAAGAGGACTTGTTCTACCTATTTATGAAACAGACAGACAGAGAATATACTTGTGGTTGCCAAGGGGTATGGAGAGTGGGGGAGGGATGGTTTGGGAGACTGGGATTGGCAGATGCAAACTATCATATATAGAATGGATAAACAATAAGGTCCTACTGTATAGCACAGGGAATTATATTCAATATCCTGTGATAAACCATAATGGAAAAGAATGTATATATGTGTATAACTGAATCACCCTGCCGCACAGCAGAAACCAACACAACATTGCAAATCAACCACACTTCAGTTCCACCCCAATTCTTGACCCAAGGCAAACACTGATCTGCTTTTTTTTAAACTATTATAGGTTAGATTTGTCTTTCCTTGAGTTTCATAGAGATGAAATGATTCAGAATGTACTCTTATGTGGGTTATACAAAGTTTGTCCTTTTTGTTGCTGGATGACTTTCTGTTGTATGGATACAGCACAATTTATCCACTTAACTCCTGTTGGACGTTTGGGTCCAAACATTGGAAACGTCATTTTGGCTATTACAAATAAAGCTGCTTCATAGCTGCATAAAGCTGCGGTTTTATACAGGTCTTTGTGTGGACATATGCTTTTGTTACTCTTGGGAAAAAGAGCAGATTGGAATCGATGGATCATATGGTGTGGGTGGGCAGAATTTTGGCCCCCATGATCTCTGCCCCCACTCTGGGTGATACACCTGTGAATATGTTATATTACAAAAGGGACCTTGTAGATGGAATTAAGGTTGCTAATCAACAGACTTTCAGATAGGGAGATTACCCAGGGTTAATGGGCCGGTGTAATCACATGGACCCTTACAATCAGAAAAGGAGGGCAGAGGAACCAGTTATAGTGGTGTGGTAGAAGAGGTTAGATTAAAAGAGTGACAAGGACTCAATCCAGTGCTGTCGCTGACTTTGAATGTGGACACACTTGAACTCCTATATAACAAGATGAGGACTGAGGACTTTCTATCTAAGGAGATACAGCTGACTTGGTTACACGTGACGTTCTCACCCTTAACCCCAATGAGGAGACACACAGTCCCAGGAGCCATTGTATTCCTGTCTGGCTTTGTTAATTACTACTCACATTCAGTCATAATCCCATTGAATACTCTGTTACCTAAAGACTGAATTGTTAACTAAGTTAACTTCCAACAACTTGTACATAAAATCAAAATGGGAAGGAGAGAGAAGAAAATAATTAACATGTAGAAATAAAAAATAAACCTGTAACAGGCAAGTGGAATATATGCCAATCTGCTACAGTCCTAATTTCTGTAACTGATCACATGACCACAGTTGCCATCAACGGCTTCCTTTTTCTGCTACCCATTCTGTATTTGCCCTGCGCTCAGCCGCAGTGTCAGCTGGTCGGGATTCTTTACCTGGTGGAATGACCCACACCTTGCTTCCTGAAGGGTCCGAGTCTTCCGTTTCCTGCCTGGTTTGGTTTGCTGGAGTTTTCTATTAACCTTTATGGTAGGGCATGGAAGTACTAAGAGGTGCCCCAGAGAATCACCTGGTTTCTGGACTGCCTCCTGGCCTCCGTTGTGTAAAAGCAACCCAGTTCCCCCTCGCCAGTCAGAATCAGTCACTATAGTCAGTAGATTAACCCCCTTCTCCCTGCCCATTGGTTCAGTGGCATAAAGGGACCCAAATGTCCAGGTGGTATTCTCGTGTTCAAATTCATGCACCCTGGTGGAATTGTTCCTTCTTTGGGGATGGAGGTCTCCAAACCAGCAGATCAAAGTTGCTGAGATGGGAATCAGATATCCTGTGAGTTGATTGTTAGGTGTAACAGTGAGAGGGGCCTCGCTCTCTTCTACACCTTAAATTCTGGATCGTGTGTTCTGGCTACGAAAGAGACCACACCGTGTGTTGGTTTCCCATTCAAAGCATAGGCTGCCTCCTGGAAAACAGAATTCTATCCTTTCAGGGTATTCTGTTCCACCTGGTGCCATAATGGAGCCTTTAGAAGCCTTTCCACCTTCAGCTGGCCAGCCACTTCCAGGGACAGGGCACTGACAGTTCTTGACGTTATACTGATACCAGGTTTCCTGCAGTTTCTATATTCTCGTTATAGCTGGCTTGTTGATTCTCAGGTTTCCTATCTCATCTGCCTTCTATCATGACTTGATGTGCAACCTTAGGGAAATCCTTTCCTCTCTCTGGATCTTCAACTTTCGATCCAAAGAGTGGGAGTTTTGGATTTGATCATCCTTTGAAAACCTTCCACTTCTAGTGTGTTCTTACTTGAGTGACCTTGCAGGGTTGTCGTGAGATCACTTGGGACCGTGTGGGTAAAAGTGAGCTGTTGATGCCAGGGGTTGTCACGTAGTGGGCGGGTTGGGCTGTGATACATCCCCATCATCATCATCGTCATCAGTGTCCAGGGCTTGACTTCCATTCTCTCTGGAGCTGAAGGAAGGGTACTGGCTCTCCAGCATCATATCACTGTGTCTCTGCCCCAGGGCTCTAAGACCGGTGCCCCTTTTTGTGGGTGTGGATTGGGACCTGTTGGCAGGGATGGGAAAGGGCCTCATTGTGGAGAGATGGCCGGAACAGGAAGGTGGAGGAATCTGACATTTCCAGGCTGTGCCTCCTGCTTGCCTCTCCTCATCCCCCGACACAGAGGTGCACACACGCACATTCTCTCTTTTCCAAACAGATACAGATGCTTTGGAGTTAACCAGCCTTAATGAGGAGATAGCCATTCCAGTTCCTTCCGCCTGCCTGCCCCTGGCCTGTGCTGTGCTTGACAGTTGCAGCAGGCCTGTGAGGAAATACACTATTCTCTCCCTGGTGGTTGGGTTGTTTTTTTTTAATTTTTTTTTTTGAGATGAAGACCTAAAAATATTCTACTCTATAATTGGTTATCCAATCAGCCATGCAAATAAGCACTATGCCAGAGCCTATAGGAAATGAGGCAGGAGGCCTGAAACTTGGAATCATGCCAGATTTGCCTTTCCTTTTTTTTTTTTTTTAATGTGCTTGGGATCTGAATTTGGGGGTCGAAGGAGGAGGATGTACTGGGCAGGTTTCCCTGGAGGCAGGCACTGGACGCTGATTTTGTGTCTACCTGCTGGGTTGAGGGCAAAGGGGGTAGGACTCGGTGTCATGGGGAGTTTTGGAGCTGGTGTTACTGAATATAGTTGGACAGTTTGACCTGCTGTGCCTTGAACATCTCTTCCAGCCTCTGGGCCTTTCTTTTATGCGACGCCTACCTCCCCCAACGCAGCTGCCTAGAACGCCCCCGTCCTCTTTTCTGCTTCTCCAAATCCTGCACATCCCTCAAGGCCCAGCACGCACTTGACGCTGTCAGGACCAGCCATGCATAGCGAGTGCGACCTTCAATACTCTCCGTCTGCAGGAGAAACAGCCGCCTCCCCACAGCTCTGTGTGGCGCTCGTGTGTGCACCGTTTACTGTGTGCCTCGTGTCTCCCCGGATTCTCCCAGAGGCCCTCTGACACCATTGCGGGTGGGGCTGCAGGGAGGAATAGTTCAGTGTTTGGGCTCAAAGCACATGTTGGAGTCGCATCCTTGCTACTCTCTGTGACCCTGGTTAAGTTACTTTGCTTTCTAAGCCTCACTTTCCTCCTTTGTAAATCACTGAGAGTGATACTTGCAATTGCATAGGGTGTAGGGTTATGACAGTTGAATGACACAATGGCTGTGAAGGACTCGGCAGAATGGCTGGTTCGGAGGCAGAGCTTCTGAATGCTAGGTGGTGGAGGTATACTTTTGTAGTTGAGGGAAAGGAAGTGAGGGGAGTAGGCGACTTCGTCGGGTTGCGTAGTCAGCCATGGCCACCTAGCACGGACTGTGGATGGTTACCTCACTGGATCCTTCAGTGCTGCCTCCCAGCCCAGGCCCTGGGCGCTGTGCCGGACTGGTGGCTGGTAGTCGGGGGCGCAGTGGGGCGGAAGGCTATTGGCCGTGAGTACCCAGTATGTTAGGAGAGGTGAGTGGAGGTACCTGCGTGCAGAGGGGAGAGCGCCTGACCTGAGCACAGAACAGAAGCTCCGTGAGGAGAGCGCCCCCAGCACCAGGACAGGTCCAGCCTCATCACAGGTACTCAGTCCTCCTCTGGGAAGGAATGACTAGGATCCCTGAGCTGCAGCGCTGGCTGTCCCCCTGACCTGGGTTACCCTGACAGCTCCCGTGGCCCCAGAGTCACGGGGACCCCCAGTGCAGGAGGGGCTGGGCCTTTAGGGATGCAGTTCTCTGAGGTCTCCCGGCAGCCGCCCTCCACCCAGCATGCGCCTTACCTCAGTTGTGCTTTTGGAGAACTGGGTGGGGAGGCCAGAGCACCAAGGTCCGACGGGGCTGACTGGCAGGGAGGGCGCCAGGTGCCGGCGGAGCTGCGGGCGGCGTGTGGCTGTCCTCAGATGGCCGGGCTGGCTGGGCTTCGCAGGAGTGCTCAGCTCGTGGACAGCTTGGTTTGTCCTGACACTGAGGGACTTTCCTGACAGCCAGATTTGCTGCTGTTGCTACTGCCTCGTCAGAGCCAAAAGCGTTCTGACAGTGGGCCCTACTTCACTGTCCCTCTGGTGGTCGGAAGCCTCCAGGGTCTGGTCGGCCACAGGATGAAACCTCTGAGCATGGCGTTCAAGGCCCTTGAGGGGTCTGGCCCCACCGGCTTTTCCTACGTCGCTTCCTGCTCGCTCCCAGTTGGTAGGCCCCAAAATCCGTGCTTTGGCCACCTCAACTGTTGGCTCGTCTCCAAGTGTACCCAGAGCCCTGTTTGTCCACATAGGCGTTCATTGTGCCTGCCTCTGCCCTGTGCACACCACGCTTTTCCAGTTTCCCCTCCCCTGCTCCAATGTCGTCCGTCTCAAGGCGTCTCCTCCCCTTGGTTGGGGTGAATTCTTTCCTTCCAGTTCATAAGCCTGTAGCACCCGGACTGTCCTTGCCTCCGTCTGGCACTTTTCGTCTGCACGGCAGTACGCTCTAGCGGTGCAAACGCCGGCGTTGCTCTCGAACAGACTGGGATTCCAGTTCTGGTTCTGCCATTCTCTAGCCACGTGACCTGGGAAAATCACGCAACTTCTTGGGCCTTCACAGTATCGCTGGTGAAGTGGGGTTAACAACCCTGACGTGACAGGGTTTGTGAGCTACTGTATTCGTAGCCCTTTGCAAGTGACTGCTGGTGGGCCTCGAGGGAGCTCCTACCAGCACCATGTCTCCTGTGTTGGTTCGAGCCTGTTTCTCTGGCCAACTCCACCTCCTTCCACGTGGAAACCATGCCTATGAAGTGTCAACGTGACAGCAGGTCCGGTCGGGATGCAGAAACCACACCAACATCGGGCACCGGGCCGTGTGGCTCTAATTTCCACCCCCTTCCTGACCCCATGGCCACCGCACCTCGCACGGGGCTGCTCGTGGACCCGGTCTTCGCAGAAAGAGGTGGGATTTGATTTTGAACTTGCTCATACCTTATCTCTTTGGGCCCTCAGAAAATTAATATTCAGAATTGGCATTCGTCACGGAAATTTCTCCATTCTCTCCCCTCTTCTTTCTCTGTGAAGATCATAGTTTCAGGTTATTTCCTTGAATTAATTAATTCTGGCAAACCTTTGTGAAGCATTGGTAAGGTGCCTGGGTCCGTGAGGTGCCGGAGAGGATGACCAGCATTCTTAGATGGGTGTGCGTCTTCCAGGGACCTTCACCGCTGCTGCCTTGGTCTGCGGTGTCAGAGGTGTCTGAGGGGCCCTTACTACTATTCCATCCTCATTGTGCAGGGAGCTGGGGATCAAGCCGTCATCTTCAGGCACTGAGTCAGGTGTCCTCTCCCTGCCCTGCCGTAGGCCCCAGAGCATGGCGTAAGGAGCAGGAAGGGCACCTCTTAAATGAGGACGGGAATATACAGTTGCGCACAGAGCCTCTGACGCCAGGCTGAAAGGCCACTTCCTCTTCTGCACGGCACCCTTCCCCACACCAATAGTTAAAAGCTTAGCGGATACCGTTTTATTACAAATGAAAACAAACGCACCTTCAGCACTGGGATAGAGACCTGTGAATGCAAGTAAAGGAGAAAAACAGAATGAACCACTGTTGGGAGTTCATGGAAAGCGACATGCGTGGGACTGGGGGTACTGCTCCCTCAGCTTCTCCCCCCATTGGAGGCTGAATCTAGGCGGCCCTGGGTCTTGACTAAGTGTCTTTCTGTTTTTTCAAAATTTCTGCCCTGGAACTAAGCCGGAGGGAGCTCCGGAGAGAGTGTCCAGAGCCCGCTTTTCCGGCTCCTCCACAAGCTGACTGTTGCGGGC
>NW_020173377.1:2160862-2226103 GCF_003031525.2 Neophocaena asiaeorientalis asiaeorientalis
CGGCGGGGGGTGGGGGTGGGGAGGAGAGCCAGGTGTGTGGTGCTCAGCAGTTGCCTTGGGAGAGGAGGGAGAGGAACAAATCAGTTAAATCCACTTATGCCAAGTCCTTGATTTTCTTCACATAAGCAAAGGTTTCTAAGACAGGGCACAGAAAGCAATAACTAGAAGAAAGCACTGATACGGTGACTTCATTGAAATGACAAACGTGTGCCCATCAGGACATGCTGTAAGGAAAGTGAATAAGCAAGCCCCCACATCGGGAGAAAACATTTGCAAAACATGATGGATGAAGCACTTGTATTCAGGACGTGTAAAGCACCCATACAACCCAGTAATAAAAAGACAAACATTTGCCTTTTAAAAATTGGCAAACGGTTTAACAGATATTTTTAATAGAAGATACAAATGGCCAAAAGGCCCATGAAGAGATGTTCAGCATTAGTGTCATCAGACAAATGCAGACGTACCGTAACGATTTGCCATTCCATACCCCACAGAGTGTGCAAATGAAAAAGGTGATAACGCCACATGTCAATGAGGCCGTGGAACAACTAGGAAGTCTCACACATTGTTAGTGGGATTGGATGGTGGTACAAGTGCTTTGGAAGAACCTCAGGCAGTTTTTTTAAAGGCCTATGACACAGCAGTTTTATCCCTGGATGTTTACCCAAGAGAAATGAAAACATGTCCACAAAACGATTTATATACGAATGATCATAGCATCTTTATTCATAATGGAAAAAAAATTCTGGATACTATGTAGGTGTCCATCAATAGGAGAATGGATAAACTGTGGTATATTCATACAGTGGAGTACTACCCAGCAGGAAAAAGGCATGAATTACTGGTCCCTGTAGCATCATTATGCTGAACGAAAGAAACCTTTCATAAAAGCGTCATCACACTATGAATCCATTTAAATGAGGTTTGCCTGTCCGAGAACTAATTTATGGTGGTAAGAGTCAACAGTGGTCACCTCTAGGGAATGTGGGGTGGGAAGTGGGAAGAGGCTCAGCGCAACTTTTCTGCAGAGGTCTGTACCTTATTTTAAAGTGTACCTAAAAATAAGATGCATTATGGGTGTGTAGAGTGGTGGCTTAGATATGTGAGAAAGCATGTACAGCAAAACCCTACTTGCAGAATTTAGGTAGCGGATGTAGGGGGATTCACTATAAAATGCTTCCAGCTTTTCTGTGTATTTGAAAATGTTTATAATAAACGTTAGCATAAATTTGCTCAAGTAGAGGATGCAATTTGCAGCAATACGAATGGAAAATAATTGTGATTTATTGCCCTTTGTTACATGGCGCTATTTTGCTTATCTTCTTCAAAATTCCAGTAAAATCTGCCACAGAAGCGTCTGCAATAGAGCTGATTTATCAAATTCAGAAGAATTCTTCCATCCTTTCTGATTCATTTGTGTCACCTGGATACCTCTGGGTTAGTTTTCTCATCACATGATTCTCTCTCCTGCCTTGAATGTGAACTCCCGAAGGTGTGTTTCCCTCAGTACTAAGGGCTTGGAGTAGTTTCACAATTGTTTTCACTGTCTGTTTGGAGAACAAAAAACCAACGAGTAGAAGGAGATTGGGAAATAGTGATGGGGGGAGACTCAGAGTTCACTAAGTAATTTGAAAGATACTCAGGGACCAAAACAAAGTTCTAGCTTTTCAACAAAGATTTACATAAAAAGATGAACTGGGTCATTCTTTCCCCCCTGTCACCAGTGACCCACCTCCAGTGTCCTGGTGAATGTCGTGTGCAAGAGCTGAAATGGCCGTCTATTGGAACTCTCAGGGCCTGAGACAAAAATGCCTGAGATGCTGTTCAAGTTAGCGATACCAGGCCAGCCGTTGAGTGGGGACCGGAAGTTACAAGCCACCGCAGATAATCACGGAGTGAGCTGAGGACAGATTAGATCAACACTCATTCCTTTTTCTGTTTTTCTGGAATGAAGTCAGAGCAATGTTGTTCTCATTTTCATCTGCAATGAACCCAGTTTTTGAACTGATCTGTGTTATAATAAGTACAGGAAAGGCAAACTAGAAGAAAGGAGTCAGCACGCTGGCTAGTTAGGTCTTGCACGATAATTAAAACAACAAAGGAAAGTGAACCCAAGCCCTCTGGCCAGTCAGGTTCACTCTCCTTCTTTCCTGGCCCCTTCCCCTTCTGCCATGCTGAGCTTTTCCCACCCAGGTACGTTTTTGGCAGGGCTTTGCTCTCCCTCTTCCTGCCAGCTGGAGCCCCGCTGTAATCACCCATCTGCAAGGTGTGTTCCCCCAATGTTTGCCTCCCATTATATGGTGCTTCACCCGGGAAGGGCTCTGGTGAGGCGCTCTGCTGTCTCCCAACAGGCTTTTAGTTGGTATTAGTTATTAATCCTTGAGCTGTGGCTTCCATGGGATCAGTCATCAGAAATGGAACCTCTGTGAGGTCCTCAGCTGATAGACCCAAGACTGGACTTGTCCAGCTAGTGCCAGTGGGATTGTGTAGGGGCATCTCAGAAATGTACAGTCCATCGGTACAGTGAGAAACTCTAAGAAACTCGCAGCATTCTGGTGACAGTGACAATTGCATTGATAGAATAGGGGTGCAAGAAGGCTGATCAACTGATTTTTTATAAAGCACTATTTTTATAAAGGGATAGAGAGGGAAGGGGAGAAAAGGGTGTGTGTCAGTGTGCAAAGGAGTGTCACAGTGGCCCGTGGGTTTCTTCCATTGTTCTCAGCCCTGAGGAAAGAGGGCTTAATTTGTCTCCAAATCATGGGCAGTGGACAGAACTCAGTACAGTGGACTCTGGGTACAGAGCGTGAAGAGGCAAAGACCACATTTCATTCATGTCTGGGTCTCCATGTCCCAGCATTGAAAGAGTGGCTGGAGGGAGCCCCAAGGGCAGTGAGGGTGGCCGGATCTGAGCACTGGTGCAGATGCTGGCGAGATGGACCCTACGGTCTACCCCTCCTACGTTTGGCAGTGCCACATGCTTCCAAATGTGTCCATGGCCATGTCTCCGCTGTGTCTCCTGCACTTTCCTCCTGGTGGTTTAAAAGTGCTGCTTTGCTGTTTTCTTGCACCCAACATCCGTCTCTTGTCTCCAGCACTTTTTCAAAAATTTATTTTTATCTTTTTACTAGTATATAATTTATTTCCAATATGTTCTTTCTCCATTAGTAATATTTATTTTCTATTTTATTTTTAAAATTTTATTGAAGTATAGTTGATTTGCAGTGTTGTGTTAATTTCTGCTGTACAGCAGAGTGACTCAGTTATAGATATATATATATATATCTATTCTTTTCCATAATGTTTTCCATTATGGTTTATCACAGGATATTGAATATAGTTCCCTGTGTTATGCAGTAGGACCTTGTTGTTTATCCATCCTGTATATAATAGTTTGCATCTGCTAATCCCAAACTCCCAATCCTTCCCTCCCCCACTTCCCTCCCCCTTGGCAACCACAAGTCTGTTCTCTCTGTCTGTGAGTCTGTTTCTGTCTTGTAGATAGGTTCATTTGTGTCGTATTTTAGATTCCATAACTAAGTGATATCAAATGTATTTGTCTTTCTCTTTCTGACTTACTTCGCTTAGTGTGATAATCTCTGCGTCCACCCATGTTGTTGCAAATGGCATGATTTTATTCTTTTTTAGGGCTGAATAATATTCCATTGTGTATATGTACCACATCTTCTTTATCCATGCATCTGTCGACGGACATTTAGGTCGCTTCCAAGCCTTGGCTGTTGTGAACACTGCTTCTATGAACATAGGGGTGCATGTACCTTTTCAAATTATAGTTTTGTCTGGTTATATGCCTAGGAGTGGGATTGCTGGATCACATGGTATATCTGTTTTTAGTTTTTTGAGGAACCTCCATACTGTTCTTCATAATGGCCGCACCAATTTACGTTCCTACCAAGAAGTGTAAGAGGATTCCCTTTACTCCACACCCTCTCCAACTTTTATTATTTGTAGGCTTTTTAATGATGGCCATTCTGACTGGTGTGAGGTGGTACCTCATTGTAGTTTTGATTTGCATTTCTCTGATAATTAGTGATGTGGAGCATCTTTTCACGTGCCTATTGGCCATCTGTATGTCTTCTTTGGAGAAATGTCTATTTAGGTCTTCTGCCCATTTTTGGATTGGGTTGTTTGTTTTTTTGTTCTTGAGTTGTATGAACTGTTTGTATATTTTGGAAATTAAGCCCTTCTTGGTCGCATCATTTGCAAATATTTCCTCCCATTCTGTGGGTTGTCTTTTTGTTTATAATTTCCTTTTCTGTACAGAAGCTTGTAAGTTTGATTAGGTCCCATTTCCAGCACTCCTCTTGAAGACAGTTGTTTCATTCTTTAGCTGTGTGAGGGCCGTGGTGGCACCATTCACGCTTCCACGAAGGTTCACTGCTCTGGGATTCGGGGGTGTTCTCTGCATCATGCCTGTACCTCCCCTGACCCGAGCACTGCCATCTCTGCCAGGTTGGTGCCCTGATTTCTAATAATAAACAACTTTAATAAGAGGGTGGGCACATTTGTTCATTTATTTGTTCGTTAATTATAAAGTGCCCATTTTGTCTCAGGTATAGACAAAAGGAATTTGCTAAAACTACAGACAATTTGCGACCGCTGGATTTCTGTTTGACCTTCACATCTGTTTATGAGTTTGCAACAAATTAAGAAAATGAGTCCTACAGTAGGGTGGCTGGTCCCCTGCTGACTTGTTGTGGGGGAGTGGCTGACTGGGTGTGCAGAGGTTCAGGATGCCCAGTGCAGAGAGAGCTTGGGGACACGTGGGGTCACCTGGGCCAGCTCCCTGCCGTTGGGGCAGGAAGGGGAGCCAAGTGAGAAAATTCACAAACTGTGGAGGGAAGGGAAGGGTTTTGTTTCTCGTGCTGCTGCTTTGGGTTTTTCTAGACGTGCTTAAATGCTGGGCATTGACCAGTAAGATACACAACATTCGTAGAATTCTAGAGCAGAAGAAGCTCACTGTATTCCCCCTAATTAAAAGCAGGGCTCATCAGAGATGTTTCCAAGTCTGGACTCTGGCCGGCTTAGTGCAGTGGGCTTGATTGGTCTGTGCTGCCCTGGGCCTATACCCTCATGGTCAGAGGGGTGAAGAGGGCATGGTGGCTGATGGCCAGGTTCCAGAAGGGCCTGCTGCAGAGTCATGTCCTGGTGGCCCTGATCTAGAAACAGCCTGGACTAGTAATCGAGACCTGAGTATTTGGGGACAACGTGGCCGAAAGTAAGATCCTGATTGTCAAAACCAGTCAGATGGAGGGGAAAGTGGGGCACGTATGGCAGGTGATAAAGGCCATCTGTATGGAAGATGGGAGAGAGACCAGAGAGGGAGAGGCTGAGTCGTGACATGGAGAGAGAGAAGGAAGCTCTTAGGAAAGCCCTCGAGGAGGGAAGAGCTGTAACCTGACCCAGGCCCAGAGCCAGTTCCTCTAATTTTTTTTTTTTTTTAAGTCAAACATGGATAAAATCACACTCCAGTGTCATATCGCAGGGGAAAGTTTCAGCATAGCTACTGTTGTGGTTTATTTTTATTTATTTATTTTAAGAATTTTGTTATTATTATTTTTTATACAGCAGGTTCTTATTAGTCATCAGTTTTATGCACATCAGTGTAGACGTGTCAATCCCAATCTCCCAATTCATCCCACCCACCGCCGCTTTCCTCCCTTGGTGTCCATATGTTTGTTCTCTACATCTGTGTCTCTATTTCTGCCCTGCAAACCGGTTCATCTGTACCAGTTTTCTAGGTTCCACATATGTGCGTTAATATACAATATTTGTTCTTCTCTTTCTGACTTCCTTCACTCTGTATGACAGTCTCTAGATCCATTCATGTCTCTACAAATGACTCAATTTCATTCCTTTTTATGGCTGAGTAATATTCCATTGTATATATGTACCACAACTTCTTTATCCATTTGTCTGTCGATGGGCATCTAGGTTGCTTCCGTGACCTGGCTGTTGTAAATAGTGCTGCAGTGAACACTGGGGTGCATGTGTCTTTTTGAATTATGGTTTTCTCTGGGTATATGCCCAGCAGTGGGATTGCTGGATCATATGGTAATTCTATTTTTAGTTTTTTTGGGAGTCCTAGCCATGGCAATCAGAGAAGAAAAAGAAATAAAAGGAATACGAATTGGAAAAGAAGTGAAACTGTCACTGTTTGCAGATGACATGATACTATACACAGAGAATCCTAAAGATGCCACCAGAAAACTACTAGAGCTCGTCAATGAATTTGGTAAAGTTGCAGGACACAAAATTAACGCACAGAAGTCTCTTGCATTCCTATACACTAATGTTGAAAAATCTGAAAGAAATTAAGGAAACACTCCCATTTACTGTTGTGCTTTATGACGTCCGATAAATTCTTTCTTCTCTCTGAGCCTCAGTTTACCCCTCTGTATTTCACAAGCTGAGGCATCTCACATTTGGACGTGACGTGGTTTGATGTCTCTCGGCGCTGCTTTCACCTGGGCTGTGGTGGCTCCTTCGCCCCCCTTCTTCACAACGTCCTGGGCTGACCCCATACCTTCCCAGTCACGTTCAGTTATTGAAACTTCAGTGTCAGAACCTGAGTTAGGCTTCCCCTGGGCCCAGCCATTGTAGGAAGGGAGCAGGACCTAGTCTTCCCCTTCCTGTCCTCCATGCCCCCAGCCTGCACCCCCCGATATCGGCTCCAACTGCTCCACTTTTGAGGAAGCAGTTAGAGGGCAAATACCTTTTCACCTAACGGGGCTCGACTGAGGGTTTCTTCCTGGTTGGTTTGCAGCTTCCGTAGCTGAAACTGGCCGGGTGGCAGGCCCTCCATCTGGCCAGGCATCCACATGCAGGGGTCTCCGGGGTTCTGCGGAGGGTTTGCTGAGCCCTCCCCACCACAGAGGCCCTGACCTGGTACTCATGGCTCTGGCTCAGCCCCCCTGATCCCTACTGCACTGCCTGTGCCGCTAGGCTGACCCACCTCCCTTGGTGACCAGCCCCCTTGGGTGAGGCCCCAGAGATAACTGAAGCCTGAGACCCCATGGAGAAGCTCGTGGGAAGCTCACAGGAAGCTCGCAGGTCCCTGCCGGGCCAGAAGGCAGCATGGTGACTGCCCTGCCTCTTTCCTTCTCCCTGTTCTGGGAAGGGGAGTGGCCGTTCAGGACTGTGGCTGACGCAGAGTTGCCGGGGGATAAGGAGCCAGTGTTTCCTTCGTTTGAGCGTGACCATCTTCATGCCTCTCTTGAATTTAGGAAGGGGCCCCCCTCTAGCTTCTCCTCCCAGATACTGCGATCGGCTCTCTGTCTTCCCCTCAAACCTTATTAGACTATAGCCCTTGGGGTGGCAGAGGGCTGGCTTAGTAAGCCCTGGGTGGGGAGGCGTTGAGTCCTATTTCTTGGTTACTTAGAAAATGAGATGCTTAGTATTTCTTGTTTTCAGCGGGGAGCCCTGTCCTCTGATACCTGGGCAACAGCACACATCTCAGCCAACTCCTTTTTAAGTACAAAGTTAAGACTTTGATCCTCACGCACACGGCCTGCCTCTCTGCACCCATGCATGAGTGTCAAATGCAGAACCTGCCCCCTTTAGGTGAGGCTGTCTTTTCATGGTTCTGGTTTTCTCTCTGTGACGGTGGTGTTTCTCAAAGTCTGAAGACCATTTCTTGTAGAGGATGGATGTTAAGTCTTATTTAATGCTGTTATAATGTCACCCTGGCCCCGCTCCCTAAACCTCAGAGAGTCAACACGCGCTGTTCTGGGTCTGCTGTAAGCTGACATCAGTGCTGACAGGCCAAATTATAGTACTCCCTAACCCAGTTCTAAAGGATGAATGCCATGGCACTTAAAGTATTTGGCAGAAACTATTATTTTAACTCATTTTCCCAGTGACTGTGGGTTTTTTATAGTCTCGTAGGAACTTTGGTTAAATACAGAGTAAAAACTGAAAGCTTCTTGGGGAATAATGGGGAGTCGGGTCCTTCAACGTCTTTTAAAAAATATTCCCTAAGCAGCAGCTTCTTTTGTGCCTGCAATTCTGAATTGTAGTGTGTGCCTCCAGGTGACGAGAAGCACCATATGTCGTGGTGCATGTGTGTGTTTCCAAAGCCTCGGTGGTCGCTGTAATTTTAGTGCCTGTGTGTTTTCACAGGAAACAGTGAGGAAGGACTGTCAGAACCTGCCTTTAAAAATGTTTGTGTTTGCAAAGATTTTTGCTAGTATTTCACACGTATCTTAGCCATTAAGCAAAAATGTTACACCCTTCATCTTAGCAGAAGGATCAGGGCTAGATAATCACTAGCATTCTCCTTTTCTTTATCTTGCAGGGAAGCGAAACCTAAAGGCATTCTCTCTCACGGGCACTAAGGGTCCAGAGCATAGGTCAGCAAACTTTTTCTGTAAAGAACCAAATAGTAAATAATTTAGGCTTCGCAGGCCATGCAGTTCTGGTCACAGCTGCTCAACTTTGCTGTTGTAGTGCAAAAGCAGCAATAGACAGTACAGAAGCGAATGAGCCCTGCTGTGTTGCAGTGAAACTTTGGTTAGAAAAGTGTGGCTGGTGGACCAGACTTGGCCTGTGGGCCGTGACTCACCAACCCCTGGTGTAGTGAGAAGTATGAGTTTTGAGTTGTCACTGAGAGTCTCATCCAGCCCCAGAAGGTAGTACTCCTCGCTTGATGGCCTTTATATGAACACAAGTCTCCTGCTGATGGTTAATGAGGACGTAAGACCAGGCTGGTCTTCAGTCTTCTCCTGAGGATGTGATCACACCTGCAGAGATTTATGTAGACTCCCGAGAGAATGCCTCATTTCCCCTCTTCACTCTACCTCAGGAACTGTGCGTCACACACAAGGAAATAGAGAGTGAAAGAATTCTTGACAACTTAAATGAAGTCATGGTTAAGGTGAGGGGTTAGCAGTCAGCACCTGGATGATTTTCTGGGCAATTCTCACCAGTTGTGAATTTCTACCAGGGGCTGCCAACCTCCTTTCCCATGTGTGATACTGTGCAGGTCTTTCTTGCTCAAATGCTTTCTCAGTCATGCTCACTGACATTGCCTCCCTCCTTTCCTTTTTCTTGCCCCAGCACATAATGCCACTACCAACACACACACACACACACACACACACACGCACGCTCACACACACACTTCCCATACTCCGGCACACAAGAGGATAGAGATGATGACATGGATTCAGCTCTGGAAAGTTTGCCGCCGTCAAGCCCGAGTCCCTAGTGGGTGGTACTTGGTGCTGTCTCAGTGCATCACACGAGTGGTCAGGTCACCAGAGCAGTAAGATATCCTTTTAAGTATATCCTCACCAGTGACCGACGATGCACTTGTACCCTATGATGCACTTTCTAGAGACAAACTCATGGTGAGCATAGTCAAATGCTAGACCTCAGATGGGAACTGAGGACAAGGTGAGCCCTGGTTAGTCTCTCCAGCCCCTTCCTTCTCCTGCCCTTTAATCTGACCTGTAACTTGGTTATTCTAAAAAGTCAGTTATAGGGAGACTCATTTAAAAAGTTAGAAACACTTCTTAGAGATAATTGTAACCTAGGCTATATAACTGAACATTTATTTGCCAATATTTTGGAGTCGGGCCAAAGGCTTTTTTTTTTTTTTAATATTTCTTTATTTTTGGCTGCGCTGGGTCTTAGTCGTGGCACATAGGATCTTTGTTGCGGCATGCATGAGGGATTTAGTTCCCTGACCAGGGGTTGAACCTGGGCCCCTTGCTTTGTGAGTGTGGAGTCTTAGCCACTGGACCACCAGGGAAGTCCCCAAAGGCTTTTTTGAGTATCATGCATCTCCTGGTCAGGGTGCCCCTTTTCTTTCTTGCATAAGCGACACCTGTAATATACCTACAGTATCTGATTGTGTTTTATTTGAATCAGAGTAAGAACTTCAAGATACATGAGAAGAGAGCAGAGAGCGATTCTGAAAGTGTATGGTTTTCCCTTTTCCCTTGCTGTCATCTGACCTGTATCCGACTCCACAACAAACCCTTCAGCAACATTTCTTATCAAGTACTTCCGGGGGATTCAGCTGAGTTTTTGTGTAAGCAACGACTCTTTTCGCACTCATGTTTCATCATTTCAAGCACCATGCAGTTAAGTTAGGTAGTTACAGTAACAAGCATACAACTCAAGTGTTGAGGACAAAAATGTATAATCTTTCTAGAAATTAACTTGGGAGCCACATGGGTTTGGTATGGCATGGGCTTTAGTCATTATCTTTTATCCAGAAGAACGTCATTTCATCTGACCAGATGGTTAAAAGCAAATCAATTTAGAGAGCTTCTGTTGTATTAGAAAAGAGGTCAAGACCTGAACTTCTACCCTCAATTCCCAGTAAAATAATAACCGTTTATTGTTAACAAGCACTGGGCATTGCACGTTAGTTCATTTATTCCTTTGACAGGACTGGCACTGGTTAGGAAACCAAGGCTCAGAAGGGTGAAGTTCTTGTCCCAGGTTATACAGCTGGATCAAGTAGGAACTTTGAACTCAGGCTGTCTGACTCTAAAATTCCCTGTGCTATCCAGCTTACAACTGGTAGTCAGAAGTCATCCAGCTAGATTTCAGTTTTCCTTATCCTACCTTGAGGGATGTCTGGTTGTTTAAAAGTCAGTAGCAAACTGGTGGATCGTAGGCCCTACGGAGGTGATACAGGACCTATTTACCTTTTACTGGCTGTAGTGAGGGAGTGGACTTACCTCACGTCTTTGCCTCTCTCTGTGCTCTCATATGTCTGGGCTGTGAAAAAAATGCACGACTGGATGTTACAGTTGAACATTTGTTCTGGATCTGGATTTTTTGGTCAAGTTTGGCATTTGAGCAGAATCGCAAGTTGTAGAAAGTGGTAATCTCTAGACACTTGAGGTCTGATTCACCCACGCTATTGTAATGAAAGAAAAACCTGTATTTGTGTGCTCCATTTTATCCTAACTCACTAGGATGTTTTTATAAATAATGAACCTAGATATTTAGCAAATAGCATGTGTCTAGCTGTTGAAGCTTTCGTGGGATCTTCTGTTCATATGTCTCGAAGTTATCCTAAAGATAGGAGTTTGCCTGAACGCTGAATTCACTGGGAAGTGACTATGGAAAGTGAACTATGCTGGCATATAGAGGCAGCTTTATATACAGAGTACAGAAATTCAGCAGCTTGACAGTTCTTTTAGGAGGTACGCTTATGAAGTATTGAGAGCCTCAAGTGTGATGATTTCACTTGGCCACAGAGTGTTAATGAATTTTGAATGGAGGCAGTTATGATTAAGCCTGTTGCCTTTTGCAGCACTAATCACTATTACAATGATGATTGATCTTAGTGATTATGAAACCATTCAAAAGGCATCTGCCTATTCCTGAATTAACAGGATGGATGTAGCTTTTGTGGTTGTAGCCAAACGGGACTTTAGTGATTGTGATTTCAAGGTGCTTGTTTGTTTAGGCTCCTTCCTGTGTTTTCGGAGCCTGCAGTACTGTTTTTTCTCACAGGGTACAAACAGTGGGGTTGAGGGGTAGCGCTTGGTGCGACCCCTTGGGCCTCGCTGTGGCATGTAAAGTGAAAGGACTAGGGTGGTTTCTCAACTTTCCAGAACCCCACGCTTGACGGGGGAGATGCTGGTGGAGACCCTTCCGTGGACATTCAACAACACAGCCGCGTGACGACAGCAGCCACGTTATTGAGGGCAAGCCATGTGCCGGGCATTTGCGCCATCAGTATTAAGCCTTAATTCCCCCAGGGTGGTGGTGGCCCCGTTGAGAGGATGAGGAAACTGCTCCCTGAGAATTTCAGCGCTTTCCCTCGGGCCACACAGCTGGTCCAGCGGAACCGGGGTTTGAAACTATTCTTCATTATCTACAGTCCTGTGCTTCCTTAAAAGAGTGTTCTTTTGGGAGATCGCTGCAGTCTTAAGAAAGCTGGGGAAAGACTTCATCGCCTCCGATGAATGAAGACACAAAAACATGATTCAGAAGAACAGCCTCAGGCTCTGTAGAGCCCGCCCAGCTCAGAGGGCCTTTTACCCTAGCCAACCACCTTTCCCATAAAGCAGCTAGGGAAGAGGGACCCCATTTCTCCCTTGCGTCCCCCCCATCCTGTGTGAATTATAGACGCCTCTGCCCCGATCGCCCTGCTCCCACCTAGGAGGTGTGTGTGCCTGACGGCAAGCAGCCCCGGGCCTGCCAGGGGATACATGTGACTCTCGTTGGCCTACGAGCTCCGGTCTTGGGTGGGGACCATGGCCCAGGTCTTCACATGCCCCCATGCTCCCTACCCTGCTTCTGTGACCCGATGCCCCACTTAGGGCCCAGTGTGGGTGTCATTTCACTCCCTCTCCCGGTCTGGTTTTTATGAGCCATCCCTCATGTGGATTCGAGCTGGATCAGGGAAGGTGGGCAAGCTGTGGGATAGATCAAATCTGCTAGAACCTTCCCTCCTTTCTACGTCTAGCACCCAGGCGTCCTCTGCTGCTTTTCCTGCCCCTGGTGCTCGGCGTGCCGGTGCTGCCCTTTCCCTCTCTGGGTTTCAGTTTCTCCATCTATTGGAGGACGGCGCTACTGGGGCTCTGGAGTGCATTCTGATCTGTGGTTCAAAGCCTTCCCCACCCTGTCCTCTCTTCAGTGCCCCAATGAGATGCCTGTATCTTCTTCCTTCTCATAAAAACTCCCATCTTGGTCTCAGCTTCTCTCCTTTCCTTCCTCTCCAGGTGACCCTAGAGACAGCTGACTTCCAAGATGGCCCCACTTCTTCTCCTAGGACAGGCAGGGAACTCACTGCCCAAGCTTGTCCTGCGTCTCTGGTTCCTTATGTGGAGATTCGGTTCTTCCTCCAGAAACACACCTAGGATGTGTGCCTCATTCCCATCACTTCCTGGGTTGACTCTTTTTGACTGTTTGGTTTGCTTCTTGGGTGTTTGGCCCTGTACACAGTTAGGGATTCTTTAAATACCTTTTAACTTCAGGGGTTTTGTGGATAGGTGTGTGTGTGGAAGGGGAGAGTGTGTGTAACCAAGAATGAGGGTAAGAGAGTGGTTATTATTCCCCACTGGTGTCCAGTGGTCGGTCCAGATTATTGGCTTCTAGAGCTCTGTCTGTCAACATTTTTTTTTGAGAGGGTGGCAAAGGTAGTATATACATTTTACATTGTAGCTCCCAAACATCTATGTATAAATCATCTGAAAACATGACTTTGATGAAAATATACTTACTCTCACTAAATTCTCATATTTGGCATGCATTCCGATAGTTTCCGTTCTATTTTATTTCATTTTTCAAAAATTTCTGGATGTAAACCACCAAATGAACTTCATATTCATTCCACTTTAAACGTCTTCGCCATTACGGTGTACATTCCATGAAGATAGGCAAAAATTAATCGAATTCCTATAATTAGTGTTCAATTCATATTGTCAGCGGATTCCTCTAAGCAAATCCTCTGGAGAAATATTTTTATTCTGAGAAACAATTTCATCCAAGAGATAAGGTGACTTGTGTCACTGGTCTGCTTTCCTTCCACATTAGCTGTTAGAAATCTCAGAGACACATTAATAAAAATGTGTTCATGGTGCACATCTTTGTCATGATCTTATTCCCGTTTCATTTTATCTTCTTTTCCTTGTTAATTTTAATTTCTCATCTTATGATTTGTCCTAAATATTTAGACTTCCAGCTGATTTTAAAGATGCTCAGTGAGAAAACCACAAATCAGACGTACCTAAAAGTAGAGACAGAAAGTCCCCCGTGATCTTGCTTTCAGAGGCAAGCCTTTTCATTTTCAGGTGTCTGTGCTGCAGACTGGCTTATTAAGAGACTTCCTCAGACATCAAAGGGATCACGTTATTCGCATTATTCCTGTAGTAATGTATCATAGACATCCTTCCCTGCCCTTACATGTAGATCTCCCACTTTCTTTTAAACAGCCATCTAGGACTCTCTTACTCATTTACTTCAAATTTTTATATTCTTGCTGCCTAGAGTTCTTTTTCGGAGCGAGGCAGATACTAAATAAAAAGTTACCGTAAAAAGAACAGTAGAGGTTAGGAACTAACCCTAGCCACTTGACCAAGCAGAATCCCCTCTAGTGACTGCTTCCAGAGCCACCAGTTTTACTGAGAATGGAATTGCTCGTAGAAAGCCTGTGTGGGTCTGAGCTTGGGGGATGGTGGCAGACACCCCTGCTGCACCCCCTTGCTGGCCACCCCAGCCCCGGCTTCTGGGAGCTGGTAAGTGACAGAAGAGGGAGAGGTTTGACTGGCAAGGCCAGATCAATGCGAGGGATGCTCCCCAGCTTGGAGTGGGTCTGCAGACACTCAGTTCTGCTTAGTCATGGCCTTGGGTATTGATTTCTACTTCAGGACCACAATTAGGTGGTGCCTGGTTTTTAACCCACCCAATGTCTTTTAAATTAACTTCATTTTACTTTCTAATACTAAAACAATGATGAATTACAGGCATGGAGTAATTAATCTTCTGAGTAAATGTATCACGTATTTTATCTCAGTTATAGACTCCACACTTTATGTATTTTTAAACACTGATTCATGACTTTATGAATTTATTCAGAAAGAAATGATCTATGTTCCTGTGGTCTCGTTACATTTACTGGAGAAGAGCTGACTGTGAATGAGGGTTGTTCATCCCAAAGACCGGTTTTTATGGTGGAGAGACACACCTAGTGAGGTGAATGGTGCCTGCTCCCCCAACCCACCTCTGCTGGCACGGTTGACACGTGGCCTGGGAGCTGGGCCCTGTTTCACCTCCTGAGTGTCCTGTTCTATGATGGGCCCTAGGCAGACTTTGCTGGACAGTCCAGGCGGTGTAGGAGCTGGGCTAGATGGGCGTCTGACTCCCTCAGAGAGGAGCAGGTGCTGAACCCGGTCCGGCCCCCTCTCGGGGAGGGGGAGATACCTGCCCTGGGGGTGTGCAGACCTGCAGGGTGGGCAGCGAGCTGGGCCCTGGACCCAGCGCCCATGTAGCGAGTAGTTAGCAGGTGCTCTGTGCCAGGCCCTGTGCTGTTCCTGGGGCGTGGCCAGGCCAGGGAAGCGTGTAACACAGACGCACCAGTAAAGTGAGCCAGCGTCCATGGGTGTGTGCGCCACACGGACCCTGGCTCACGTGTTTTACGTGTGTTGCCTCATTCACATTCAACAACAAACCTGGCCCACTTCTGCCCTTCGTATTCTCACTTTATGAAGAAACAGCAGCAAGGAGGGGTCAGGTCACTTGCTTGAGTCCACAAAGCCAGTAAGGGGCAGATCTGGAAGCTGACCCCAGGCTCTTTGTCCTCTGGACAAGGTCAGAGTGCATCTGAACAGGTGACTGCAAATGTTCTTAAATGGGGCAGCACTGCCCACCAGGCACCAACGCTATTACAGTCGGCAGCTCCGCCCCCAAGGTGCGTCCTCAGGCTGCTCCGTCCAAGTTGTCTGGATGACCCGAGGCTGAGGTCCTGGTGGAGCTCCATAAAAGCCCAGGTGACACTTGGCAGCCATGGGACTGGCAAGGAAGTATGCTTCCCCACCAGGTGGGTGCAGTAAGGTCTCTTCAAACCAGAGGGCACGGTTACTGCTCTCTGTTGTTCCTGTTGACTGTGACCCTCATACATGAATGGAAATAGTAATCCCGTCTTTGCCTGTCTTACTCCATAGTTTGGAGAATCAGTTGAGATGAGAGATAGGAACATGTTTCTTTTCTTAGATACTGTGTGCAGGTGTGCGCATGGTGTGTTTATAGGGGTACAAATGAGCGTCGGGGGCGTGAAATGAGATTACACTTAGAATTCAGATGTCGGGAAATTTAACCGTAGACAGATGTGAAAGCCTCTGTTAATGGAGAAGAGGAATGACTGCTTTCTTGTCAGAATGAAGATGTTTGGTTTTAAACTTACTCAGTTCCTGCCGTTTTGAAATGTTTGTCCATTTCTTTTCAGCCAAGGAAGTGGACATGTGGGAGCATTTGGTTCGTGTCAGGCAAATGAAGCAATACTAAGAAAAGACTTCTTTTATAGAATGATGGGGCTTGGTAGTTTTCACATGACCTGGACCCATTAGATCCCAGGGAGGCAGTAAGCTACTTTGATCAGCCCCACGCAGGGCACATAATCTCACTGCCGTTTACCTTGACCTGAGCTGTCAGAAGGGGATGTAAAGGCCTGGCACAGTTAAGAAAGAAAGACTAGCTCTGTACTTCCACCTAGGAGAGGCGAATGGATCTGGGCCTGGGTGTCAGAACTGCTGGTGGGGCTCCCTGACAGTGAGACAAGGTCTCCGCCCAGGTGCTCAGACATGCAGCATCGGGCTCTGCTTTTTTTCTCCTTTTTTTTTGTGGATGATGCCATCTTGGCATTTATTGAGGCTAAGTGCTCATTTCTCTGCTCTGTACGGTGAGAGGGTCTGCAGAGGTAGATGCAATGGATCTTGCCCTCAAGGTAGTGACCATCTACAAATAATACAAGACGACACCTCATAGGTTCACCTGCCCAGCTTAGACCAAGAGCTCGGGAAAGCAGGGCAGTGCCTTGCCTCTCTCTGCTTTCTTTCATGGCCTCATACGTAGTTGGTGCTCGAGCATTTTTTTTTAAACATCTTTATTGGAATATAATTGCTTTACAATGTTCTGTTAGTTTCTGCTGTATAACAAAGTAAATCAGCTATATGTATACGTATATCCCCATATCCCCTCCCTCTTGCATTTCCCTCCCACCCTCCCTATCCCACCCCTCAAAGCACCAAGGTGATCTCCCTGTGCTATGCAGCTGCTTCCCACTAGCTAGCTATTTTACATTTGGTAGTATATATAAGTCTATGCGACTCTCTTACTTCGTCCGAGCTTACCCTTCCCCCTCCCCGTGTCCTCAAGTCCATTCTCTACATCTGTGTCTTTATTCCTGTCCTGCCCCTAGGTTCATCAGAACCTTTTTTTTTTTTTTTTAAGATTCCATATACATGTGTTAGCATACGGTATTTGTTTTGCTCTTTCTGACTTACTTCACCCTGTATGACAGTCTCTGGGTCCATCCGCCGCACTACAAATAACGCAGTTTCATTTCTTTTTATGGCCGAGTAATATTCCATTGTATATATGTGCCACATCTTCTTTATCCGTTCATCTGTCGATGGACACTTAGGTTACTTCCGTGTCCTGGCTGTTGTAAATAGAGCTGCAATGAACATTGTGGTACGTATCTCTCTTTTTTGTTTTTTACATCTTTATTGGAGTATAATTGCTTTACAGTGGTGCTCAAGCATTTGTTATGATTTACTTTCATGATTAACTACAGGTGGTGCAACTTTTAACTCTGGGGTGGCAAATAGTTTTGACTCACATGCCCACTCCAGTCTGGGGGTGATGCTTGATTGGGTACCGTGTGAAGATGCGTTAGGGTGCAGTCGGAGGAGTGCTGGCTGGAGACCGGCGAGGGGTGTCTGCTGCAGGGGTGCCTGGGGAGCAGAGGCAGGAGGCACACAGCGGTCATTTGCCTTCCCCGATAAGTGCATCATGCTTTTGAAAGGGGGGTGGGCAGAAGAGCACTCAGGGGAAATGAAATACCCCAGTCTTCTCTGAAAGGGTGGAGCAGGATTTAGATCAATAGGAAAAAAATGCTTTCAGGGACGGAGAAGAGCAGTGACAGAGACCAGAGGGTCCAGTGAGTGTGGCGTATATGCAGGGTGTTATGGGAGCTGACAGACGGGAGCAGAGGGGGTCGTGGAGGAGGAAAGGGAGCTGGGTGGAACAGAGGCCCTGTGCCCGGCAGGGTAACACATCAGCTGTTTGCTGGTACGTAGAGCATGGACAGATTGTGTAGAGGTCCTTGGGGATGCCAGATGGAGGAATTGAGATGTGATACTGTCCTCTGCTTTTCAAGAAGCTTTCCCGAATGCTCCACACACAATTAGTTGCACCATCCCACATCTCCCCACAGGAGATTCCCAGTCCTCGGCTTTAGCTTTGATCGTCGTCTGCTCTGTCTAGAAATGTTTATGTATACATCAGCTGTCCTCCACCAGGACATGGACACTGTCTTAGCCATCTTTTATCTCCAGTGCTCAGGACCGCACCTGGTATGGAACGGATACCCAGTGAATACGGTTGAATTAAATTGAAATAGGGTGCCTGAAGTCCAAGCAAGGTGGGGTGGAGGTGGGCAGTGCCTTCGTGGTGAAGCTGGGTGAGGAGGTGTATGGCTGCCAACCATAGAATGTACCCACTACCAAGGAGTCCCAGGATGAGTGGGATGGGAAGCAAGCCAAGTCTGAGGCGTCAGGTTTTCAGGAGTGTGTAGAGTCCCAGAAACCAGTTGGAATTGAAGACAGCAACAGAGAATGGATGAGATGGAAGGAGGAAATCTGGAAAGCTGAGCCTAGATGAACTCCCAGAGGCAGTGACTTGCAGGGCTTATGGGTCCTGTGCACAGAGAACCATCGCTAAGCCTGTGGGTCAAAGGGAGTCATCCAGGGAGTTGAATCTCTTGAGAAGTGAGGAGCTGCTGAAGATTCTCTTAGGTGCTTTGACTTTCAGAGAAGCAGAGTGATCCTGTAGGCCCCCGGTATCTAGTTAGGACTTTTGTTTGCAATTGACCAAAAACCGAACCTAAACTGGCTCAGTTTATTGGCTTTTGTAACTGGGAAGCCCAAAAGTGGGGGGAGAATTTTGCCTTCAGGTTCAGCTTGATCCAGGGGCTCATACAGTAGCATCAGAGCTAGGTGCTTTCCTCTGTCTGAGCTTCTCTGTCTTTCTGTTTGGCTCTCTCCTCATCTTTTGGCTTGGCTTCCCTAGGTGTTGGCCTTTCATCTTTATGTCCCCCTGGTAACTCTAGGCTTATAGCCTCTGAGAGCTAAGTCAAGCCAATGACAGAACTTCTGGCCTAGTGGCTGAGTGAAACCCAGGATTAGCTTTAATTGGACCTGGTTGGTGGGCATTGGGATACATGCCTATCCCTGAACCAGTAACCTGGGTCACATGCCGACCCCTGTGGCCCCTGGACTGAAAGTAGGAAAGGAGCAATTCTCAGAGGAAAGTCAGGGTGCTGTTACCCTGCGAGTTTTGCTGGGTGGCAAGAAGCATAGTGAGCCACCCCCTGCCAGCTGCTTGCTTTACCCCTGCAGCCAAGCAGCAGCTGCCTCTATGCTGCCGATAAGTGAGGCCACATCCAGCGAGAGTGCCCTGTCAGCTTCCTCTGCCCTCTTCCCATGGACCAGATGTCTTTGAAGTTGGTCTCCATGGAGCGGTCAGCCAGGCCACCTTCATTTGTCATCTCAGGTACATTCTGGACGGCATCCGGGGCAGTGGCCCTGCTTGGCCTGGGTGGTCACGGGATCACTGGGCTGGCGACGGTCCTATGAGGTTTCTGTCCCATCTCCTGGTCCTCCTACTGGGACTCCACTTCCAGAGCCCGGGAGTGCGGCCTTGCCCCTTCCTGTCCCGGTGGCCTTTGATGGTGAGTTTCTGATGGTTCACAGGGCTCTTTCCCACTACACTTAATCTGATTTTCACCGTCACCTGCGTGGGCAAGGGTGAGTATCCTGGTTTTATGGATGAGGAAACTGAGAAGCCGAAGGGGCAAATAGCTTAGCCGAGTGCCACAAGAAAATGGGCTCACTCACATGTGCTCTACAATTTGTACTTAGAAACCAAAGGTGAAGAAGAAGGAAGGCGTGCTGCCTATTCCGGCCAGTCTCTTCGTGTGAATGTGGCATCAGCTGCCCATTGGCGGCCCTCTACGTACATACTTCATTAATACCTGCAGAGGAAGGCGTTACCTCTGTTTACATCCCAGCACTCTGAGCTGAGGCCGCCTGCTGCTCCCCATCCCGTGATCCCCGGTAGACTTTACTGGAGGTGGAATCACACATCAGAACCCTGTAAGAGTGGCCACAGCTCCTGAGGGCACCTCCTAGAATGTGTGAGGCAGCAGGTGGGCGGGTCCCTCTGGCAACCTCGGGTGACCTGGTCACCTGACAAGGCAATGGCTGCTCTTGGGTCTTGCTGCTCCTGGTTGGCTGTCCTCTCTGGGGTCCCTGGTCCCTCACACGGCTTCCCTCTGAAGCCTGAGTCTGGACATTGCTCATCAGGTCATAGAGAATTGTAATTTCACACTGGAAGACATCATCCATTCAGGCTTCTTGTTTTACAGGTGAGAAACAGAGACCCAGCCTTAGAACCTTACCTCCTCTCACTCCCACCCCCAGTCCATGGTGTCCCTCAGTCCCTTCATCCTCCCCCTCCCCTCACACCTGTGCTCCTGCAGCCCTGGACCTCTCATCACCCTTGACTGATTTGCCCTTGTGGGTACTCCTCCCTCTGACTAGAGGTGGGGAGGCCGTGGGTGCAGAGCAGGAGCTGTGAGGCTCTTCCCAGGTGTTTAGCCATGGGCGTTTTCCTGGGACAGGGCCTGCAGTATTGTTATGGGTGGGATGTCTCTGTCCCGCCCCGCCTCCCCCTCCGGTGTTCATGTGTTCAAAGCTCAACCCCAGTGGGATGTTGTATGGAGGTGGGGCCTTTGGGAAGTGATTTGGGTTAGATTAGGTCTTGAGGGTGGGGCCCTCATGTTGGGATTAGTGCCCTGAGAAGAAGAGGAAGAGATCTCTCCCTCCGTGTGTATATTTCCACCAAGGAAAGGCCAGATGGGGACATCATGAGAAGTCAGCCATCTGCAAGCCAGGGAAAGGGCTCTCACCAGACATCAGATCAACTGGCACCTTGATCTTCCCAGCCTCCAGACTGTGAGAAATAAGCCTCTGTTTGTTTCAGCCACCCAGTCTATGGTATTTTGTTATGGCAGCCTGAGCTGACTAAAACAATTATGGAATGTCTTAGCAGGAAGGGCTATTGAATAACGTTTGGTCAAAACTTCTCATTTTGCTCATTTATTTCTTCATTTATAAATACTCAGTATCTATTTTTGTGACAGACTTGGGAATACAGTGACATATGAAATAGAAATGGTCTCTGATTTTATAAGAAATTATCATTTATTGGGAGAGACAAGTATCAAAGAGGTAGTTTTTTTTTTTAATTAAAATTTTCCATTGTGAATAGGGCTATGCAGAAATATGGTGAGCTTTGACAGTGGGCCCAAATTTTGTCTGGGAGGTCAGCAAAGCTTTTGCTGAGAAAGTGTCATTGAAGCTGAGCCTCAAAGGACAAGTAGAACTTAGCCTGATGAAAAGGCGGGAATTGGTGGGGGTTGGGGTGGGGGGAGGCATTCTACAGCGAGGGAACCGGGCCAGCAGAACACAGATATATCTCCAAGCCTTGCGTTCTCTCCACAGCCCTGTGCTGGGCTTGTGCTACTGCCGTGTCAGGGTTGTGTGCTCACCAAAGAGGGGAGTGGACACACACGGGGGTAGGCACACCAGGTGGGTGAAGCAGCGTGGGCAGAGGCATGGAGAAAGGAAAGCATGGACTTGGGAACACACTGGGAGGGAGCAGCTCGGCCCATGATTTGGAGTGGACACTCCTGCAGGAGAGAAGCAAGCAAGCCAGAAGGTACAGAAGGGTGAAAGGTGAGGGCGTTCACCAGGGGCTCAGGCTGGGATTGAAAGAGAGGGCCTGTGAGACGTCGGGATCAGCTATTTATTGTCTCTACACTCTGACCATTGATTCCAGGTGTGTTATAGGCAGGGTTTTTGGTAACTTAGAAAGATTCCTACCCTGCTTGTTTTGCTTTTTGGTACATATTGCTAGAATCCCAAGTTCTCATGTTTGTATAGTCCCCTTTCAGTCTGGCTTTGTTGCTTAATTCCTTCTCTTTTTTTCTTCTCTACCTCCTATTAGCACCTGTGAGTACTTTATGTGTGCCCTGTATGGTGCTGGATGCTGGGGTTTCAAAGACAGTAAGAGATGATCTCTGCCAATGGGGAGCCCGGGACTGCAGGACACAGAAGGGATATGTGTGTGGAGGGGAGACTCTGTACCTTCTGCCAGGGTGTACGCCAGGAGGCCACTGCAAAGACTTGGGCCCTGTGGGTGGATGAGCAAAGCAGAGAGGTGAACCTTACATGGCTCATCAAGCCTTTGTTGATCTTTTGACAGCAGGCCGGGAGCTCTGTGAGGGTAGGGGTCAGGCTTTCTGAGGAGGACCCAGGTGCTCAGGGATAGATGGGTAGATGATGGATGGGTGGATGAATGGATGAACGGATGCATAGATTGATGGTGGTTGCATGGATGGATGAATGGATGGATAGATTGATGGTGGATGGATGGATGTTAGTACCACAGCACTAGTAAAGGGATGCTTAAAAATAGGACAGCTGCCAACCAAGTACAGTCAAAGATCCTGGCATCTCCTGTTCCCTCCCGGTTGACACTTTCTGTTTCTCAAGGCTCTGTGAGGGATTAACTGGTTTAGAGACTCTTGGTTTAGAGCCTCTCGGTTTAGAGCCTCTCGGTTTAGAGCCTCTCCTGTTTGGTGAAACTTCACTGTTTAAAGAAGATAAATCAGGTTGCAGAATTTGATTTTAAGCCTTTATTTCTCTAGTGACTTTTGAGTCTCATGGGGGACTTTTCATCCACATAATAGGGTGCTCTCTGGTGAAGAACTGGTGCTTTCTTAAAAGATGGTTTGCTGGCCCTGCCCACCCAGGATCCCTTGCTAGTGAGACGGATCCCTGCTGGTGGCTGCTTGAGTGTGCCTGGCAAATGCAGGGAGACTGGGGTGCAGGAATCATGTACTCTTTTTGTTTAGCCTGGGCTAGGGCTTTTAAGGTGCAGTCCCTGCCCAGGGGCCACCTCATTTCATATTCAGTTCTTGAGGGCCCTTGCTCGCCTCTTTTCAGCCATCCCATCCCTTCATCCTTTCTGTGGTTTCTTCCATCCCAGCTGCTGACTCCGTATCTTTTCTGTGCGACGTCTCACGGTCCTTCAGCCAGTTGCACGTTCCCACCCCACCCTGCAAGGAACCTGACTTTTTGGCGGCTTCCTTTCAGATCACTAACCCAACATTCTTTTCTCAAATGAACGATCCTCTTGTGAAGTAATTACCTCCCCTTCCCATGATTGTTGTTTTGCAAGATTTTTTTTTTTAACACTACATTTGCTTAAATGTGGAGGTGTATTTGTTTTACTGGAGTCCTTTTTTTTTTTTTTTCTGTGGTACGCAGGCCTCTCACTGTTGTGGCCTCTCCCGCTGCGGAGCACAGGCTCCGGACGCGCAGGCTCAGCGGCCATGGCTCACGGGCCCAGCCGCTCCGCGGCATGTGGGATCTTCCCAGACCGGCGCACGAACCCGTGTCCCCTGCATCGGCAGGCAGACTCTCAACCACTGCGCCACCAGGGAAGCCCTGGAGTCCTTTTAAATGGCAGGACTGGGGACCAAGATGACACTGGCTTCTGGGCAGACTGGTCTGTCGTGCTCTCCAGGCTGTGGTTGTTCACCTGGCACCATGGTAGAGTCTCTGTAAGGAAGAATCATGTTACAGCAAGGTTATATTTCTTATAGTCAATTCCATCAAGTAATGCACTGAGGATTTTGGAAAGAGAAACCAACATCTTCAAAAAGGAGAGAGAGGAGGATGAGAGAAGGGGATGAAAGATCCCTAAACAATTCAGTTGCATGAATGGCCCTTGTATTATTGTGGCAAAATTACTTGTAAGTAAACGCTAAAGAGGAAAAACAAGCTGTGTTTGGTAGGTGTACTCTCTGTTCCCTGTCTTGTTTGTCTGCTCTGCACTATAGCGCTGTGTTGATATAGGGATATAACTGCTATGAATATTGATGGCAGCAAAAGCCTTTTTTTCCCCGTCTGGCCCGGTAAATAAAGCAGAAAGGATAAAACGGGAAGAGGAATTGTAAAATCCACGTGCTGTTTCCAGCTTACCTTGTTCTCTTACAACTCTAACTCGCAAAAACATGTTGACGATCTACCTTTGGTGGTCAGGGTCTAATTTGAGTACAGCAGATTGGTTTATTCAGGGATTTTTTGCTTCTTGTTAAAGCAACAGCGTGGCTTTTCCTTTTAGCTCTCCAAGTTAGCGTCACTGCCTCATTGAAGCTTTCCTGGATCTCTCCTCTGTAGCTAGTAGCAAAGTCAGTCTCTATTCCTCAGAATATCCACAGTGGCCTGAGTGCACCTCTCGTGGGAACCCACCACACAGGGATGTGGCAGTGAACGGGAAGACGAGCCCTTGCTCTCACGAGGCTCACAAGGAGTGCAGAGAGTAAACAGAGGAGTCCTTAGAGGTCTGCGTGTGGCACGAGGGGGCACGCACGCTGCTACTCTGGGAGGTTTCAGCGGCTCACCCCAGCCTGGAGGGTGTGGCTGGCTGTGCGGAGGGAGTAGGTCGTGGTCCGAGAAGGCCTCGCAGCCTGCTGAGGGGTGCGGGGTGCATGGGATGAGATGAGCCAGGCTGAGAGCAGGACCTGATGGCAGACCTGGACGAAGTGTGAGTGTGGAGGTTGGGGATGAGCTAGGCTTTTAAAATTGAAAACACATTGACTCTGGCTAAGTGACACCACAGAGGAATTTATTAGACTGCTAGGATGGTGTTCTGAGGATCAAGGGGTGCTCTGGGGGCACGTTAGGAATGACAGGGACGTTGGGGGGAAGAACTGATGAACTGGCTTTTCAGTGTGACCAGTGGGGAGTCGATAATGGGGGTAAAGCCTGGGGTACTGCCGGGGTTAGATGGTTTCCCTGCTGGTAAAGAGGAAGGATGCAGTGGTAAGACTTGGTGAAGTCCCACCCGGGACTGGGACTCGTCTGCGATGGAGGGGTGGCACTCTGGCGGCGGACGGCTAGACCCCAGGGTGGCTTAGGCAAAAAAGTGCTCACATGGAACAAAGCAAGTCCTTGCAAGGGAGAAGTGGTCTCACCCTTTGGCCTTATCAGAGGGCAGAACTGCTTATGAAGGTGCAGAGCTGCTCTTTGTCAGTTCCCTCTCCTGGGATGTCCTCTGTGTACCACAACTGAACCCCTACCTCTTGCACCAGACTAAACCTTTCGAAGATAGGACCACAGTGGAGCCATTTTTCTTACCTTGGCTCCTGGTGTGGGGCCCATCGCGCAGAAGAGGTGCTCACTAAGCATTTCCTGAGCCAAATTTATTCGCCCCCTTGCACCAAGCATCTTAATAAATGAATTCTGTGACTTCCATTTTCCTGAGGCATTTGTAACTTTCCTCAGGTCTCACAGAGGGGAATTAATATCAGCAGAGGACTTTATGGCCTGTATGGGACAGTTTTAATTACTTACGAGTTTTCATTTAGTTATTATTTCAGTAGCTTTTTGCCAGCAAATGCCTCTTGTAAAGTTAATCGCACACATCTCAGTGGTCTATATTTCTATTGAAACCAAAGCTGTATAAAGAAAACCTTTGTAAAAGAGGAAAGAGCCAACATTTTTAGACCTGCTGATGGATGCATTTTCTCCAGCTCATGGAATTGCATGAGATGGAACTGGAAAGGTCCTAAGAGCCCTCTAGCCTGAGGGTGGCATCTCGGAGGTCTGTGGCAGTCAGATGGGAGTGGCTGCTGAGTCTGGAAGAAAAGGAGGATTCAGGGGCTGAGTCCAGGCTCCCTGGGAACGTGCGTGGTGACCCATCAGTAGTGTCAGCTGGGAGAGGCGGCACGCCAGCAAGGAGGCTGTGGGCTTGCCGTCCTGAATCCCCTCCCCTTACTGTGCAGGTGAGGAAACTTAGGTCCAAGGGATTGGAGGGACTTGCCGAGGTCACCTTGCTGCTCAGTGACAAAGATGATCCTGACTTAGAAGTCAGATGGAAACCCGAGAGGAAGAGAGGGTCAAAGCAGACGCAATTTGCTTTCTTCCAAAGGATATTCTGTTCAAAGCCCTGTGGGAATCTTTGTTGCATCCTTGTGCTTTTCTGGGCCTGATTTGGCAATCTTGGGAGGAAAACACGCTGTATTTTGCAAATGTGTGCAAATAACAAACGTGCTGTTATGTCCTAGGCAGAGTCACTGCACACACATCAAGGCAGGTTGCAAAGTGCAGTAATATAGCCACTGATGAAAAGTGTTTTACACTTAGTTGCTTATGAGAAATTCAGTGTTAGAATTAAAATGCCTTCTTGCTCCAGGTGCAGTGTTAATTGTTCCATTTCTCATAATAAAACTTTGCTTGGAGAAAAATGTTTATATCTCTGAGATACTGATCTAATCCCTGTTTCTTTTCTTCTTCCCCATCCCCCCGCTTTTTTAAATTTCTTTGTTTCTCTTCACAGGAAAAAGTAGAATATGCCTTCCTGATTATTTTTACAGTCGAAACATTTTTGAAGATTATAGCGTATGGATTATTGCTACATCCTAATGCTTATGTTAGAAATGGATGGAATTTACTGGATTTTGTTATAGTAATAGTAGGGTAAGTCCCTTTTATTTGAAGAATTTTTTTTTTTTTTTGGGAAAATGGGAGGTGGGGAGTAACAGAAAACAGTATTTTAAAGGAACAGGGTTGGTCCTTCGTGCCAGTGATTGCTGCCAGAACGTGTCAGGAGTTCTTTGAAGCCTGATGATGCTGCTGTCGGTCTCTGGGCAGAAACCAATGTGAAATTCTCTTGTTGTTACTCCCTCTTTCAATAACGTGTTAAGGAAGGAAGTTTAAGCTCAGCTTGTGATGTGACAGGGTTCATCTTACAGGGCCTTGGGCCTCCACAAATAGGCCAGCCCTGCTGGTGTTTTGAGTCCAACGTGTACAGCTCTTATGCTTAACACCCCATTAAGTTAAAAAACCAAAATAAAACAGTAAAAAAGTAATAAATCCTTCATAGCAGTGAGGTACTCTATTTAACATCCCTTGAGGAAAGCTATTAATTTTTTCTGCTGAGTTGGGAGAAAAGATGTGGCATGCTACTATCCCATTTCACATAACAAAACAAGTGTTTGAAAAATATCAGATATCCGACATGAAATGAAATAAACCAGAAAATGCAAAGAATCAAGCCTTATCCCCGAATCCTGTCACAGGAAGAAGACACCAACAGTTTCAGTTAAAGGAGAATGTTAAAATAAAAAACAGTGAAAAAAAAAAAAAAAAAAGAAAAACAGTGGCCTGTGTTATTCTGGTCCTTCAACACCTGGAAATGTTTCCAGCAAGAGAAAATGAATCAGTGTCGGAGGAATGCTGGGTCTTTGGACCAAATACCCACATAGGAAAATAAGATCTATTCCTTTGCTGAGTCTTAGCTGCCTAGCTGTAAAATGGGTTGCTCCTAAAATTATATTTTCTCCTATATAGAGAGAATGTTAAATGGCCTTTCTGTTTTTATCTCCATGACTTCACTCAAACGGCTTCTGCAGTTGAGCAAGGTGATTTTTCTTTTGGATTATTCTTTATCATGAATCCTTTAGCTTTTCATGGGAGACTAATACTGCTGGATATTGGGAGACTGAGATAAAGTTTGAGCCTGTTCTTTCAAACCTAGGAAGTTAAAGTGGGATCCAGAGTGGTAGCCCAACAGCATGATTAGACTTACGGAGAAAAATGTTAACTTTTGCAAAAACCACCCCAGTACATTGGACTCTGAGGTATTGTGGCAAAGGTAGTGCAGCATGAACTAAAATGAAGATATGTATCGTACCTTCCTGTATTTGATGAACTTTAACAAGGAGTGGCAAGCAGGAGCCTTACAGGTCTCTTGGTTCTGGAATAATCTTGCTGTGACTCTCCTGACTCTGGACTTCCTGTTCAGCTAGAGTGTGGAGCTGCTCCATTTCTTTTGTCTGTACCCTACAAATCATCTTTCTGTCTGGAGGCATTTTTCAGATTATCATACAGCACAAAGACAGGGAACCAAGAAGAGTGCGGTAGTCTCATTGAGTTGGAGAGACAGAGACGAGTTCAGGGAGGCTGAGGTGGCTGAAATTTGAGAGGCATGATATGGGAGCAGCGAGGGAGATATTGAGAGAAAGAGGTCTGTAAGTATGCCTTGGGGTCGTCTTGAGTTTTGGCTAAAGACTAAGCTACCCTACGTGGGATGATAGTCCATAAGGCCAGGCAAAGATTACAACTAGGGGAAAAAGAAAATCTGGGGGGCTATAGCTGACTAATAACTAGGACTCACATAGGTCTTTGAGTTGTTCAAGTTATGACCAACCAGAGTGGAAAGACCTCGTTGAACAACCTGGACTGTCAGTAGAGACCCCAGAAGGGCCATTAGTAGTACAGGCTAACTAACTCTAGAGCAGGGATTGGCAAACTGTGGTAAGTGGGCCAAATTCAGCCTGCTACCAATTTTTGTAAAGTTTTATTGTAACACAGTCACAAGCATTTGTTTACATAGTTGAGTTGTGTGGTTTAGGTCCACAAAGCCTAAAATATTTACTGTCTGGGCCCTTACAAAACAATTTTGCCAACTCTTGTGCTAGAGTAAAAACCATCTGGAACCCTTACTAATAATATTTGAAAAGAAGCCTGAAAAGGAGCAAACTGACATGCAAGTAACTTAAGTGCCTGCCAAAGCAAAACTCAACACTCTTTAAAGGAAGACAACAAAATCCAGATAATTAAAGTGTTCAGCATCCAGTCAGATATTACTAGACATGTGAAGAATTGTGACCCATAATCAGCAGGAAACTCCATCAATAGAAACAGGCCTAGAAATGACAGACATGGTGGGATTAGTGGAGAATTCCTTTACAGGACTTTTAAAACTGCTATTATAAATATGTTTATGGACCTAAAAGGAATATATGACTACAGTGAGAAAAGATGGGACAATGTAAAAAAAAGAACCAGATGGAACTTTGAGAGCTGGAAAACATATCTGAAATGAAAAATTCCCTGGATTGGCCTAACAGCAGATTAGACTCAATAGAAGAAAATAATCAAGGAATTTGAAGATATAGGAGTAATACAAAGAATAATGATGGAAAATAAATGAATACCACCTTGGTGACCTGTGGGGCAATATCAAGTAATCTAACATACATATATTTGGAGTCCCAGAAGATAGGAGATAGAAGGGAGACAGAAAAAAATATTTGAAGAAATAGTCCAAAATTTCTAAATGTGATGAAAAATATAAACTCACAAATCCAAGAAGCTCAACAAAGCCCGAGCAAAGTAAACATGAAGAAAGCTATATCAAGGCACATCACGATCATAAATTGCTCAAAAGCAAAGATAAAGAGAAAATCTTAAAAGTAGAGAAGAAGCCAAGCAATTCTGCAAGCAACTGTGCAAGCCAGAAGACAATTGACATTTTTAAAGTGCTAGGGGACGATGCCCACGTAGAACTCTTATTCAATGAAGATATCTTTAAAAATTGAAGAAAGAAAGAAAATTTCCAGACAAACCACAGCTGAGAATTCATCAGGAGACCTGCACCTTAACAAATGTTAAAGGAATTTCTTCACACTGAAGGAAAATGACAATAGATAGAAGCGTGGATCTATACAAAAGAAATGAAGAATGCCAGAAAGGATGAGTGCATGTGTAAATATAAAAACATTTTTCTCATTTTAAAATCTTTTAAAAGTAATTGATTATTTAAAGCAAAAATAACAGCAGTGTATTGGGGGGTTTATAACATCTATAAAAGTAAAATATATGACAACAGTAGCACAAAGGACAGAAACAAGGAAATAGCCATATACTATAGGAAGGTGCTTTGCAGTTGGTGGAGTTATTTGAAGGTAGACCATGAGAAGTTAAAGATGTATATTGTAAACCCTAGAGCACAGGCCAGCAAACTTCAGCCCATAGAACAAGAAGAGTTTATTGCCTCCCCTGCCCCCCAACGCTGACAAAGTATTTTATTGTCTGCTTTAGCAGATTAAGTTTTATTGGAAGACAGGCACACTCACTAATGTTTATGGCTATTTGGTGTTAGGATGGAAAAGTTGACTACTTGTGACAGAGACCCTATGGCCTGCACTTCCTAAAATAGTTACTATCTGGTGCTCTACAGAAAACTTTTGCTGACACTTGATCTAGAGGAGACACTAGAAAAATAAAGTGGTATAGTTAATAAGTCTGTATTGGAGATTAAATGGAATTTTTTTAAATCTCAATTTTTTAAAAAAGCAGGGAAGACAGGAACAATGGACAGGGAAAATAGAAAACAAATAACAAGATGGTAGATTTAAACTCACCCTTATTTAAAATCCACCCTTACTTAAAATCCAGAGGTTATCAGATTTTATATGTGTATGAAAACAACACTCAACTCTATAGTGTCTGTAAGAAACGGAATTTGTAAAGACATAAATAATTTGAAAGTAAAAGGACAGAAAAATATATATCATGCAAAACTAGTCAAAAGAAAGCTATATTAATAACCAACAAAGTAGACTTCAGAAAAGGGAATATTATCAAGGATAAAGAAAGACACTTTATGATGATAAAGGTGTCATTTCATGAAGATGATGTAATAATCCTAAGTGTGTATATATACACACACACACACGTGTGTGTGTGTGCGCCTGTATCTATGCATACATACACACAATAGCAGATCTTCAAAATATACGAAGCAGAACCTGACAGAACTGAAAGGGGGAATAGACAAATCTTCAGTTGTACATTTTAATACCCCTCCTTGAGGAGTGTTGATAGAACATCTAGTCAGAAAATCACTAAGGATATAGGGAGATTTGAACAGTACCATCAACCAATTTGACTTAATTGACTTTTTTAGAACACTGTACCCAACAAGAGCAGAATACACATTCTTTTCTCACGTGTATGGAACATTCGGCAAGAAAGACATATTCTGGGCCATAAAACAAGTTTCAGTGAATTTAAGAAGATTAAAATCATATTAAATTATATGTTTTGAATGAATTTAGCAATGTTTCTGGATGAAAGGTCAGTATAAAAAAGCATGTGAATTTCTATATATTAGTCATGAACAATTTGAAAATAAAATGTTAATGACATTATTATTTACTATGGCATCAAAAACCATGAACTATTTAGGGATAAATAGTACACTGAAAATGACTAAACCTGCTGAGAGAAATTAAAGAAGACTTAAATACATAGAATGATGTACCATGTTCATGGACTGGAAGACTCAGTATTGTTGGAATATCAGTTCTTCCCAAATTGAGGTATAGATTGAATCCTAATCTAAATCCCAGTAAGATTGTTGTAGAGATGGACAGATTTATTCAAAAATTTATATGGAAATTAGAGAGGCTCTAGACTAGCCAAAGAAATCTGTAAGAACAAATCTGGAACCTGATTTTAAGACTTCCTATAAAGCTACAGTAGTCAGGACAGTGTGATATTAGAGTAAGGAATAGACATAAAGATCAATGGGACAGAATAGGGAGTCTAGAAATAAACCCATATGGATGTGATCAATTGTTTTTAGACAGAGGTGCCTTGATGACTCAATGGGTTGAGGAAACATTTTTCAACAAATAGCACTGGAACAACTATTTATCCATATGAAAAAGAAGACTCTCCATTCTTACCTCATACCGTATACAAATATTGCCTTAAAATGAATCATAGCCCTATATTTAAAACTATAACATTTCCAGGAGAAAATCTTTATGACTTTGGGGTAGGCAGAGATTTCTTATGACCCAAAAAGCACTTGGCATAAAAGAAATAATTGAAATTTTGAACCTTATCAAAATTTAAAACTTTTCTTCAAAGGAGACACTGTGAAGAAAATGAAAAGATAAGGCACAGATCGGGAAATAATATTCCCAATACATATATTTGTATTCCCAATACATACCAAGGACTTGTATTCAGAATTTATAAAGAACTCTTATAACTCAAGGAGATGACCCAGAACGTAAATGGGAAAAAATTTTGAATAGGTCTTCACAAAAGAAGATACGTAAATGGTCAACAAGTACCTGAAAAGATGTTCAATGTCATTGGTAATTAGAGAAGTGCCAATTAAAACAACAGTGACATAGCACTACATACCCACTAGTATTAGTAAAAAGACCAAGGATACCAGATTTTAACCAAAATATGGAGCAACTGGAACTCTTACACACTGCTTATAGAAATGGAAAATGGTACTATCACTTTGGAAAAGTTTGCCAGTTTCTTACAGTGTTAACCATACACTAACCATATGACCTATTACCAGGACTATCCTGGGTACTTACCCAAAATAAATGAGAATACATGTTCACGAAGAGACTTCATTCACAATAGAGAAAAACTGGTAACGACCCAAGTATTCCTCAACAGGTGAATGGATAAACTCATTGTGGTATGTTCATACAGTGGGATATCAGTCAACAATAAAAAGAAATGAACTGCTGATAAATGTAACAGCTTGGATGAATCTCAAAACCATAGAGAACAAAAAAAGATAAACAAAAAGGAGAACATGTTGTATGACTCCATTTAAGATTCTAGAAAAGGAAAAAACAACCTAAAGTGATAAACCAGATAAAGTCAGTGGATACCTGAGGCTGAGCTGGGGATGACTGTAGGAGGCATGAGAGAACTGTTTGAGATATTGGGAAGGCTCTCTGTCTTGGTTGTGGTGTTTGTTACTGGGGCTTATGTATTCATCAAAACTCATCTCATTGTACACCTTAAATGGGTGTATTTTATTATGTATAAATTAAGCTGCAATGAAGTTGGTTTAAAAAGTAAAAAATCATCTAGGAAACTAAAGTCGAACTGGACTTGGTCTTTTTTTCTCATTAAATATGAAAAACTTTAGAACATCAGATTACCTTTTATCTAAAATACGTACTAAATTGTAGTCAAAGAGCAGAAGAAAAGTTCAAAAAGAAAAAGAAAAATTATTATGTCTTCCCTTGAATCAAACTCCTGCTCACTGAAGTTGCCAACTGCCAACTCTGTCTTCATCCAATGGATTTTCTGTTCCAAGTCAACCATGACCTATTGCTTTTGTCAAGATTCCCAATAACAGAGACATCAAGAAAGTAATTGATATTTCTAAGATATTAACTGTTAGTAATGTGACCACAGGAAGGTTCAGCGTGTCTACCGGAGCTGATATAATTCTCTTATAGCAGAGTTTGATCTGAGTCAGCTTTTATCCCACTCCTCTAAATTTCTCAATAAACATGTATTTCAAGCATTCAAGCTCATCACTTCAGCTTTTGTGAACATGGGGAGCTCATTCTGGTGCTTCTAATTTGTGTCAGTTTGGGTAGCTCCTTGCCTTTTCTTCCTGTCTTGGGGTAAACTTTTAATAACAGTCTAGGATCAAATACTTTCTCCTCTTGTCCACATCTCTTCGGGCACATGGTACTTATTTTGTTCGGGTGGGAGCAGTGAAAGGAGTAGAATCACAGAATATTAGAATGGGAAGGGCGGGGCTCTGGATCATTTAATCAGTTTTCAGAGTAGGAAACTTAGGCCCAGAGGAGGAGAGGGACTTTCCTAATGCCTCCTAACTCTTAGGAATGGAAGCATGCCCTGACCCCTTGAGCCCTCCAGCTGTCTGGAAACAGCAGCCGGCTTCCCTCTCTGTGTCAGGCTCCTCTGTGATGGGAGAGACATTGTTCACCTGTTTTCAAGGCATCACCGAAGAACAGGGGATAAAAGGGCCATAAAGTGTACATTGCAAAGGTACACTGATACTTGAAAGCAATCTTAAGTTACCGCCTGCATAAATTATTTTCCTAACCCTTTGGGACGAAAATTCCTGTGGCTGCTGCATTTCAGAAGAGTTTGAGGTTTTCTTTCTTCCTTTTGCTTTGTTTTTATGACACTGTGAACTTGTTTTGGAGGGGAGACTTTTAACTTTATTTAGCCTTGCTGCAGGGGTTTATAGTAATTACAAAACTATGCTAATGAGAGAGACCTATCATAAATCTGATATATTTCCCCAGTCATAACCAGAAAGAGCCTACCTTCTGTAGCTTTGAAAAGGTAAAGACATGACTTATTCCCTCCCTGTTCCCCACCCCCCGCCAGGTTCATTGCTAATTGCGGTGCTGTTATTAAAACAAATGACCTGTCTTTAAACACCCCAGAATGACATGACTTTGCCCCATCAGGACTGTAATCAGACCACCCTGTGTTTTATGGACTTAGTGTCTTGGCCATCCAGAGGCACGCCAGTGGGTGCAGAGTTTCTGCTTTCGCTGCTAATTAAACTTTGAAAACCTTTTCTTTGTTGCTGGGCCAATCATTTCCACGATCTGATTGGCCAGAGTTGATTCTATTTCAAATGGGCAAATTTCTATTTATTCTGAAAAACAAGCAACAATTCCAAAGAACAAATGTTTATTTGAAAGAGCAAAAAAGTAACTGTCAAATGAGCGGATTGCCTGAAAATAGCTTTATCCGAAAAGCCTTCTGAGAGTAGGGAAAAATTTGTCGTGGCTGCCAGATACAATATTATTCACATTTCAAAAGAGAAAATGACGATCTTAATACCTTCTCTTAGGTTTCTGCTCTTGGCCTTTGCACAGCTCCTTAGCATCTTGTGATTTACATCATTCCCTGAACAGCCCTTTGGAGGTGGAGGTGGGGGCGTGTATGTGTCAGTGACTGTATTGGAAGTGGCATAACATATCGTTTAAGATTTGGGACTCTGGAGTCATTCATTCATTCATTGTTTATTCATCACATATTTTTTGAGTGCCTCCTGTGTGTCAGGAACTGTTCTAGGCACTAGGCTGGAACAGACTAAATGAACAAATGAACACACAGACTACAGTTCCCTGCCCTTACGGAATCTAAGGGCGTCGAACATACCTGGATTCAGGTTTTAGTTCTGCCACTAGTTTGTGGCCTTGGGCGAGTTACTTGTTCTCAACGAGTTTGTTTTTTCACATGTAAAATGATGTTCATGATAACTCCCACTGCCTAACATTTTTGAGGATTAAGGAGATAATTTAAAGTGTTTAGCACATGGTGAGTCCTCATAAATGGCAGCTGCTGGGGCAATTCCACTGTCATCATTGGGAGAGGGGATTCACCAGGGAGCCAGGGCGCTGACATGCTAGGATGCTCCATTGGCAAGAAAACAGGTGAGATCAGTCCCCATCCCTAGTCCTTCTAGATGTAGGGGTCACGGCCAGGAGTCACAGGCTGGTTCTTACCTCTGCTTTGCCTTCCCTTTACTTAAGCAGCAGCCTTACAGAGTTGGCCCTTGTTCAGAAATAACTACTCTCGCCATCCTGTTTTGCTTCCCTGGGTGACAGACTCTAACATTTCTTCCTCTCTTCTTCTTTCAGATTGTTTAGTGTAATTTTGGAACAATTAACCAAAGAAACAGAAGGCGGCAACCACTCCAGTGGCAAATCGGGAGGCTTTGATGTCAAAGCCCTCCGCGCCTTTCGAGTGTTACGACCACTTCGACTAGTATCAGGAGTGCCCAGTAAGCACGTTTCGTTTCCTAAAGCCAGAAGTTTGTTGATTTTTTTCCTTCTGGGTGGGTCTCGGGATTATGAAACAGGGTGCGATGAGGTGAGTTGCTGTGTACCAGCCAAGGGCTCAGCAGGTGACCATGGAGGCCTTCGCCATTTACAAAGCACTTTTGCTTGTATTGTCACTTCGGGTCCCCGTGACAGCCCCGACCAGGGGTGGAGCGGGTGGAGGGGGGCAGTAGTGATTGTTGTCTTCCTGATTTTATATTAGAGAGAATCTTCTCTCGTGCAGAGACCAAGTGGGTGGTGGCAGGAGACCTTGAGTTCAGGCCTCCTGCTTGCAGTCTGGTCTTCGTCCTCTGACATCTGCTGCCATCAGCTCCTCCCACTCTCAGGCCTGTCCCTTTGAACGTGGTGGGTTATGGGGATGAGGGTGTTGGAGGCCTCAACTGACTGCCTTTTTTCAAAGTGAGAGCAGCAGGGGGCTGGGATCCTGAAAGTCTGTTTAACTCTCCCACGGAGGGACTGTGCCCGTCTCACTCGGGGGTGAAGAGGTGAATGCTTCTGTGTCCACCCTGTATGTAGGTCACAGTAGCACCTGCCTGAAGGTGGTTGTGAGGTCTGAATGCAGTAATGCAGGGAGAGCCTTCAGTGCAAGGTCTGGAGCACAGAGAGGGCCCTCAGTGTGAGAGATGCTGTATCACCCACGAGCCTACTCTACCTGTCTGTGCCAGGCCCTAGTTTGCTTCTTGCTCCAGATCTCCAGGCCAGGTTCAGTGCCACCTGAGTTGGAACAGATGCCCCGTCTGTGCCCTGGCCAGGAACTTCCGTAAGGAGCGTGGCATATGCTTCCCTGGGCTCTACTCATGATAGGACATCCCTACTGGGAACTTAAGAGGGTGGAAGTTTTAGTGCCTCTCCAAGGACTGTGGCTGTGAGTTGGCTGCCTGCTTCCAGCTGCAGGACAGATATGGGATTGCCTTTTTTTCACAGCTCATAAAGCCATCAAAAGAGCACAGATCATGTTTTTGCCTCTCCAGAAGTTCTTCATGAAATTTTATTAAACCTGTTGGCACTCAGAACGCACCAAAAATTCTCTGGAAAAAAAAATTTCAAGTTTAACATTTTAAAATGCAGGAAGTGGTGTTTTATGTGTACTTGTTTTTCCAGGTTGTTCCTTTATTTTCATTGAAAAAGATCAGCACAAGTCAAAACCACAGAACCTTCTGGAAGCAATTGAGAAAAATAGAAATACCTTGGAAATGACTGGCCCTGTTACTTGTAACATGATTAAATGAGAAGTTCAGTGAGCAAACATGAGGTTTCAGATTCAGTTGTTACAGCTTAATCTAATTTCAGAGTAACCACGGCAACTTTTTTCCCCCAAAGAGCAAATGACAGGCCAGCCTGCCTGCAGTATGTGCTGTGAGCAGACATGCGGGTGCAGTGGCTTTGTGGGTCTGAGTCATACGTGAGGACTTTCTCAGCTCATGTTCATTAACTGCCTTGGAGCATCCAAGTCTCTCATCAGAGCCAGCTGGGCTTTGGGGAGATGGGTCAGGGGCTCTGCGTCATGCTCTTTCTCATGCAGTTGGCAGCTGTGGACTAGTGATTTCTTACATACTTGAAGTTGTTAAAAATGCCTGGGAAGGTGTGACTGTTTATACTTATCTGGGAGTTGTCTAATCCCTTCTCAAGAGAACTCAGACTGTCCTCCTACAAGACATGGGAAAGAACCCTCAAGATCATCTGGTCTACGATCACCATCTTTTAGGTGAGGAAGGTCATCGAAACCTTGGGCAGCTTCTCGTGGCTAGTGGGTGGCCAAACAGGACCAGACCGGCGGCCTCCTAGTTCTGGCCCACTGTTCTTTCTGCTCCATTTCACTGCCTCCTTGGTTAGAGTCCTGTGAGATCTGTTGTACACATCGATTATATACAAAGGAGCCTAATGTCATGAAAGTGTACACATTCACAATAAGATACAATGTCATTATTTCATAAATGTGGCCAATCTGAAATATAATAGTTACAATAAACATAGACACACTTATGAAACATAGGGCTCACTGCCATACAGCTGAGAAGAGCTAACTGCTGGATGATGATTTTGGATGGCCCATCCATGTCTTAAAAAAAGAAACACAAACAAACCCAAATGAAAAAGCAAACGAAAAACCCCTTGCCCAAGTAGATTAGAGCATATGTTTCTTTTCCCCTCCATCTTTTCCTTATAGAAGGCAGAAACATTAAAAGTCATCCTATTGATCATTTTTTCTCCAAAAGAAACCATTTGAACATTTAAGTATCCGAAGACAGTATGTAGGAGTTTTGTCTTAATGAAAGTCTGGAAAGAGGTTCTTTGCGAGTCTGAAACCCTCTTATCGCCCTTCCCTCCCCATCCCATCCCCCAGCTCTTCCCATGTGCTTCTTATCAAGGCGAACTTTTGCTGTTATCGCTGATAAGTATTTTTGCTTGGTGCGTTCTGACTTCTAACGTATTTAATTCTAGCATCTCAGCCTCTTCTGTTCTTTCATTGTTTGAATATGTACTGGGAAAGTGAGAAGATACTAGAAAAGGGGGCAGTTTGGAGGAGGGAGAGACAGCAGGGAGAGGAAGGGAAAGAGAAAGAAAAAAGGGGGAAAAGAGTGAGCTAGTCGAGTGGAAGCTGAGGTTGGTTGCGGTGGTGGGAGGAGCGCAGGGCACGTGCAGGGGCGTCAGGTGGCCTGGATCTAGTCCGGCTCTGGTTTCCTGCCAACCGGTCTCCCTGCGGCTCCTGCTTCCCTCCCCGCAGTCCAAAGTGTTGCCCCGCTGTCCCTGTTCCCATGGTCTTTTCTCTTCCTGTACCATGGCTCTCAGTGTTGCTCCGTGGGTAGCTCCCATGTTTCCACGTCCCTCCCTCATCTCTCAGGTCCATGTTTCAGCCTCAGGGCACTACCCCCTTCATGTTAAGTGATCAGACTCACCAGGTGGACAGTTGCTCTTACCCTCTCCTTCCCCGGCCCCTCATCTGCCTCTGCCACTCCAGGGGACCCTCCTTTGACAGGCTTGTCTTTGTTCAGGCACTAGGATTAGCCTCTTGACCTTGCCCTGCCTCCCTGGGCACCTTCCTCTAACTCAGACTCACTTGCTGAGTTCTGATTTCATCCAGCTCCTTACCCTGTCCTCCCTGGAGGGCCCAGCACCCTCCAGCTGCCTCTGTGCCCGTCTTGCCTATTGCCGCCCCACTTGTCTTTCTAAAAAGGCTGCCTTTTGAGTTTTCCTGGGTCTCTCCCATGTATACATGTTATTAAACTTTTGTTTGATTTTCTCCTGTTTAAAATAAATAAAGAGGCTGCCTTTTGCCAATGGACTAAACTCCGGCCCTGTGATCTGAATTCAAAACTCAGAGCTACCCAGCTGCAATCTGCTTGTCTTTCTTGTTACCCTTTTCCACTTCATGACCGCCAACCGAGACTCACCACCCCCAGCCCACGTGGCACTAGCTCACTTCCATGCTTTTGGTACTTTCTTCCACTGCCTGGAGTAACCTGTCTCCTCTTGCCTGCGGAAATCCATCCTCCTCATGCTTCAGGCCCTCCTGAGAGGGAGGCTACTGCCCAGTCGTCTTTCTTCTCCCCCACTCAGAAGCGATGCCTTTCATCCCTCTTTAATTTTAACTGTGTGATATTACTTATTCAGCATCTGTGTGCTACCTTAGAGTAATTTGTGTTTAATTCTTATGTCTTCTTCTGCAGCATAACCTCTTTGAGAGGAGCCACATTATTTAATACATCTTCATATCCCCCAAAGCACTAAACCTTATGTTTGCTGCACGGTAGATGTTCAAGGAATTTTGTTGAATGGATGAACAAATGCATAAAGGAATGACTTTTATATCTGGCAGTGCCCTCTCCAGGCCTTAGTTTTTCCATCTTTCAAGTTGAGGGAGTTGTATTAGATGGTCTTTAAGGTTCCTCTTTGACTTACCTCACATCCAGGCTTAACGTTAATTAAAAGCTATGAAATACCTCTGAGTTTTATTACTGTGTGTCCTATACAGAGCAAGCATCATTAGGAATCATATCTGTGCATCACTGAGATATCTTCCTGGCTCACAAACTTATTTTTCTCTTTCCTAGGTTTACAAGTTGTCCTGAACTCCATCATAAAAGCCATGGTTCCCCTCCTTCACATAGCCCTTTTGGTGTTATTTGTAATCATAATCTATGCTATTATAGGATTGGAACTTTTTATTGGGAAAATGCACAAAACATGTTTTTTTGCTGACTCAGGTGAGTAATAAAAGATGACAGCTAACCTAACTATTTAAACATTTGGCTTTCCCAAAAACAACTTTTGTGGTTTGGGGAAGATCTAAAACAAAATGAGAGAGAGAGAGAGAGAGAGACAGGGAAAAAAAAAAAGATAGCCGAATACACTGGTGACTCTAAGACAGTTCTTAGTGTGAATTATATTCAGAATAAATGAGAATTTAGTTCCCTTTTCTATCTTGATCTCCTATGTAATGTGCTCTGGTAAACGAGATGGGGGGACCCCCTGAAACTGGACCGTGAGGTGAATCAACAGTGTTGCTCTGTATAGGCTGAGGAAAGGTGCTGTTAGAGTGGGACAGAGGAGAGAGGGGTGGATTCTGAGTAGAGGAAATGGCAAATTCCATGGAGGAGGGAAAGTTTGAAGTGAACCTTGAAGGACAGTAGGAATCCGAGATAGCATAGCTGGGAAGTAGAGTGTTGCAGGCTCTGGGCAGGGTACTTGGCTTCTGCAGCTTTGTTTCCTGATGTTCATTCCTCCCTTGAGTGGTCAAGCCTTCCTCTGCTGTTTGCAGATATCGTAGCTGAGGAGGACCCAGCACCGTGTGCGTTCTCAGGGAATGGACGCCAGTGTACCGCCAATGGCACGGAGTGCAGGAGTGGCTGGGTTGGCCCCAATGGCGGCATCACCAACTTTGATAACTTTGCCTTTGCCATGCTCACCGTGTTTCAGTGCATCACCATGGAGGGCTGGACAGACGTGCTCTACTGGGTAAGCCGCTTGAGGAGAGAGTTGACGGAGTATGCTTTCCTCAGATAAAAGTGTTTCATTAGCTAGAGCCATTGGGGAGCTGGCTGAAAAAGACCCCCTGGAAGTGAGTTCTTTGGGAAGGGAAGCAGGCCCTCTCGTCACTCAGTAAGACCTATCATCTCTCCATGTTGGGGCCTTGGTTTCAGCTCTAGAAAGCTGCTATAGGAGGTGGACTCCCTCGCATCCCCAGTGCCGCCTGGGGACTTACTGCTGAGCGTGCCCAGTAGTCCCCTGTGTTGGAGGAACTCCAGAGGGCCGGGGCTGTCCTCGTTAAACTCTTAAAGAGCCAGAGGTCATTCCCCAGGTTAAGAGGCTCCTGGACTTCCATGGACTAAAACTGACCTTTTATACCTGAAGGCAGGTTGCTCTACCAGATCCTGAGTGGAAGATAGGGAACATTAATTGAATTCTTGTCATGCTTTCCATTAGCTTAGTACAGCCTTAAAGCCCAAATGGGTTTTTCCCCCCATTAAGTATTACTACTGATCAGCCCAGCATAAGCCCTTAGCTCTCTCTTCCTTTTTCTGTGGAGCTATAGAACTCTGGCAGAGAGGGTAGAAATGGCATATAAGCCTTCCATGGCTGGTGGACCTGTCCATGAAGACAGTTGGACACTCTTTGTATGGCTCAGGGCTGGCTCTCCTTGTTCCTGACGGAGCCAGAAAGGTTTGCTGTAAATGAAGAGCAGTCATATTTTAACAGCCATTTCTCAGAGCTGGGTTTGTTGGTTTACTTCTGTGTTTGATAGAATTTGAAAAAACTCGCAGAAGTTTAGAAATTATTTTCCATGACACAGAGCTGCTGGGAAAAACAGCTGACTTGCAGATTTTGAGCCTAAATCCAAGTCCAAATGGGATTAACCAGGATTCCAATAATGATTTGTTAAAAGACAATGGGTAATAACATACTTCTTGAATGGTCAGTCTCTAGTTAGAAAGCCTGCAGGTTGAGTAGCTTCCGACAGGATCTAAATCTCAGACACTTTATAGGATTTCCCATTACTCTGTAACTTCAGGGAACATAGTGTATAACGGTTGTAAATAAGTTTTTGCTTCCCTTCACAAGTGAACTCCATGCATGCAAGATTGTAGAAGTCCCTATATATGTTCAGTGTTAGGCAAAGAAGACATGTTTTTATTTTCATCCCCAAAGTGTGAGTCTAGTTTGGTAATAAGGTTTTTAAAACATCACCAGCATGTTATATCTTGTTTTTCTCTCTCTCTCCTTTTTCTGTTGTCATAGGGGAGTGTGTGTGTGTGTCTGTGTGGGTATGCACATCTGTTATTTATATCCATAACACAATGCCTTTTGTGAAGAGGAAGAAGGAGGGAGATTATATTGGATGAGCCAAGGCCATGGCCATGCAAGGGGACCCTCTAATTAGGTAAAGGGTTTGTTTTCAGTATTATCTTCTAAGCTGTAACTCCTAGTTAGATTAGCAGAGGGCTCAATCCAGGTCTTCCCTTGAATTTCTGATAAATAGGAAAAGAGTCATCCAGATAGCCCAAACTCTGATCCTTCCCCCCAAAACACTACAGAAGACAACATTTTGATTTAAAACAAATAAATGAAAAACCCGTGACTCCTCTCAGCTCTGTTCTCCCTGGTCTCACGGTGAATTGCCATTGCCGATCCAACATGCCCTGACTAATGGACAATTTTATACTCTATGTTATGTTTCTGCACACTGATTGTCCTATCGCTGAGCTAGTGAAAACTCTGGGAGCGTGTGATTAAAGGAGAGAAAACACGTACCCAGAAACAAAAGTTTTTACTTGCTTTCCTGAGAACCTCTAAGTATCACCTAGGATGATATAATTATTACCTCTGTTTTTCATATGACAATCACAGAGGTAATAATTTGACAACATAATAATTACATTCTCTATGAATTACATGGCATCTTTATTCTGATGGAGGAGCTCCAGTAATTTATCAACATTATTCCAGTCTATATCCCATTATAGAAGGTCTGGGAAACAGTGGAATATAGACTCCTGAACATCCCCGAGGTCCTACCGCTAGAGCAAGTGGTACTTGATTTAGAACAGGGGTCTACAGACTTTTTTTATAAGGGGCCAGATAGTAAATATATTTGGCCTTGCAGACTGTAATGTCTCTGTCACAACCACTCAGTTCTGCCCATGTCGCTTGGAAGAAGCCGTAGACAACATGTAAACAAACGTGGCTTCGTTCCAATATTTATTTATGGACGCTGAAGTGTGAATTTTGTATAACATTCCTGTGTCATGAGATACTCCAGATATTTTTCCTACCATTTAAAAATGTAAAAGCCATGTTTAGCTCACGGGCTGTACAGAAGCAGGTGGTGGGCTGGTCTGGCCTGCAGGTCACAGTTTGGTGACCCCTGGTCTAGACTAGAACCTTTCCTTGGCATTTTTCCACTGTCAGAGGTTTTCGAGCCCTTCAGAACGCTAGGGGGCAGCTCAGTGATGTCTTCCAGAGTGTTCACTAAGACCTTAGTCTCTGAAACACATCAGGTTGCTTTTAATTACTTGTTTATTACACTTACTATCTCAGCACAGAGGTAGGCAGGAGCCAGGGCCCCAGCCTTCTTCATGCTTTATGGGCCACAGTCAACGGGAAGCCACACAGCTGTGCACAGAACAGAACATCCCTGCCCAGCACAGTGCCCGGCCCAGACCAAGTGATCAGCAAACACCAGTTACTGTTACTCTTTAAATGCATGATCCCATTGCCTCACTATAGATGGGCCATGTTTAAGTGCCTGTTTTTATCCGTAGCTAGAGTGTAAAGGGAGCATCTTGAGAGAGAACTGAGATTTTATTTTAAATATTGATGGCAAGCAAAATTTTCAGTCCTTTAGGCGTTTGTATATGGTGGACAAAGTCTTTGCCAGGGATGAGTTTGCATCTGGTCAGGTTTATATTCAGTCAGTGTTCTCAAGTTCAGGGATGCCTCAGTTCCCAAGAGTGCCTGGCAAGTGGTGGCAGGGTCTTGAAAAGGGACGTGCGGGTGGGCCCGATATGCAGAAAGACACGCATAGAATAGGGCCATTTGGATGTGTGGGGAATGGGATTATTAGTTTCTGGTGAAAAATGACTTTTTTTAGTACTCTTTTATGAAGTGAATTCCACAAACATAATTAAGGTGCCACCTGACCTACATGCATCTGTTGTCCACAGAGGCAGAAAGGTGTAGTGCAAGGAAAAAGCCTTAAGGCTGGAAAGGGCTGGGCGTGTGACCTTGGGTAGGTCACCCAAACTCTCTGGGCTTTCATTTTGTCCACAAGATGCAGAGTAACCCTACATGATCCTATTGTTTTTTTCTTCAGCTCAGAGGAAATGTTTTTAGATGTAGGAAATTAATGAAAAGAGTATTGATTTCAGAAGAGAGCTATCCATATAAATCATTTGTGGCCTTTTGCCTTAGTGCCAAGCTCTTTTCTCAGTGAGCATACTTACGGCAGTGCTGGCTGTATGACTCAAATGGGAAGTTCCCTTGGCCAAGCTGTCCGTCTTATTCATTCAAGGTACCAGGGAAATCCCTCTCTAGTTAGCCAGCAGCTTGCGTTTCTGCCCCTTTCTCTGATTCCATGCTCAGGGGAGCGACAACCAATATATCAAGTTTCTAGTAGTAGTTGCAACAGTTAGAAAAAACAAAAAGCCTAGGTTAGCCTTTCCTCGGAGACATGGATGTGCGTCTCAGCCTTTGAAGTGAGGGGAAACTGAAACTAGGTTATTTCCTGAGTACCAGATGACACCACAGGATGACTCTGATATAAATATTTTAAAAATCTAAATTGAGATGCTTGAGCTCCTCCCGATTTTTCCATTGCTGACAAAGACCACTCGGATAAAATCCCAAGCAGGGTCTCTCTTTTGCTATGGGTATTTCGGAGACCAGCTTGCCAGTTCTCACTCGTTCCATGTGTATGGTAAGCCTCTGACAAAGAGACCCGGGTTGAGGAGATTTCTTTGGGAGGAAGCCTGGCCCTTAAAGCTTGATTTTGGTTGCTCTTTCCCACCCCCTGGAGATTACATAGAGTCTCCTGTGGCCTTTGTTTTCCCCTTGGCCCCTAGCTGTTATTCCAGGTGATATTTCTGATTTGAGCAAATGGGAGTCTGTTGCACACTTACTTCTAAGAAATTAAAAGTTTCTTAAAAAAAATGTTCCCTCCCAAGTTGGAGCAGACAGCTGTTCCTAGAGCCATTCTCTGGGACATGGGACTGAGGCCTCAGAGAGGATGGGTGGGGCAGGTGCTTGGCTGACGGCTGGCCCACTTTTCCAGAGTTGTGGGAGAGCGGGGTCTCCGGTGGGAGTCCTGGACGTGCACATCCTTATTCCCCATGAGCAGGCCCACTCACCCCTGTCATGTGCACTCCTCTTGCTACAACAGAGGGGAAGCAGGCCCAGAGAGGTCTCTGTGGAAGGCCCTGGCTCCAGGCTGGGCTCTGGTCCCTCCACCGGGCAGCCTGTTTCTTCTCCTCCACGTCTGGATTATTAAATATGTTTAGCGGTGTGGTTGCTTTGGAAGAATTACCCTTGGCCTTCCTGCTGAAATTAGTTTATCCAACTTAATGAGATCAACAATTGCAGCCACGGCCCTGCCTCATTCATTACTCTAATTGCCGATGTAAGATGTGCAGACTGATAGCAGTTCTATTAAGCACATCCATTTTCATGTGGCCAAACAGGTGTTTCATAAGGGATTTAATGCCCTCTCCCTAGACTTCAGCAGCAGATGTGAGGTAATTTTTTTTCTTTTTTTTTTTTATGTTCTCTTTTTCCGTTTGGTTTCTGCATGAGGCAGACAGTGAAATGCTTGAGCTTCGGTCTGTAAAGCTAAAAATCTAGCGCCAGATAATGTAAAGGAAAGCACATGCATAAAGGCCTAAGGGCCTGACCCTTCAAGGCAAGAACGATGAATCAGCCCAGACTATATACTGTTCTATTAGCCGAAGATTCTGGCTGTTCCAACAAAGTCAGGCCCGGGGTCATTCATTCTGTCCCCTCACCAGTCCTTAACACTTCCTCCCTGGAGAAGTGTTTGCCCAATGTAACGTGATCTGTGCTGCCGGAAAGTTCCATCCAGCCGTGAACCTGAAAGCACTTGTTTGCTCCATCATGAAGGCTGCTCATGATCGGACCTCTCCTGGGAAGGTGCATCCGGGAGGCCATGTCTGACTGTGCTGCTTCAGCTTGTCCTAGAAGCGGGGACACCAGGTTCCTCTGGAACAGCTCACAGCTGGAGCCAGCTCCCCCAGGGTGGGTCATGTAGGTTCAAGCTAGGTGTGGAGGATAAGGGCTTCTTTCCTTCTCCTGGGTCCTTCCCGTGGGTCCAGTTATGGAAAAAAATGTCATTCCCCAAAGCACCCCTGAATGTGTCAGCTAGGTGACTTCTGAATACTTTCCTTCTTTGCATTAATTTAGCTGTGCTTGCACTCGCTGATAGCAGATAATCCAGATTTAAAGTGGGTTAGGTTTCCTTGGATTGGTTGGCTTCCAGTGGAAAGTTATTATTTTAGGGTTTTTTTTTTTTTTTAAAGAAAAGAATTTATAGAGTCAAATGTTGCAAATTTGTCTCTATAACTAAGACTTTTCCACCATCACAAATTTTGAAAGCAAAAATAGTACTGACAACTTGGGCAGAGTAGAAAATAGTTTCCAGCTAAGCACTAGTTTTGTCTTCTGTCAAGATCTTTTCTGAAAATCCCTTACCAAGGCAGTTTCCTGTGAGAAGGAACCAAATCCCAGCTGATTGCCCTAGCGGTGGCCAAAGTTTGCTTTATTTACCCTGAAAGCTCTGATGGCTCTGTGTGCGTGTGCGTGTGTGTTTTGGGAATATATAATGAATGTGCATTGGCTACTGTTGTCTGATTTGAAGCTAAGTAAATGTTTAATTAAATGTATAGAATGCTGTCTCTAATGTAACCCTCTCTCCTTATTAGATTCTCTTATAACCCACTCCTGTGAGACCATCTTATTTCTTACAGATGAATGATGCTATGGGATTTGAATTGCCCTGGGTGTATTTTGTCAGTCTCGTCATCTTTGGGTCATTTTTCGTACTAAATCTTGTACTTGGTGTATTGAGCGGGTAAGCTACACCTCTTTCATCTTGAAAGCAGAGTCCCGAGGACAGTTGCCAAGACCACACAGGCTTTGCTAGATGGGGGCCGCCGGGTGGGTGCCAAGCATTTTGTGTGTCCTCCAAGATACTTTCTTTTCTGCTGAGGCTTCCCAAATCAAGATGTTTCCTGGAACCTTACCAGCCTTCATGAAAGAAGGCTATAGGATCATTATTGACCAGAAATTAATCAGCGTTGTCACTTGGGATTTAAATTGTTGGCATTGCTTGCCCATTTGTCCTAAAAGAAGATACATCTATAATTGTGTTATTGGCCTGGATCCAGATATAACGCAGATTAATTGGTACAAAACAGTAGCTAAATGATTTTTGGTAGGTCGCATTCGTAGGCTTCAGCAGCAGAACCTGTCCTTATTGAAAGAACAAAAATGGAAGGCCCTTGACGGCGTCCCCTTCTAGGAGCACCAGTCTTTAATCAAAGCCCTAGTGGTCCAGCAGCTGTTCTTGGGGCTCTGCTCTTTGGCAAATGGATAACTGATAACTAATCTCCTTACATTTTACAGGTAAATGATGCGATAGGATGGGAATGGCCATGGGTGTATTTTGTTAGTCTGATCATCCTTGGCTCATTTTTCGTCCTTAACCTGGTTCTTGGTGTCCTTAGTGGGTAAGCAGTTGGATCCGTGTTCCACATTCTGCTGCTGCCATGTGTCGGGCGGCTCTGCGTGTCCCCCAGCTGCTCCCTGCGGCTTTCTCTGCATGCATGTGGACTCTGATGTCCCCTCTGTGTGTTGCTTTTGGACTAAACTGTGATTCTTTCTGCTTGTGTCTGTCTGTGAGATTCTGTGTTTCTGATGCTTGCCAAACACTATTAATTTAATGGAACCGTTTCTCCGAAGCCAGTCACGTTAATATTGCCAGTGTGTAGAAGTAGATTAAAAGTGAGTAAAAGGATTCCCAGCCTTGGTCTCCCCCAGGAAAGGGCCTTTGTCTTTTGTTGTTTTCTTCCCATTAGTACATAACCTGGCCCTTTTTACCTGCAGTGTATCATGATGATTTCAGATTTCATGGTAAAAGAGAAATAAGCCTAGATTAGCACATAAATACTGAATAGTTTCAAACTCTCACATCCTTCAGATCGGGATCGTTTCTTAGCTTGGTTTTCTGCTGCTGTCACTGTGAGAATACTCCCTTCAATTCATTTTTAATCTTAACTTGTAGAATCTGTCTTTAATGCAGGGTAATAATCAGCTTTTGCACCTAAATTGCCTATGGCCTTATCATCGTCCATGTCACTCAGTCACCAGTTTCGAAATTTCATCTTGTTGACCCCCTTGGCTCGGTGGATTGACAGGGTGTTCGCTGGAGACTGGGTCGGGAGGGGGGCTTCGCCCTGCCTGTAGTTGCCATCCCAGAGCCCTTCTGGGCAGCTCTGCGTCCTCCCCATCCCACAGACACCCCAGATGGGGGAGTACCCCAGAGAAGGGAACCAGGGCTCTCCAGACTCTCAGAAGCAGAGCCAGTATATAGCCATTGCCGGGGCGGGGTCGGGGCTGGGAGTGCGACCGACCGAGGCCCAGGAGATGCCCATCTCCCCGGAGGAGTGTCTGTCGCGCCCTGAGCTCAGACATCCTCAGGAGACACTGTTGATAGGCTTCATTCCCAGTGAGTTTATCTACTCCTCACTCACTCTATCTGTGCCTTTCCAAGCTTGTATCTTGGGGGAAGTGATGTCTTTGTGTAATGCTGAGTCACTGGAGAGACCTTTATCGCATTTTTCTCAACACAGCCTTTTCCAGAGCAGAAAGCAGAGCTAGTGATCCATCTCTGCTTCCTCTCCTCATCTTCCCTCTAACCTACCCTGCCTGTTTTCAGGGATAACACGTTTAGAATTCTCCTTGACCGAGTGTGGTCACTTTTACACCATGGATGTACACTGTCCTGTGAAGCCCTGTCTAGAAATGGCCCTGGAGCCCGTGCCCCACACTGAGGGGAGTAGGGACTGAGTTGGGGGTGTGACAGCTTACCCCCTGCCCCCCACCTCAACCAAAGCTTCCTTCTACAGATAAATGGCTCTTCGAGCCTCATGTTCTTTCACCTAAAACCTTAAAAGTGCCTTCCTCCTGGTGACCCGCCACGGCCTTAGGTTAGTGTCGGGATGGTAAGGGTGGAATGTATCCCTGGAGAAACAGCATCGTGATGACTTTACCACAGAAACGGCCCGTACAAGGGTAACAGCAATTCTGTTGTGAATTCCTGGCACCCCGTGCCTCCTAAACCCAACTAAACTGAGGCCGTGGAAGCGACTGATTTTAACAGTGCCAGTGACATGCCTTATCTCTGCGCTCCCAGAGCAGGAACATCACCCCTGCGTGATGAGGCAGCTTAAAAAGGAAAACCGGAAATGGGAGGGAGGGACTCCTTGTTACAATGGTGGGTGTTAAATATGCACTCCGAGGGGGGTGGTGCCCAAAGCTGGAGGATAAAAGCAGGCACACACCATGGTGGAACAACCAGTGTACTAAAATATATTTTGGGGAAAATAGTAAGTAATTTACAAACAGTTTTGAATCAGAACAAAACTAGATCCCTTATGAAGGAGAGCGCAAATGACACGTGAATTTTTACAATAAAATCTGAGATTTCGCAGCAGTTTTCAGTCCGTCCCATGATGTGGGGCTGCAACTGACTCTGCGCCACCTGTAAGGCCACTTGGGTAGGAAATGCTAAGCCGTGCTCTGTGTACAGGAAGAGCCACGTCTGCAGAGCAGAGTCGGGCATCCGCGTTCGCTAATTTGGTCAGCGTTTCCTGAGTTCCTGTTGAGTGCCCGGCTCTGGGCCAGAAGCCGGGGTGCCAAGATGTCGAAGACACAGATGGGGGCCTTGTGCTCAGACAGTCATTGTCTCGGGCGTGGGGAGGAAACTGTAGTTAGGCAGTGCAGGATGGCCAAGCTAGAGTAGAGGTGGAGACGGAGCGGCTGTGAAAGCTGCGTGTCTGTGAGCTGGATCTTGAAAGATGATAAGGTGTCTCTGGGGGTGGGGGTGGAGAAACCGGAGAAGGGGCTGCTACCACCTCCCCTAACAGTTAGTTACCCAGGCTTCTCTGCCTGGGTTCTCCTCCTTGACTTTCCCCCAAAGCAACACAAAATCCAAATGGGTCATTTGTATTCATTTTCTTGTTAAAGAAATGTAATTTTTTTTTAAATTTTAGTTTTAGTCTTAGGGTTCTTCCCGATTTTTTTTAGGGGACACTGGAGGGAATATAAAAAATGTTTTAAATGTTTTAAATAAATGTTAAAAGGAAGACAACTTATGTCGCATAGCCCCTTAGGGACCATCAGACCAACACAAATGTAATTCCGAAAGGCCCAAATTAAAAAGTTCTCCTGTTTTAGACACTTAAGACCGTGCTGCTGCTTTCTAATGAAGAATCATTATAAGATGCTGTGTGTCTTTAAGTCTGTTAACCATTTGGAAATATTTGTTGCTCCTCTTTTTTTTTTTTTTGTGCACACTTGTTTTGGTGTTGGTACGTTTTTAAAGCATTAAGACTGATGCTTTGGAAAAATCTTTGCTTTTACGCAGACCGTTCTTCTCAAGGTGAGTGCGAGGTTCACGAACTGCATGCCCGGCGTAGCCAAACGTGATCCTGGATGAAGACGTTTTTCTCTGGTGCTCGTGCTCTGTGGGAGGCGCCGAGAATATCTGTAACTAGAGTTGTGTATTCACATTAAGTTGTCATTAAGGAGATGGTCCCATTTTGACAAGGCATTAGAAAGACTGTCTCGATTAAGTCTACAATTCAGACTATGTCTCTTCTCACGGTGGCTTTGATGATTTTTCACTTTTAAAATTGTTCGCTTAACCCTTGTCCCCGTTGAGGTTTTTGTCCGTAGATAGGTAAAATAAGAGAACGCAGTAGTGTTTCCGCGCTTTGTTTCTTTAGAATCACTGCCAGATTCCCGGGGGGAAATGGTGGTCATGGACAGTGGGCTTATGTCTTCACCTGCAGGACCCACCTGATGCCAGGCACACCTGCGGTAAGGTAGAGGGCCCTCTGAGCCCCTGTGGTGTGGGTCAAACCCCCAAGAAGGGACTGATGGATGAGAAGGGAACTGGAAGACCTTGGTTCTGGTCCTGCCAGTGTCACCCGCTAACTCTGGGACTTCACTTAGGAGCTCTGAGCCTCTGTCTCTTGACCCCTCATGTGGGGAAGATGCTCCCGTGCTGCCCCTCCTGCCGTAGGGTAGGTGGCTTTAGGTCAGCTCGTGAATGTAGAAGTGCTTTGAAAAATATGTACTATAAAGAATTTTACTCATTGAATCTATCTTTCTCTTAAATCCACGGGCCTCCTCCCAGTCCCCTCCCTGGGTGAGGTGGGAACAGCTGAGGGGCTGTTTGGAAACTATCTGAAGTGTCCCATTTTCTGGATTTCCCAGGAAGTGACCAAGAGAAACGAGCTATGTATGCACAGTAATACTGTACTCGGTGCCCCCCACCAAGAGGAGGCCGTGGGGGTTCTTTGTCAGCTATAAAGTATGATGCAGCTGTAAATCATGATTGAGGTTATGTCTGACAGTGATTTCTTTGCACAAATAGAGGGGCATGGCATTTCTGTAACATGTGGTTAAACACTGGCTTTAGAGTCGGATAATCAATACTTGACTCTTTGCTCTACTTTTTACCAACTGTGAGATCTGGTGAAATGACCTACCTCTTAGAGCTTCACTTTCCTTGCCTGTGAAATCATGTTAATAATATTCACCGTGTGGAGTTGCGTGAGGATTCAGTGAGCTGAAGAGTGTAGAGGGCTTGGGTATCGTTATGGCGATAGCTTGAATAAGAGTATATAAGACGGGATTTGATGCAAGAAAAATCTAATCAAGCCAGTTCTTTTCAGCTAATTTTTTTCCCCTGTGACCAGGCCTATAGATCGGGTTTAATTTGCATGGCTATTTTACTCAGGAGTTAATAAGCGAAGTATTCTCTACTGCTCTTTGCTTTTACAGGATCTAATGTTCAAAAATGCTATCAGAGGTGCGGGAAGGTACAATGAAGATGAAAATATCTAGAAGCTGGTAAATCATAGGTCCTTGTTGAGGAAGGATTTGATTTGCCTTTGTCTTTGTTTCTGCCAAAGAAAGGCTAAGGACCCACGATGCCTAGACAGGTTTTGATGTCTGTTAGATGGATTTCTCCTCAGAAGTTTAGATAATCTCTGATATTTATTATAGTGGCAGTCATATCCCTGGTACTTAGCAATGGCCAGAAAGAGATTAGATAGAAGACCCTTAAGAGATTAGTGTAATATAACGCAGACTTCGATGCATCTGTTGTCTGTCGGCCTTTGAAGTCAGGCCCCACATGCCATTTTTCATAGTAAATCCAAAGGGCAATTTTAGGATCCTATGCTATGAATATTTTTTCTGTTCAGTTGTTTTTAATACTGTTGTCTTGGTGCCTGGATGTTCCTTGCCAAAAAATGTTTAAAAACTCTATTTTCTTGTATAAATTCAGTCTCATACTATGAAGGCTCTTGAATTATGTACCGAACTATGACCCACGTTGAGATGGACCTGTATCCTAATCACTTTTTTAAAGGAAAAAAGTGATTAATTTCATCTCCTGATCCTTAGACTTGATTCACATTTGTCCAGAACATTCCATTTCTCTTCAACCCATTTGGTTTCTCTTTAATCCACAATAACTGGGGGGAAAGGATGCTTGGTGATTGGTTGAAAGTGTTGGGATAAAAAAACCTAGACAAAGATTCAGGCATGAATCTACCTGTGTTACTGTTGGTATAGAGGATGTGGAGAGGGGTGGTGTTGGGCGGGGCACTGTACTGAATAGGTTCAGGTTTGGGAGGGCATCATAATTTACACCCTGGCCCATTAACTTCACACCGTTATGAGCCATGGTCACTCGGAGATTGCCTCTAATTTCCTCCCCTTGAATGCTGGCTCAGCGGGCAAAACATACCAGGTAGATGGTGGTTGGTTGCTTGAGGAGACGTGCCTTCTCGGAATAGGCATTCATATAAATTATTCATGACTGGGATTAGAATTAGCTCTCATTAAATATTTGACCAGCATCTGCTGACAAAAAATAAGCAACAGAATTTCTTCCTGTACATAAACATATCTACATCTTAGAAGAGTAGTTGAATTGCTTGCAACGTTGAAGGGGGTATAGTTAGGTAATGGGATAACCAGGCTCTCAGCATGGTTGGTTACCACTGTTTTACAGAATAAAATTATATTGAGTTAATGAGTTAATTCCATGTCTTGACCAACAGACTAAGAAAGCACACCGAGATCTAGTCCAAAAACAAAGGGACAGTGGAGGGTATTTGTAGATAGTTCTTACAATTAAAAAAAAAAAAAAAAAGATTTTCCTGTGAATAATTAGTGATGATCAGGCTACCAGAATTCCAGACACGTTTAGCTGGATTTGTCTTTGGTTTGACTAGACTCATAGGTGAAAGAGTTGTCCATACGGTTGAGAGGTCTCTTTTCTTGAATTTGGAAGTAATGTTGGGAGTGGGGTTGAAAGCTGAGGGAGAGATCTGTGGTCCTTTAGTAACCTCACATGGTTTGGTTTTGGTAGAACAAGAAATTAAGCCCCACTTCAGCTTTACGTGGAAGAATGCTAAATTTCCTTTTTCTAATAAAGAACTGTGTTAAACATTTATATATACTTTTAAGCACTGAACTTCCCTGTTGCAGAGTTAAGATGCTGTCGGGGGTGGCTGACAGGTGGATGCGGGTGCTGTAGGTACGGTGGTACCTGAAGCGCATAGGCTGGTAGCCACACCTGACATTAACAAGTGAGTGGTAACCTCTCCGCCGCTGGCTCGAAGCGACTGTTTCCATAGAAATGGCTGTTGGGACCAGTGGAAATGAGGTAAGTAAAAGTTTTCGCTGATCCTTGTTTCCATCAAGCTGACGCCTGTTCCCCTGGCAACAGCAGTGGACAGCAACCAGGCACTAGCAACAAATTCAGGAGAGCTCTCTCACTTGTCAGCTGTGCCTATCATCTATTCCTAACCGAATCCTTTTTTATAACACTTGGCAAAAACCTCGGAGGACCCAGGAGGCATCTCTGGCCACGTGTGCCCTCCTGAGCACCCACTTTGCCGATGGAGAGCTCTGTACTAAGCGAATTCATCGTAGTGCTCTCATGCAGAGCTCAGCTCTTCATTAAGCCTCTGGTACCTTAATGGTTGAAATTAAAGCCATAATTTTCCTGTGTTCCCTATTCCGTTGGCAGCATTAACAATCACTGTTACTTCTGCAGTGAAGGGTTGTTTATGAATTTAATAATTTGACTTCTGTGATTGCCCTGAGGCGCTACTGTCAACCTCATGCCAGTCTTTTTTTTCCTTCTGTGTAATACCTCTTACAGGCTGGTAAAATTGCTTACAGAAATCAAATATTGGTATAGCAGGACAGCTCAGTATAGCAAGACCTTTACGTCTGGGATATAGGGAGCTCTTCTTTATTAAAGTTCAGCAGTTGTTCCTTTCCTGGAACATTTTAATATTTAAGCAAATTATGCACCCAAGGCGAAAGTATCCTTCTCCCGTATGAGACAGTGTTTGCAGGTCCCACAAAACAAAGGAGAGCTGTCATTATTGCCCTGGTGTGTAAGGTAAGAGTGTGTGCGGAGAGGCACAGAATGAGGTGTTGGGTGCTGTCTGGTGTTAAACCCTTAAAGATACTATTTTAAAAATATTTTCTCTGAAACAAAATGAAACTCTGAGACTCAGAGCTGTATCTCTGAGAATCAAATGAAAATATGGATCCACAGCGTTACGAGAATTTAAATTGGCTGTGTAAAAGAAGACTGAAAAAATGGTGAATTTCCTGTCTTGGAGGGCTTTCTGAATGACTTTGTTCCCAAGAATCTGGATGAGGGCAACTATAATAATTGGCTTGGAGGCGATATTTAGGACTAACCCTGTACCACTGGATCGGGTTCACTGCAACAGACTAATAAACAGAAAATCTTGCTCGATATTTTTCTCTCTCTCTTAGACTTCTTAAGAAAAAAGGACTTATTCATTCAATGAATATTTTTTGTGTGCCTGCACAGTGGTTTCAGTGGTGAGACAAAGCAGAGTCTTGTCTTCATGAAGCTTGTATCTCATGAGGGAGACAAAAATTATAAACTTTTATAAGTTCTTTGAAGGAAAGGTGCATGGTGCTGTGAGAGTGTTTAACAGGGAGAACAAATGTCTAGGGGAAGCATGCTGGAGGAAGAGAAGGATGAACGAATAGCCATCATATCCAGGCAAGATGGGAGAATACGCTCAGGGAGGGTATTACAGTCAAGGAGAAACCCATGCAAAGGCCCGACAGCGGGAAGGAACAGAGGGCATTGGAGAAACTGAAGAAAGCAGGGTGGCAGGCACTCAGGGGGCTAGGAAAGGAGGGTGAAGAAAAGAAGACAGACTGGTCAGCAGAGCCCAGATCACAAAGGTCCTTCAAGATCACATCACAGTTTCTGGTCATTAGCTGAAGGGTAAAGAAACCCACTGATAAATTTCAAGCCCAAAATGATGTGATTTATATTTGTGTTTTATAAAAATTACTCTGCTTTCTGATGTCTTCAACTTACCTTAAAATACTTCAAAAAATATAAGATAACTGGATGGATAGAGGGATGGATAGATAGGCGCTAAAGAAAATGCAGCAAATGTTAATTATGGAAACTAGGTGGTAGGCATATGGCTGTTCACTGTGTAAGTCTTCCTACTTTTATGAACAATTGAACTTTTTTCTTAACGTTGGAAAAATTCAGCACATAAAAATCACTCTGGCTGCAGTAGTATGAATGGATTGGATGGATGCAAGACTGGATGTGGGGAGACCAATTTAAGGCTATTGTAATCCTCTTCCAGCCACAATATAGTAACAGTGCCAGAATGGACCTTTTACTATAAACAACTATAAAACTGGCGAAAATATATGAAGCAGTGTTTTTTGTTTTTGTTTTTCAGAAGATGGAAATAGGCAACGCAGGGTTGGGTTCCTTAGGAGAAGGGAAACACATCCAGTAAGTGCCACAATTGTCCTGGCTGTCTGCCCGGAGATGCTTTTAGAATTGTGGCACAGGAGGCAGAGCCCAGAGGAGGACAGTGGTCTATTTGCTCGAGAGGCAAAGAGCAGAGTTTGAGAGGCCGAGACAGCTGGGATTTTCAGGGCAGGGTACTGGAGAGAGAGAGGTATGCAGAGAAGGGGCTCCGGAAAGCTGAATTAGGGAGTCTCTGAAATCTTTGACTATATACTGAGCTGCTATGTGCCAGTTGAATTTATTGGTAGAGAACAGCTACCACAAAGCTGTGAGCTGCTGGAAATCTCAGTGTTGGGAAACAGAGGGATTCTGACCAGCTGGAATAGATTGACATTGATGATACATTGGACATTCAAGTGAGACCTCGGAAAGGCCAGGCATTACGGGTATGGTTACCTTAGCCCTGGAGTAAGAGCCACTCTAGACCTACCCCAGTCTAGACCTGCAAATCTTATAAACAAGCCTCAAAAGGATCAGGACAAGTGGCTAACTTAACACCTGCCAAAACAAGTCAACACCCATTAAAGGAAGACACCCAAACCCCAGATGTTCCCCAAAGGTTTTCCCACATCATTAAAAGTTACAGGACATGAAAAGAAGCAGGAAAACGTGACCCATAATCAAGATGGAGTGGGGGCGTCAATAGAAACAAATTGAGAGATGACAGATAAGGCAGGAAAGGAACAAAGAACATATGGGATGAACAAAAAACCAACAGCAGGATGGTGGACATAAACCCAACTGTATCAGTACTTGGATTGAATGAAATGGGCACAGTGTTTTAATGAAAAGACAGAAATTGTCAGAGTGAATAAAAATGCAAGCTACTATAAAGACAGATTAAAAATAAAGGGATAAATATATTAATACAAAATATATAAAATAGACTTCTATACAAGGAATATTTGCAGAGAGAGAGATTTCAGAGATAGAGACATTTCATATTCCTGGAAGGGTCAATTCATCAAGAAGACAATGATTCTACATGAGTTTGTACCTAATAAAGTTTGAAATACATGAAGGGAAAGCTGTCAAAATTAAATGGAGAAATCAATAAATCCACAAACAGATGAAAATTTTATAGTTCTTTCAATAACTGAAGAGCAAGGGGGTGAAAAAAACTAAATATAGATAACATCTGAACACTACCAACCAGAATGACCTAACTGGTACTTACAGAACACTATATCCGATAACTGCAGAATACTCCTTCTGTTCAGGAGCACCAAGAGAGACCACGTGCGGACTGTATTAAAAAAAAAAGTCTCACTAAGTATCAAAAGATTTAAATCTTGCAGAGTACATTTTTTCTAATAGCAATTGATTTGAAATAGAAACCGGTAACAATACGCTGTCTAGAAAGTCCTTCAAATACTGAAAATTAAATGATACATCTCTAAATAACTTACAATTCAAAAAAACATTACAGTAAAAGTGAGAGGTTTTTTAAACGGAAAGATAATAAAAATACAACATCTCAATTTGCATTATCCATCTAAAGCAGTGCTTAGAAATGTATAGCTTTAAATGCCTATATTAGTAAAGAAGAAAGGTTTACATTCAGTGGTCTGTATTCCCATCTAAGAATCTAGAAAAGAAAAGCAAATGAAATCCAAGGAGAGCAGAAAAAAGAAATAAGAACATAAGTCAGTAGAAGAGAAAATGCAAGAAATAGGTAAAGTTAACAAAGACAAGAGTGGACTCTTTGAAAAGCTTGATAAAGTTAATAAATCTTTAGCAAGACTAATCAAGAAAGAAAAATCGATCAGTATTAGAAACGATGGAGGGCATGTCAACACAAACATTACAGACATTAAAATGATAACGAGACTAGGACAATAAATTCAGTAACTTAGGAGAAATGGACAAATGCCTTGAAGAACACAGCTTATTAGAACTGACTCAAAAAGAAAGAAAAGACTGAAGAGCCCTATATTCGCTTTTCAAATGGAATTCAGAATCATAAACCTTCTCTCACAGAAAACTGGGGGCCTCAATGATGTCAAAAGTGAATTCTGTCAAACAATTTAGAGAGAAAGAATATCATTTCTAGAAAAAAATCTCTTTTAGATAATAGAGGAGGAAGGGGACGTTCCCTAACATATTTTTATGAGGCCAGAGCAACCTCAGTACCAAATGCAACAGACAAAAGAACAGTAGTTTTCATTAATCTAGATGTAAAAATTCTCAAATACTAACAAATTAAATCTAGCAATTATTAAAAGAATAATACCTCCTGACCAAGTGGGGTTTATCTAGGAAACACGAGGTTAGTTCACCTTTGGAAAATCAAACAGTGTAATTTACCATATTAACAGAAGGAAGGAGAAAAATCGTATGATCATCTCAGAAAATGCCACCAACAGTATTCTGTAATATTCATGATAAAAAGCTCTTAGCAAACTAGGAATATATGGGAACTTCCTCAACCTGAAAAAGGTTATCTACAAAAAACCCACAAAAACTGTAACTGACAACATACTTAATGGTGAAAGGCTGGACGCTTTTTTGTTTTTTTTTTTTTTCTTTGCGGTACGTGGGCCTCTCACTGTTGTGGCCTCTCCCGTTGCAGAGCACAGGCTCCAGACGTGCAGGCTCAGTGGCCATGGCTCACAGGCCCAGCCGCTCCACGGCATGTGGGATCTTCCCGGACCGGGACACGAACCTGTGTCCCCTGCATTAGCAGGTGGACTCTCAACCACTGTGCCACCAGGGAAGCCCACTGGATGCTTTTTTCCCCTGAGATTAAGAACAAAGTAATCATTCCTCTCTCACCCCTTTTGTTCAACATTATACTGGAAGTACTGGCCAGTACATTAAGGCAAGTAAAGTATATAAAAGGCAGAAAGATTAGAAAGAAAGCAAAAGCTATTTCTGTTCACAGAAAACATGATTGTCTACTTAGAACATCCTAACAAATCGCCGGAAAACCTACTAGAATTAATAAGTGAATATAGCAAGGTCTCAGGATACAAAAATCAATTTTATTCCTATACACAAGCTGCAAGCATGTGGAAAATGAAATTTGAGAAAATACGATTTACAATAGCATTAACAAATTAAAATCCTTAGGAATAAAGATAAGAAAAGATACGGAAGACCTCTGCACTGAAAACTACTGGTTAGTAAAATTAAAGACGATCTAGGTAAGTGATGATGGCCCATGATCATTTGGTCTGCATTGGAAGATTCAGTATTTTTAAGATGTTGAATTTATCTGCATTCCTCAAATCTATCTATTAAGTGCTGTCCCATTCATAAATGCTAATGGCTTTTTAAAAAAAAACTGACAAGATGATTTCAATATTTATATAAATTGCAAAGGACCTATAATAACGAAAACAGTCTTGACAAAGAACAAAGTTGGACGACTTACACTACCTGATTTCAAGACTTCCATAAGGCTACAATAAATACAGTGTCGTTTTGTCATAAAGATAGATACACAGAACAATTGAATGGAATAGAAAATCCAGAAATATGTGTATATGGTCAATTGCTTTTTGACAAAGCTGCTAAATAATTCAATGGAGAAAGGATAATTTTTTTTCAGTGAATTACTGTAAAAACTAGATATGTCTTTAAAAAAGAAAAAAAATGAACCTTGACCTTTAGGTCACACTAGACACAAACACTAACTTGAAATGGATCATAGATCTAAGTAAAAAGCTAAAATTTAAATGTTTTCTAAAAACACGTCTGCCCTTCATAAATAAGAAGTTGAAAAGAAAACCACACAGTGGGAGAAAATATTCACAATACGTATATCTGACAAAGGGTTTGTATGGAGGATATACGAGAACTCTTAAATAATAAGATAAACAGTAAACAATACAATAAACAAAAAATAATTAAAATTGGCAAAAGCCTTGAACAGATACTTTGCAAAAGAATATATACAAATAGCCAATGTACATATAAAGATATTTAATATTATTAATCATCTGGGACATGCAAGCTAAAATTGCGCTGAAAGTCTACATATGTAGACTAGTAGAATAGCTAAAATCAAAAAGACAGCATCAAGTGTTGCCAAGAGTATAGAGCAACTGATAATGCTCACATGTTGCTCATAGAAACATAAAATGGTACAACCACTTTGGAAAAGCTTGTCAAGTTCTCATAAATGACTTGTATGTCAGCATTCATAGAGCATTGTTCATGGTAGCTTCAAATTGGAAAAACCCAAAGGTCTATCAGCAGGTAAAATAGATAATCAAATTGTGGTATCCAAGTCAAACTTTGGAATACCATTCAGCAGTAAAAATAGAATGAAGTACTAGTACAACATTATCAATGATGCTCAAAAACATTTTGCTGAGGGAAAGAAGCCAGGTACAAAACAGAACACATGGTGAAGTTCTGGAAGAGGCAAAATTAGTCTATAATGTAGGAATCGGGTCATTGATTTTCTAGGGTGGGAAGAGGAAGAGGTTACTGGGAAAGGCAATGAGAGACCTTTCTGGGAGGTGTTATAAATGTTCTTTATCTTGATTGGGGTGTTTTTTACGTGGTGTCAACCTTAGCCAAACCATCAACTTAAATCCTGTGCGTTTTATTGTTCGTGACTTGTGTCATGATAAAATTGATTTTAAAATAACATTAAAATAGATTTAAGGGGCTTTCCTGGTGGCGCAGTGGTTGAGAGTCTGCCTGCCGATGCAGGGGACACGGGTTTGTGCCCCGGTCCGGGAGGATCCCACGTGCCGCGGAGCGGCTGGGCCCGTGAGCTGTGGCCACTGAGCCTGCGCGTCCGGAGCCTGTGCTCCGCAACGGGATAGGCCACAACAGTGAGAGGCCCGCGTGCCGCAAAAAAAAAAGATTTAAAAGAGTTTTCTGCTTCTGGTTAAGATGGAGTAACAAATACCAGATTTACCCTACCCTCCCACCTGAAACAACAACAAAACCCAAAACAGACAATATATGTAAAACAACGGTTTTCAAGACACTGGACGTCAGGCAGTGAGGGACAGTGATCCCTGAGAACCAGGAAATAAACTAAATAAGCTCCATAATTGTTCCAGTTTACTGGCTTAAGAGAATTCCTGGGCCACGGCACAAGGAGGGGGAACCCAGGCAGAGCCCTGTGGTCCCCCTGGGTTTAGTAGATGAAGCTAAGAGTCTGCAAAAACTAAGGTGGCTAAAGTATGCAGGACAGAGTACTGGAGAGGAGAGAATTTCATAGAAAGAGAACTCCAGAAGTTCCCCCTTAAGTATTCAGCAGAGTACTTTTCAGCACATGTGTGTGAAGAAGCTGGGGAAAGAATATTTGAATGGATTAGAAAGGATGGTGTTCAGTGCTCGCATAGGGCCAGGAATATTGCCTGTTCCCACCAGCCAGACTGGAAAAACTCGTAATTCACAGGACGTTGGGTAGAGTACTCAGAAAGGATTTGCCTCAGTAGTGGAATTACTAGTCCTAGACTAAGTAGTGTTCCAGATTGACCTAACAGATTATTAAAGCAAGACCTGAAATGATCAATCAGTTTAGTCCAAGTTGCTTAACTGCATCCCAGAACAAAGCACTGGCATATTTGTAGGAATACAAAAATATCTACCATCCAACAAGATAAAACTTAAAAATGTCTGGGATTCAGAAGTCAGCAGGCATGCAAAGAAGCAGATAAACGTGACCCATAATTAGAAGATTTAATCAATCAGTTGAAACCAACCCAGAACTCATTCAGATGTTAGTATTAGAAGAAAAGGACACGAAAGAGTCATTACAACTATATTCCATGTATTCAAAATGTTAAGCAGAGACATGGAAGATGCAAAAAAAAAAAAAAGCCTAAAAACGTCAAGATCCCGGGAATAAATCTAACGAAAGATGTACAAGATCGTGTCTACGCAAAACTTTGCCGAAGGGAATTAAAGAAGACCTCAAAACATGGAAGGATTGGAACACTCAATTTATTAGGATGTCAGAAGACAGGTAGTATTAAGAAAAGGAGGTTTTCTTTGTCATGAGAAGAAAGGAAGAGAATATGGGGCAGATACGAGTTTGGTTTGATCGTAGGAAGCTGGGAGTGTTCCTGCCTGATTCCTAGCTTCTCTGAAGCAGGGGGCAGGGTTAACTGCTGGCAGCCAGGGGGTGGGTGGCAGAGTCCTGTCTGGAGAGTCGGGGAGGTTCAAGATGGTGGTTGCAGGGAATTGGGGAGTGAGTGGACCAGAGAACTGACGTAGATGATAGGTAGCATGGAGGTCCTTTTGAAGCTGGCGATGACAAATCCATATTGATGTCAGTCTATCGCATCGTATGACTCTTCTGTAGCCGTGTTTGACTGCTCTTACCCAGGTATGGAGAAAGGGAGTATCTGAGGTCATCTGGGCTGAGGGTTTTGCTCTCTGTATAGTAAAAGGATGCAAGAGAGTTTAGGGTAACAGCGAGAACATCACTAAATGGTTTACTGATGGATCATGAAATCTAAGGTAGATTAGGAGGGAAGGGGAAGCCTAACAGACTGAGAGAAAATGGGGGCGGTCAGTGGACTGGATGTTCCGAAGAGGTTAGTATTGTTTATAGTGGGAGGAGTGAGACAAGTCAACTGGTCTGAGAGGAGGTTGTGGTCAGAGAGTAGAAAGCTTGAATTCATGATTAGGGGTGGTAAAATTTGGGGATCAGTAGTCATGGAGATTAATATGTCAAGGGATTGAAAAGCCAGGTGTTAGCAGGGTCAACCAAGGGCTACTGGAGTCCCGCAGGAAGATGGTAGGGCTTGGGGTAGGGAGGAAGGCTGGGAGCTGGGAGCCTAAGACTTCAGTCTAGGGGGCAAGTAGGAGACAACACGGGGGAAGGGGAGAAGGTCACATAGCGTACTGGCACTGTCCTGAAAGGAGTAGGGTTTTTTGTTTGATTTTTACAGCAGGATGAGGGAGTATTGGTCTAGATGTGAAGAGGAACAGAAAAGCAAGGAGGCTGTCAACGCCACCTTGAGACCCCAAGGTAGGTGGGGTCTGGAAGGGCTACAAGGGAAAAAAAGCAGTAAGCTTGAGGATGACCCAGGTTTCCATCAAAGCAAGGAGAAGGGGTGGGGTCCCTTTGAAAAGGTTGAGGATACAGGAGAATGTATCCTCTGGAGCAGCAATTCCAGAGTGAGAGGGGGCTGAGTCAGTGACGGGGAAGTTCAGAGGACCTCAGGATGACGACGCACTGGGCAATGGGGACTGGGCCTTGGACATGTGCCTTGCGCTTTGCTTGGTGACTGCCGGCATCAGTGAAGATAGCCGAGGCTGGGCTTCCCTGGTGGTGCAGTGGTTGAGAGTCCTGCCTGCCGATGCAGGGGACACAGGTTCGTGCCCCGGTTCGGGAAGATCCCACATGCTGCGGAGCGGCTGGGCCCGTGAGCCATGGCCGCTGAGCCACGATGGGGCAGGGTCCTCAGCTGACAGAGACCCTGGCTCACTTGGTCTGGGGCGACGTTGTCCAGCCCCTGTGGTCTGGGCTCACCTGGCCTGAGATGTGTGCCAGAAGCTTCAGTCTCTGCAGAGACAGCCTGGGGCTGCTGGTAACTCTGGCGGGTGTATCCACAGCGGAGCGTTGTGGCAGTGCTGTGGCTGGGATCCCTGAGTGCTGCCCCGCCTGCGGTGGCTCCTTTGGCCCAGGGGATTCCTGGTTGCTGTGGTTATTGGTGTCCACATGTCGTAGTGGGAAGAGCTCAAGTTCAGAGGTCAGAGTCCTGGCTCTTGTCCTGGCGCCACATTTCCTGACGACGTGACTTTCATCAGTATACTTCACTTCTCCAAGTCAGGGTCTTCTTGCTCCTGAAGTTGACAGCCCCATTGCCATGTAGTTTTTCTTTTCTTTTTTTTAAAAATAAGTTTATTTATTTATTTATTTTTGGCTGTGTTGGGTCTGCGGGCTCTAGAGCGCAGGCTCAGTAGCTGTGGCGCATGGGCTTAGTTGCTCTGCGGCATGTTGGATCTTCCCGGACCGGGGCTCAAACCCGTGTCCCCTGCATTGGCAGGCAGATTCTTAACCACTGCGCCACCAGAGAAGTCCCCATGTGGTTTCTCTTACAATACTGTCCTGAGAGCCAAGGAGAGAAATGGATGGGAAGGGACCTTGTAGACTGTAAAGACCTTTGCAAATGTGAGGTGTGGTCAGCATTGGCTGTTCCTGTGAACAAGGAACAAGGCTGTTCCTGTGAATTTGAAAAGCCTTCTTGTTTGCAGTCTGAATACTCACGTGCCAGCTGTTGTCTCCAGGGCCCTGCCTCCTTCCAGGACCTGGAGTGACACTTGAAGACCTAACCTAATTTCTCTAAGTCTGATTGTCATAAGAGTTTGTTTTGGATTGAGGGATAAAATATTAATCCACTCAGAACTAGATCATTCCCTTGAAATTCTGCTTAAAATAAATCTTGGTTTAAGTTTTCTGCCAGCACCTTCAGAGCCTCCAAGCATTTGGGGCTTTTCGGCTTCTGAGTCTGGGAGGCTTTCACTGAATCTGAAGGATTCTAATCCAGTGGGTGATGGCACACCGCCTGCCCAGAGGTGAGCTGTTCCCAGAGGCCTACCTGTCCTTGAATCATATGCCGGTACTTACAGATAGGCTTACGGAGACATACGGAGGAACTCCAGGGCACTCCCTGTGTGCACACCAGCACCTGCACCCTCTCCCCTCCGGCTCTCAGTCAAGTGTACTTGAGCACAACCTGTACCGAGCCGTGTGCCCTGGGAGAGCAGTGGAGGGCTGGCAGGTCAGAGAGGGCTCTCCTGAGGAAGCCGGACTCAGGTGGGGCGTTGAAGGAAGGGCGTTTGTAAGGATGTCAAGAAAGGAGGATGCATCCCAGACCCCAGAAGCGGCGAGGGGAACAGGGCCTGGGGTGGCACGCACTTCAGGAGCCAGTGAGTTGGCCAGTGGGGCCGTCGTGGTGCTGTGTGCTGTCTGGGAGTCGTGAGGCAGAAGGAAGTGCCTGGTGACGGAGGCGGGGTTTTGTCTTTAGTTCATGGGAGCTGTGGAGGCGTCATGGGAGCTGTGGAGGCGTTTGAGCGGCAAGGTGATGGAGGCAGGCGGGCCAGGCCTGGAAGGTAAAGCTGTGCCTCTCTGGGCCGAGCAGAGTGAGGAGAGCTCTGGGGCTGGGGGCTGTGGCAGAGGGAGCGGGGTGTGAGGGGGTGTGAGTTCCGGCTGGGGTGGGAATGAAGGAGACCTCGTGGAAGATGGTTGAGGGTCAGCGTCTCTTAGACGAGGAGAGAGCTGCGGATTTGTCAGCTCTGGGGTACGGATCACGTGAGGGAATTTTTCTTTATTATCGTTGTTAATATGTCAGTTATATATAGATCTATGCCCGGCGCTGAGCTAGGTGCCTATATAAAGTTTATTTCATTCAATCTTCTCAGCTACTTTAGTTGCTGTGTCTTTTGCCTCAGTTTTACAGATGAGGGAAGCAATGCTCAGAGAGGGTTTGTTTTTCTCAAAGTCACACAGCTAGTAAGGAAGGAATTCCGGGTAAGCTAGGGATGAAATCTGGATCTGGTCGACTCCAGAGCCCAGGCTGCTTTCTCATCAGTTGGAAGCTTTTTCTGTGTGTGATGAGGGGGTGCCCCTGGGGGATCCCATCTATCTGACTGGCTCTGTGCTGATACATCCTGAGCTGTTCCATTTTCATGCTCTGCCAGTTTCTTTCTCTTCCCCCAAATTAATTACTCAAAGTAAAGGGGAATCATGGAATATTGAGACTTCAGAGAAATTGGGGTTTTTTATCTCTTAAAACTCCTGTGAACAAGTCCCAGTCTATCTCAAGAGGTCCTCTGGGATTCTGTTACTGGGGGGGGGGGGGGGGGGGAA
>NW_020173377.1:2226134-2250456 GCF_003031525.2 Neophocaena asiaeorientalis asiaeorientalis
TTTTTCTAAGTCCCTGAGTCTCCCCTATAATAGGATGCTCTTCCCTTTTTCTCAAGTAAGTCTGATGGTTCAGAAAGGGCACTTCACCCATCCTGTCCTTCAAGGAGAAGCTCCTCAGAGGGAGGACCCCATCTCCCTTAGTGCCTCTCACCAGGTGGTCTGCCTTTGACGTGACCAGTGAGAGGGATTTGGGCTGGAATTCCTACAGGGATTGCTTTGAGGACTTCCCAGCTGGTGGGCTCTGTTGCAGCTTTTTCCGTGGGCCAGTGTGGCTCATCTGTGGTCAGATCCCGCAGCTGCCCTTTGAATAGGTGGTGCAGCCCTTTGTCCATCTCAGGCTCTTTAACCAGGCCCTTAGCAGCGAACTGTTTTGGTGCAGAAGCAGGACAGGACCTGGGCTCGCTGGTCTCTTCCCACATGTTAACTTTGAATGGTTCTGCCACCCTCCCAAGTCAGAGTTCAGATACACATTTTTCTCATTTTTCTTTAAAAACCAGAATCTGACAAGTCGGATGACTTCTTAAGGAGCAGTATTTGAAGCTGTCGTGAGAAGATGTGATAGAGTTGCCAGGGCTCACTTGGTTGATACATTTCACTTGGAGAAAGTGATGTCAGGCAAGAGGCCCATGTTTTTGAAGAACACCTCTTAAAACATGTTTTTTAAAAACCAGATTGAAACAAGAAGTCTGTAACTTTTAGCATACAACCCGGATTCTTAGCATTTGGGGAAATGCCTTTGGTAGCCATGGAAACTAACTCTTCAAAGAAAGAACAGCTCTTCTGTCCTCAGACAAGGGGATGTGGTGAAAGGAAAGTGTATTTCATTCTAAGAGGCTTTTTCTCCGTGGATGACTTCTTAGACTTGTCCAGGACTCTGACTGGCTTAGTTTTTGTTTTTTGCTTGTGACAACGATGGGTGCGGTTTTAGGTGATAGAAAGTTACAGGTACGTCCCATGCAGAGCCCACAATCATGTCTTTGACATGATCATCATTAACGTAAGGCCTGAGCCTATGAAACTGTATATTTAATTCAGCCTAATCTTATCGAGCAAATACTAATGACCAGGATTTGTGATAAGGAACCAACATACAAAGATAAGACAGACACAGCCCCTCTGTCACAGAGCTTACAGTCTGGCGTGTAAGAGGGAATATTAAATAACAAATTGCAGGGCAAATTGGAGAACTGTTTTTGTAGGCTGACCCAGCTGAGTGGGGTGGTATTTGGAAGAGTAGTGAGTTGAGCCTCACTTCGGGAACAGCCTGGAGCTGAAAGAGTTCTCCGTGCCTTGGAGAAAATGAGGGAACTTTAGGATGGCCGGAGCACAGGGTTCAAGCCAGGGGAATGGTCAGAGAGGACTGGGAGAGAGAAAAGAAGACTGGACAGATCAGGCATTTGTTCTCTCCGTCCATACCCCCCTTCCTCTTGGGCAGCATAAGTGCCACCCTGTCCCTGAGCTTTGGTGTGTTCAGGCTTCCCTGCTGTCGTTCACAGAAGATAACTCACCCTAGTTATTAAAAGCTAGGAAACACCTACTTTGAAAATGGTTCATCTTCCCAAAAGACGGCAACTCTTTTCTATATAAAGCATCTTCACAGACGTTCATGTCAATAAAAGAGGAGAAGGACATGAAAAGGGGAGGATTGCTTTGAGAAAATCTCTTAATATTCCCCAACCGTCACAAACAGAAAAATTAGAAGGCACAGGATCCCTTCACACAAGGATTCCCCATGGAGTTTGTTTCAGGAATGAGCTCCCAAAGAATAGTCATAATGTAGTCGGGTGATTGGAAGTGTGATTGTTAAACATTTTTCTCGACCTGCTTGCTGTGTAAATGAGGGTCCTCCATTTGCTCTTGTCTCTGGCTCGCCGGTGACCCCCCTTCACTTCTTGGTGGCCAGTGCCTAACTTCCGTTAAAAGAGCACTGTCATCCATTAGGCCTCTTCCCCTCCTGTGGGAGTTACCTGCAAGGGAACAGATCTTATCGATGGGGTGCTGCAGTCCAAAGCCCTCCCCCCCATTCTGGCCTATTTATTTCATGCAGAGGGAACACATTTTGGCTGCCCCTGGCTTTTTGTGGTTGAGGGAAAACTGGAACAAAGCCAGTGATTTTGATGAACTTTGAACTAAACCAGTACCAACAATTAAACATTTTTTTGTGTGAAGCATCACACACTATTGTTGATTTTTTTTTAAATAAAACACCCAATTTCCTCAAACTCAGACTGAACTTATGTGCTTTCCAAAACATTAAATTGAAGCAAAAATGTTTTTGAACCAAACTGCTCTTTCATCCTGTTTTATTTCCTTTATGTCTGTATAGGGGAAATAATTTAGGTCTAAAGAAGACTGGCCTCTGCCGATAAAAATCAGTGGCTTATTTCTTCCACTTCCCCCTCCTCTTAGCCTTTTTGTGGGGGGGTTGTTTTCTTTTTTGGTGAATTTCTGAGTCTTCTGTAGAAGTCTGAGTCCTAATGATTCCGTTGGCCTTGTTCACTGGAGGTTTTTGGGCTTGTTTGTGTTTGTTTTCTCTGTGCGTGTGTGTATAAATTTCAAAGCATTTAGCTTGTCTGAATTTTATTTGTGTGGGTTTGGTTAAAATAAACAGTACTACAACCCAAGAAAAAGCTCCATCTCTAAATCAACACGATTTCCAGTGGCCCATTTATTTTATGGGGCATTTGAGAAATAACAGATTCCAGAGCAGACCGTGCGCCGTCCTTCTGCGTTGGTGGCAGTCACGTTTGACCTGCGCTGCCATTTCAGGGCGATGGTTTGCTTCAGGCTAAGTGCTCTCTCTCCAGGAGTGTTGACCGAGCCAGGGCTCCCAGAGCTGGGGATGGCAGGGCCTGTAAACCCTGGTCAGTGTCAGGGTTCAGGGAGCTGTCTGCAGAGCATGAGGCACGTGCCTGGCTCCTGGGGCGGGGGAAGCTATGTAGGGGCTCCCGGGAGGGAGGCTGGCTGGTTTTGGGGAGTGAAGGTCAGCATGTGGGGGGATGAGCAGGAAGGGTGCTGTCACCTTTCTCTAAGCCCGAGTTGGGGCTCTGGAAGAAAGTCAGGATGCAAGGGTAAACGGTGCTTTCTGCCCTGTCCCTCCCTTCCTGGTCCTGTCTAGTAAGTGTCCAGCCTACGCCTCTTCTGAGCCAGGAGGCGGAGGGATCGGGAATCCTTTGGACAGAGCCCTGGGTTTAGAGCCTGGTTCAGAGCCCTTTGTCCTGTTTACCTGGCATGTGACGTGGGAGCAGTAATGTCACCTTGTTGAACCTCGGTTTGGGCCTTTGTGAGACGGGAGTGAAAATCTTGGTCCTGCCTGTGCCTTAGGAGGCAGTGAGGCCTGTGGGCAGCGAATGTAAACACACTCCGAGGGCTCCGTTCCTGGGGGGGGGAAGAGGGCCATGGCCTGATGCGCTCCCCAGCGGGAAACCAAGCCAGCCCGCAGCCATGCAGACACAGACCCTCTGGAGCTGCTGGAGGTTGGCTGGGGCCCACGGCCAACGTGCTCGTGGGTGAGGGGCTGCTCAGGGCGGTGAGGGCTGAGGCTGCGCCCGTCTCGGAGCTTCCGCTTGTCCTCTTCTTTGTGTCGCTCCATCTGTGTGAGCCCCGTGGAGGCAGGGAGGGAGCCGGGGGCAGCACCGTTGCTCTGCAGGCAGCACCCCTTGTGACCCTTTCTTCTGAATGCTCTCAGCCCTTCTGCTTCTCGGCTGCCAGCACTAAGAGAGGGCTCCAGGCTGCTGCCCAGGGAGAGGAACAGAAAATGAGGAAGGGACCACTTCACAGCAGTTGGGTGTCCTGCATCCCTCTGAGCCATTGAGGAGCCTGAGGAGACTCGAGTTACCGCTACGGTCAAACGCAGCGCAGGGCAAGTGCTGTCCTGAGCGGGGACAGGGTGATGAGGTGGGGCCTGGGGAAGACAGACGGCAAGGTCTTCACCACGTCCTGTGTGCCAGTTTCTCCGCCGAGGGCTTAGTCCTTCTACCAAAGGTCCCCGTTGTACCCCTCGAGGGAGTTGCTGCTTCCAAGGCTCCCAGTTCCCATTTTTGGTGGACTTGGACTATTAGAAATTTTTTCCTTCTGTTGTGCTGAAAGCAATCTTCTGAAACGTCCATCTACTCCCTGGGCCGCACAGTGGGTCTTCTTCCTCTTTTCCATGGCAGCCCTTCTAGAGGTTGAGGATCAGGGACGTGGCTCTTCTGTGTCATCTCTTTTCCATCTGACCTCCTGTTTGCCCTTCCTCTGCCCCCTGCCCACCCTGCCTTTCTTTCCTGAACACTTAGGCAGGTAATGTTCACCTGGTAGGTGGTGTATCACCTGGCCCTGCAGGAAGGTCCATATTAGCTGAGAAGACAATGGTGGATGTGCCAGACCTAGGGGACCACGTGGAAAGGGTAGAGGTGAAAATGACCAGACTGTAAAGTGGAGGGTGGTTGGAGGGGCAACAGTGTCAGGCTTCATAGTGGCTTTTCCAAATGGTGTAAGAAAGTTGGCAATTGTATCAGGACCCTGTTATTTTTTTACTCGCATTTTTATTGATGTTAAATCTAGTCCATCACCCAGGGTTTACTGAATACCTTCTGACCTCCTCACCAGATTTTCTCCTTACATGATCTCATCTTCACACATCGCTCCTAGAAAACAAAGCTGATGGTGACTCTCTCTTATCAAACTACTGTTGGTTCCCCATCGCCTACAGGGAAGCACGTCCCTTAGTTTGGGATTTAAGGCCCTTCCTGGACTGACTATAAGCTGATTTTTTTTTTTAATCCTTATCCGTTCCTATGTTTACTCTCTTCCTCCTCGGCCTCCTGTGTGCCCATGTGGAGGTCCTTAGGAGGGTGGATTTAGGAGCTGGGTGGGCTTGTGTGACCTCAGTTTCTGTGTCATGAGGGTGATGCCATCCTTGCTTCACCATTCACACACTCCAGTGAGGACGATGTGCAAGGAATTGTGCTGGGCTCTGTTAAGGACACCGCTGAGGAGGCTGCAGGGAGAAGGCACGCGTGCAGATCCATGACTGGTGTCAATGAGGAGAGTGCTCTGGTGATTCCAAGGAGGGCAGAGCTCTTTGGCTGGGGTAGCCAGGGAAAGCTGGGTCTCGACAGATGAGCTGGAATTGAAAGACGGGAGGAGGCTGCCCGGGTGGACAGAGTTCTGTGGACGAAGGCTCACAGGGTTGGTGAAGCAAAGAGGAGTGTAGCCGAAGCGCAAGGTGTGCATTTATGAGAAGGGGAGATAAAGCTGGAATAGCAGGTCGGGGAAGGCTGGGAGGCCTTGAGTGCTGGGCCAGGGTGTTTGACCTCGATTCCTGAGGGCAGCAGTGAGGAGCCCTGAGGCATTCTGAGCAGGACGACACCACGGGGAAGTCCAGGTGTGCAGTGCTGGTGACCAGCCAAGAGGGAGGCAGGCCCTGAGGAAGTGCTCCAGCTACAGCCCCTCCAGCTGCCTCGATGGGTGAGGTGTGTGCAGACTGGCCAGCGTGAGACCCTGGGGAGTTGTCAGGTCCAGCTGGCAGGGAGATTCCTCCCTGAGAAATCGCTCCTTACAGGTCATAGACCTGGAGGGAATCTAACAACCTGAGACAGAAACTCTACCCCGTAAGCCTGGAAGTGACTAGGGGAAATGGCAGGCTGGTGGTAGAGGCTGTTCCTGATGCTATCCACAGGCTCAGACGCATTCGTTTCAGGCTTCTGGCCAATCCCAGGAACCGTGGGCTTTCTGTCCTGGTGCTTTCTGACCTCTTTAAGGAGTAGGGCTCGTTTTGTTGTGTGTTATGTCTTTTTGTACCTCGCCTCCTGTGTGCCTGCTTGAAGAGGGGCTCTCTCGGAGGAGAGAGATGTGGAAAGAAAGAAATGGACAGCATTGTCCATTCCCACAAGGAGCCTGCAGTCTACCTGGTAAGCGGAAACGAATGTAAGACAACATAAGTTTGCATTTGATTAGAGCAGTTACGTTTTGCAAACATTTTAACAAATTTTTTATTTGGAAGTAATTTCAAATATACAGAAAAGTTGCAAGAATAAGAATATCTTAGTAAGCAATCCAGGTACCCTTTACTCCAATTCACTTCATATTCTATTAATATTTTATCTTGTTTGGTTTTTAATTTGTCTATAAGGGGTGTGGACTGGTTTTTAAAAATATTTTAAAATTCCTTACTGTTTTTAGCTATTCGGGGGCTCACATTATCCTAGATTTGGCCCGTGAGGTGCTTCTCATGCCCCCACCATGTTTGTTTTGTTTTGTTTTGTTTTTTAAGCACTGTCTTACTCTCTTAGTCCTGTGTCTACCCTGCCCCAGCCCTGGAATCAGCCATTTCTCCAAAGACTACTGGTCCTTTTAATGGGAAATGGTAATAGAGACCGAGATCTGGGTGCCAGGTATGCTCATAACTACTGGGTGTGGGGGCATCTTTGTTTCTAGATCTTTCCAACAGAGCTAGGAGGTATATGCATTTACATACACTTACCTACCTTTATACATGTAGTCATATGCATGCATCTTTAGAAATCATGAGTTCACATCAGTATCCCAGTTGCAGCCCATCCCCAGAAGGCTCTTTTTAATGGTCCCCTTCCCGACTTTCTATATCCGTCCTTCCACAGGGAGAACACTGGCTCCCAACAGCATTTATGCAGCATTCATTTGTGAAATCCTGTAATACGTCTAAGATAGTTTCAGCATGGTTTCATCCCTATCACTACAAAAAACCAAACTGACTAAAAAGAGTTGAGCATTTGTCTGTGGTTCTGCCCTTACCCCAGTCCTGTCCAGGATGGAGAGGATGCAGTCAAATGTTTATAAACTACCTGAACTAGTTTTGTCTTTCTCCTTCAGGGTGGTTATGGTATTCATGTGAAGTACAGTCAGATTCATCTGTTTCAGTTCACTTCCACTTTAGGGGTATTTTCCCTCCTTCCTGTCCCTGTTGATTTAATTAAAAACTTAATGTGTAAAACGTTAACATTCTAAAAGTCAAAATTATAGAAAAAGTGTCACTCCTACTTCATCCCCTCTGCTCCCTTTGTCCTCATCACTTATTTTGTGCTCTATCTTTCAGATACATCCTACAGTAGTGTTTGTTTCCTCTTCTTTTGCATCCAAAGGGTAGCACAATATATGTGCTTTTTTGTCCAAGCACTTCTTAAAATCTTTTTTCTTGTTTTTTCCCCTTCTGATCTGGAACAGGTAGGCTTCTATCACATGTGAGTTGTCAGATTTCTAAGTCACTTGTGAAAGTCTGATGGTTTCTACCAATAGCTTTGTTAAATTAACTTTTATAATAGTGACTGTTATTTAATCCCTTAGTAATAGGCTTCTAGAATGACAAATTCTTAAGTGAAATGGAAAACTGTTTTCTTCATCGTCCACTGAGGTTGATAAAGATTCAGTGGACTCAGGTGAGATTTCCTGGGGTGCAAGGTTTGTTGTGGTGGGAATGAGTTATTTTGCACTGAGCAGATAGTGGTACAGGGTTAATGGGGCACTTGCTGGCTTATCAGGGTCGCTCTGAGCCCACTTTGATCCCATGTGTCCTTTTGTGCTTCCCTCTATTCCACTGGCATCATGCAGCTTAGAGCCCATTCATAGCGGTTTGCAATTTTTCTCCTTTTCGTACTTGAGAAACCTCCTCCAATTGCCTATTATTATTCCCAGATTCAACAACTAAATGTTATACATTTGAACTTCACAACTGTACAGTGCTTTGTGATGTTCACAATAGCATCTTATTGAATGTCTGACTTAATCCCTATGAGACAGGAGAACAGGTAGGATGTCTGTTTTGCAGGTGAAAAAACTGAAGCTCAGAAAAGGAAAGTGACAGAGTGGGGACTAGAGCCCAGGTCTTCTGACTTAGAGCCCAGAGTGGTCTGGGAGGACCGATGGGACAGCTGAGTTTATCACAAAGAGCCCACCTCCCTTCTCTTCCGCCATGTCTCAGAGCCAGCAGAAGGAGATTTATGCCTTGTCAATCTCAGTTCTGTCCAAATCAGTAAATGTTACGCACCTGCTAAGTACTAGGCCATTCAGAACTGTCTAAAATCAGTTCAGAGCGTTTATACTAACAGTTTTGTTACATGAACAGTTATAATAGTGATTACTATTTAAAATAAATGGGCTACAAGCCAGGACTTTGCAGCGTTTTTTTTGTTTTAAACATTTAAAAAAATTATTTCTTTGGCTGCATCGGGTCTTAGTTGTGACACGTGGGATCTTTCGTTGTGGTGTGTGGGATCTTTCGTTGTGGCTTGTGGGCTCTTCGTTGCAGCGTGTGGGCTCCAGAGCGTGCGGGCTCGGTAGTTGCGGTGTGCAGGCTCTCTAGTTGTTCACTTGGGCTCTAGAGTGCATGGGCTTAGTTGCCCTGTGGCATGTGGGATCTTAGTTCCCTGACCAGGGATCGAACCCACATCCGCTGCACTGGAAGGCAGATTCCTAATCACTGAACCACCAGGGAAGTCCCATCGGCAGTGTTTTGTATTCTCAGAAATTTTAGTCACAGTAGGATTTTACCGATGCTCGCTTTGCTGTGTCCCAACAACCAAGAATGTGCAACAGTGATGCAGTTGTTAGAGAGAGGGCTTTTGGATTTCTAATGTAAAAAACCTTAATGAAATATGATATTAAAGCACAATCCCCTGTGAAACTTAAGGGTGACCCTTTTGCTATCGTAGTAATTTTCTCTTTCAAGAACTCAGATGATATATGTAACCAAAATAAGAATACCCTGCTTGTATATAATCATGTGAATTGAATACTCTCAGTTCAGAGTCAAAATATGCAGAAAGATTTGTGCTGCGATACTTTTGGTAAACAATAGAATTGAAGGCCCACAGACTTGGTCTTTATAGTGTATTTAAGAGAATAGATTACATGATGCATTTTCATATCGACACGTGACACTCCAAGGCCTCCACTTGTTCAAGAATGAGATTCTGGTTCAGGTGTGACATTTTCAAAGCTCAGATTCATTTGGTGGACCCACCCCGGACTAAGTTGTGCCTGGCCAGTATCTCAGGAAGCCGAGGCTGAGAAGCCCCACGTCATTCTCGGTATGGTTCGTGTGGGCAGCAAGATACGGCCTGCAAAGGCCTTTCTGTTTTGAGAGGGAAGGTGCTCCCCCCAGGAGGAAGGGTCCTGGGCCGAGAGTGCAGGAAGCTTCTCTGGTCCTTGATGGGCTTCGGCTCCCCACGCGAACCCCCTGGAGTCAGCTCCCCCGCGAGCCGGGCTCGGGGTGCCCCACAGCCTTGCGCCTTCTCACTTGCCAGTGGGTGGAGGTGGGACAGACCGGCCCTAACAGAGCCAAGGACAGATCCCAGGGCATCTGAAAACTGGGTGATGTGGTTGAAGGGCGATGAGGTTGTCCTTTCTCACGGGGCGGGGGGAGAGGGTGGCAGCTTGGTGAGGATTCTGGTTTCTTACCTGGAGCATCAGTGTCACTGGGTGTTCAAGTGTCTGTTCAGCCCATCGACAGTCCGGAGTTGGGGGGTGGGGAGAGATAGTAGAGGTTGGCTTTTTAGGTAAGCAGGTCACCTCCCCTTCGTCGCTTGGCTTGGGCTGGGTTGGGTTAATGAGGTCCCTGCAAGGGAGATGTGCTGGCTTTGGGCTGGAAGGAAGGCAGTCGTAGAGTCCGTCAGCATTCAGGGGTCTGTGTGCAGAAGCTGCACTGCCTGTCTTCTCATCTGCTTTCTTAGCTGCTTTTTAATCATACTTCCTAAATCCATAACACGCACAACTGGCTCCTGTAACAGTTCACGGTTGGAAACGCAGATGGCTCCTTGTATGTGAGAATTGGGTAATCACCCACCTGACCTCCTGACTTGCCTGAGCAAATGTGGGATTCTGTATATACGCAGAGATCCAGGCTTGCAGACGGGAAAGGTAGAGTAAACAACGAACAGTTGGGAACATTTCCATGTCTGCCAGAGCCTTTCCAGGGCAGGTGTTCCCATAAATGGGCAACAAATCATACTGCCTTTTCCCCTTCTATAGGGAGGACTTCTGGGGAAAAGATCATGGCAAGAAGCGAGGGTTAAGAAAGATAGCAGTGCTTCGTGGGTGCTCCATTTCCTGTCTGGGAAGGGGGAACGGGGCTGTGAGGTGGGTCTGCTCTGACCCTGTCCACCGCTCTGGCCAGAACTGCAGCGGGTGGGGAGCTGAGGTCTCAGGACTCTTGGTTTGGACAGAGGGGCCAATACACATTAGGAACACTGAGTGTTCCCTCCAAGTATGGAAGAAGCCCTCTGTGACCACAGCTTGGCCCTCGTGAATCCTTTCTCTCTCAAGCGTGATGCCGGCTATCTGAGGAGACTCTGGGGAGGTGGGACATCTCTGAGTCCAGGCCCCTGGTGGGGGGTCACGGGCCTGCCGTGACGGGCAGCTCGTGGTGTCTGGGGACTCGGCTTGTTGGGAGCACGGAGCTCCTGAAGGGAGATCGTTTTCTGAGGGACGGTGCATGTGCGTTGGTGTGGTCTCTGCAACTCTGACCCCCACAGTCTTGCTTGGGAAGGCACTGTCGTGTGTCCCGTCCACGTGTGTGGCCCCCGTTGCTGTGCTCACGTGGCTGTACTCGGTGCCGTGTGTCCTGCTGCGACACTGCTGTGCAGCAGGGCAGACGGCTCTCGGCGTGGGTGCCCGGCGACGTCCTGACCTGTGCCTATTCTCTTTGCCTCCCCCAGAGAATTCTCAAAGGAAAGGGAGAAGGCAAAAGCGCGGGGAGACTTCCAGAAGCTGCGGGAGAAGCAGCAGCTGGAAGAGGATCTCAAGGGCTACTTGGATTGGATCACCCAAGCAGAAGACATTGATCCCGAGAACGAAGAAGAAGGAGGAGAGGAAAGCAAACGAAATAGTAGGTGGCGCCCCTCCGGCTCGGGACCAGACAGAGCCTGTGTGCCCTTCAGATGCCCGCCCACGCAGGGGTCTCTCCCTCTGACCTGGTCTGAGGCTGAGGCCTCCTCCCAGCCCTCCGGTTCCCTGACCTGCACATCAGCGAGAGCTGTGCATTTACACCGACTCTGGATTTCTGCTTAGGGTGTGGGCTTTAGATACGTATCTCGTCTTGTGGCTTTGTGGTCGGGGCGGGTCAGCCGGATGTGCCGTTTGCCCCTCTGGAATGGAGTAAGCCCCTTCTCTGCGGCAGGGGTGCAGTAAGACACCCTTGCACCAGAGGAGACGAAGTTGTGCTTCCTCCAATTCAGAGCGAGTTATTGGAAGGGGCCTTGAAGAGCAGGGCGCCTTCGTCCCTTCTGCTCCTTGCAGTGGCTCCCACCTGCACCAGCCGGGGGATGCCGCATGCTTAGCCCATCACCGGCCAGGAAGACAGCAATTCACTGTTTAGGGCGGTGTTAGGAGGCGTGTGAGTCAGCGGGGCCGCTCTGCAGCCCACCCAGCTGGTACCCCACACGGGGACGCCGGGCATTGCTCAGTCCACCACTGGAATTCACTGTCATTGTCAACCACAGCATCTCTTTCATCGGATGCTTTTCTTGCTCTTACTCTTCCTGAGGCCACCTGTGCCTCACGTAAAAGTGGAAATTGAAGTTCGGCAGTGGAGTTGACTAAGGCGTTTGTGATGTGTTTCAAATCTAGACTAGTTGATAGTAAAGACCGAGGACGCTGGTCCATTGAGAGGCCTGGGAACGCAGGTTAGGCCCCGCCCCGTGGAAGATAGCTGGGTAGCGCCCCCCCCCACCGGAGCGGAGCCCCTCCAACTTCATGCAGTCAGCCCTTCGTTCAGCAAGGCTGGGTGCGGGATGCCGGGCGGACTCGTGACGGGGGAGGACGTGGTTTGCTCCTTCTAGGGAGGGCGGGCCCGCACACAGGTGAATGCGGCACGAGGAGACAGAGATGCGGGTCCGGCGAGGAGGCAGGCAGTGTGCCCAGAGGAGGAAGGGATGGCCTAGGGGTCTAGGGCATAGCTGTGGGCTCGCAGGACCTGGGCCTTGAAGGACAAATGGACCTGAGATATGTCAGGAAAAGCAATCTGAGTCGAGGCGGTGGTGTGAGGAGGACGTGGAGGTGGGCCGACAAAGGCTCGGGGAGGCTGTGATGGGCTCTTCCTTCAGCTGGAGCCCCGAGGGTATGCAGGTGAGGGTGGGACGAAGCAGGAAGGGTGGCCGAGTGGAAGCTGAGGCTGAGACCCAGGGTGGAGGGGATTCTTGACCAAGACGGCCTTCGCGATTCTCCAAGCCTGGGACTCTGTGAGTCTGTGCTTCCGTGGAGAATATTTCCTGTCATCAGGGATGCGCACTTGACTCAGTCCTGTGTGCTAACGGTGGGGGGAGGCCGGTGCACGCAGGCCCCCTGCTTCCCAGGCTGCACGACTGCCTCCTCAAGGAAAGCCTGGGGGTCGCCCCCTGAGGCCGAGGGAACTGGGGAGATCTCTAGACTAGGTTTGTCGACTGCGGGGTGAGGGTTTCTAAGTGGACGTTCATTGAGTTCTACACCCGTGACGTGACCGCTGTGTGATGAGGTGTAAGGAGTGTCTGCATGTCTTTGGCGCAGCTCTGTCTGGGGCGTTCGCACCAGAATCCCATGGCCTTCGCAGAGCTTCTGCCCCTGCAGCATGGCCGGCACAAGCCCGCAGCTCAGGGCTGCCTGCCCCGCTCTTTCCCTCTTCGTTCCCCAGCTGCGGTGTTGACGCTGACCCGCAGAGGACCACCAGCCCCCTGCCCTGCTCTCCTAAGCCCAGCCCGTCACCTGTTATGTGTAAATGGGCAAAGGTCTTGTCCTTTCTCTGGAGCAGAGCACCTTGCTCTGCCAGCGTAGGTGTGTCCTGTAGGGGCTGAGCAGGGCCCTCTTTTGTAGGTGGATGTCTTTTCGTCTCCTCATTGCTCCACCTCTAGAAACAGACAGGGGTCTACCTTAGCGGAGCCAACATCAGTTGTGCTAGAACTGTTTCTATGGCCCGTGATTTGAGGAGTAGGGATTTTTGCTGGACTTGAGCCATTGTCTCCCAGTCATCCTGAGGGTCCATTCTTGTGTCCTAGCCCATTTCCTGTGTCCTGCCACTGCCTGTAAGGGAACGTCTAATGGCAAAATCAGTGCCTCTACTTTTGGAGACCTTGCTGTGGTACCTTAGTGTGAGACAGAGGGGAGAAACTGGCATCTTAACCCAGGGCCTGCTGTCCACTGTGGGAGCCCAGAAGGGCACGGGGGTGCGGGCTGTGGGGGAAGCAGGGAAGGCCCCGCGGAGACGCCGTGTCCCTGCTGCGCTCTGAGGGATGAGCAGCCTTTGGCTGTGGAAGGCTGGCGGGGGAGTGCTTTTCAGGCTGAGGAAATGGCATAAACAAGGTGCAGAGGTATACCTGTTCAAAACCCTTAAGTGCATTACTTAGTAGAGTAATCAAGGAAAGAACTAAAGCCCCCTTAAAAGTTGCAGAGCCTCAGAATTCACTGTGCAACTGGTGCTCCAATGCCCGGAAAGCTGCGCCGTGTCTCAGGGACGTCAGCATCATGGCTTCCGCTCTGCGCAGTGATGTCCAAGTGAACGTGCAGGACCAGCTTGGTGCTTGGTCCAGAAAGGCACCTGCTTCCAGTGCCCCCTGGCTTTTCATCGGCTCCTTTGCCAGGTGCGGGGGTGTCCTATGGAGCGAGGCTTACAGTATTTCCCCAGTTGTCAGAGTCCCAGAGCCTTGACGGATGACGGTTGGAAATGAAGACGTAAATCCCAGGCTGTGGGAGCCATGTTGAGGTTTAACTGATTTGAGAAGAGACCCCAAGCCTCCTCCCGAGGAGCACATTCCCGGCAGCCTAGACCTTCTGGAGGAGCAGTGCTGTCAGGGCTTCCCTGGGGCCTCCCGTGGCTGCCAACCGTTTCCTCCTTGCCACAGCCAGAAACACAGGGGAGGATGGCTCACCTCGGCCCACGTGGTCCTCCTCACCCGCGAACAGTGGCTGACTTACCACCTGCACACACCAGGTCTGGTCTCTGTTACCTGTTGGCAGGCAGTGAAGTGTGGGCATTGCCACTGTCCTCCCCGAGTGTGTGAGACTCACCCCCGACCCCAGCCCTGCCCTGCATTCTCTCTGGAAAACAGGTGGGGCACTCGCTCGGGCTCCCGACCGTGTCCACACTGTCTCAGGATGCTAACTCCATCGACTGTCCTTTTCAGTTGGGTCATGGATGCGTTGGGACAGTTTCCTCCCAGACATGCAGGAATTAACTGACAGTGTGAGAAGAAGCCTCCCTGATGGCTGAGGCTCAGCCTAGACAAAGGGGACTCTTGGAAGCCATTAATAACAGCAGGTGTCATAAGCCCAACGAAGGCAGGGGCGGGGCCAGGAGGCACGTTGATGTCCCTTCTCTGGAGTTGGCTGCAATTGAGTTTGGTGACTTGGAATCTGGACTGGAGTATTAGGTGCATCACCCAACATCTCTGAGCCCCAGTTGCCTTGCCTGCAGGAAGGGGCAAAAGCTATTTGCCCACAGAGTTGTCATGAGGGTTAAGTGTTCGATAACTGGTGAGAGTCGTCATAGCTGTCACAGTACTTGCTGCTGCTGTTGTCATTAAACTCCAAGAAAACTTGACCTAAACAGAATTCTTTTTGGAGAAGTACTAGATCTCTACTCAACCTGAGGGTGAGGACCCCTTTTCGGATCATCCCTGTACTTACGTGTTGAAGAACTCTAAGGTTCTCAAGTATTGATGGAAAACAAATCTGTCGACTCAGTCACTTTCGAGATACGGTAGCATAGCCTTCTGGCCCTTGAAGTCCATTTCTAGTTGGGTGATGCTTGGTGTCAGAGAACAGATGTCAAATCAGGTGCTTGGAGATGCACTCATATTATCTTTTCTCTCTGGTCTACTGTCTGCATCTGCGGTACCCACCTCTGCCTGTACTGGGTTGGCCAAAAGGTTCGTTCAGTTTTTTTCTGTAAGAGGGCTCTGGTAGCACTTAGTTGTCTTCAGCTTCATTCAAAACAATTTTGTTAGACTGTATGTGACAGCTGTCATATCAGTGTGCATTTAAAAAAAGACATCAAAATTGGTGAATTTTTGTGTAGCCATTTTAATATTGAGGATGGAAGAGAAAAGCAACATTTTCGGCATATTATGCTTTATTATTTCAAGAAAGGTAAAAATGCAACCGAAATGCAAAAAAAGATTTGTACAGTGTATGGAGAAGGTGCTGTGACCGATCGAACGTGTCAAAAGTGGTCTGTGAAGTTTCACACTGGAGATTTCCTGCTAGACGATGCTCCACGGTCAGGTAGACCATGAAGTTGAAGTTGGTAGTGATCAAATCGAGACGTTAATTGAGAACGATCAATGTTATACCACGCGGGAGATAGCCGACATACTCGAAATATCCAAATCAAACATTGAAAATCATTTGCACCAGCTTGGTATGTTAATTGCTCTGATGTTTGGGTTCCACGTAAGTTAAGCGAAAAAAACCTTCTTGACCGTATTTCCACATGCGACTCTCTACTTAAACGTAATGAAAACGTTCTGTTTTTAAAACAAATTGTGACAGGTGATGAAAAGTGGATACTGTACAATAATGTGGAACAGAAGAGATCGTGGGGCAAGGGAAATGAACCACCACCAACCACACCAAAGGCCGGTCTTCATCCAAAGAAGACGATGTTGTGTATATGGTGGGATTGGAAGGGAGTCCTCTGTTATGAGCCCCTTCCGGAAATCCAAACGGCTAATTCCAACAAGTACTGCTCCGAATTAGACCAACTGAAAGCTGCACTTGATGAAAAGCGTCCAGCATTAATCAACGTAAAATGCATAATCTTCCATCAGGATAATGCAAGACCGCATGTTTCTTTGATGACCAGGCAAAAACTGTTACAGCTTGGCTGGGAAGTTCTGATTCACCCACCGTATTCAGCAGACATTGCACCTTCGGATTTCCGTTCATTTAGGTCTTTACAAAATTCTCTTAATGGAAAAAATTTCAGTTCCCTGGAAGACTGTTAAAAGGCACCTGGAGCAGTTTTTTGCTCAAAAAGGTAAAAAGTTTTGGGAAGATGGAATTATGAAGTTGCCTGGAAAATGGCAGAAGGTAGTGGAGCAAAAGGCTGAATACATTGTTCAATCAAGTTCTCGGTAAAAACGAAAAATGTGTCTTTTATTTTTACTTAAAAACCAAAGGCACTTTTTGGCCAACCCAATACGTGACAGTCACCTAGGGAGTGAGGACGCATCCTGGTGCCGTGCCCCACCCCACACTGATTCACTGGTCTGTGATGGCACCCACGCATGGCTCCCTGGAGGTTCCAGTGTGACACCAGGGTTGGGGACTCCTGAATGCCAGCACGCTGAATGTCACACTTGGAAGAAGACAGAAGGAGAGACATTCCTTCCTTTATGCCTGTCTGGTAGCTACGGTGACAGGTAGCTCTGGCTTTGTGCATCTGCAGATTGTGTACAATTGCCATTTCCCTAAATTTCCTGATAGAAAGCTGGTGTTACACAATTAACTGAATGGACAAGATTCCCTTGGAAGTTAGTTCCTCAGCTTTGGGGAAATTTTCAAGGATAATTTATTTAACTTTTTGCTGAGCTTCAAGTTTCTTAAGAAACTCTGCCAAATCTCAAAGTGATTTTTTTAGACGTATGCAGCTGTTTCTGAGTTAACAATGGAGTTTTGCTGGGACCATTAAAATCTGAAAGCCTAAAATTCTATTTTAAACTCTTCTCATTGTCGGCGATTAGTTTTTTTAAAAAGTAGCATTAAATATAATGTAATCCTTTTCAAGGAAGCTCATTCTAAAATTCTGGCCAGAAAAGCAAGGCATTTTACTGTGGGAACTATGAATGATCAATAATCCCTGTAAGTGGGAGTATTTGATGCCCAAAGAGAGGGGAGGATACCTGAAACTCCAACTCTGACCACTGGGGAGAGCCTCTGTCTTCTCTTCATCAGATCAGCTGTCCTGGAGGCTGTGAGCATTGTTGCTGCCCGCCTCGCACTGGGAAGCTGTCCCCTCAGTGTACAAGGTTGTCATAGCTGGCACCTCCCTTCTGCACATGCCACCTTGATGCCTTTTACTGCAATGTTTGATTTGCAGGGTGGGCAGAAAACCAGAGATGCCATAGCTGTTTGCAAGCACAAGGCATGGGAATTTATTGGTCCTGTTTAAAAGGTTGTGTCTTCAAATTTTGATTTATAAAACTGCTTTCAGCACAGTCAGACCACCTCAGGGTGCAAGTTCAAAATGAAAACATTCAAGTAAAAGGTGTAAAGCAAACAGCAGCAGTTAGAGCTGCATATGGTAACCATGCATCCAGGACAGCCGCCCTCTCTGGAGAGGGCCCAGTGCTGGAGTTACGGGAGACACCCGCTCCCCTGGGCGGTACTGGGAGCCGTCGTCTGCCCGGGGCTGGCCTCACAGGAGCTGGTGGGAGACGGACTTGGGGATGGTTGCCCCACCATGATAAGGAAGGCGGGCACTCCAGCCAGGTTTGTGGAGTCCCGACTCAGGGTGGTGTTTGTTTTTAATATACTTTGATTACATAAGCAATGTTTGCCCACTGTAAGGAATTCATATAATATCAAAGTTTAGAAAATAAGAGCATTCTCTCATCCCTCTCCTTAGAGGGAAGCAGGTGTGGCAACGGGGGCCTGTTCTTTCCGGCCTCATCTGTGCACACGAGAACCTGCATTTGCACAGACAGAGCACGCTCACTGGTCCCCACCGTTAGATCGCCCAGCACAGATGGCCCTGTAACTTGCCCCTTTCACTGAACCGTGTGCCGTAGACATCTTTCTGTGTTTTTTTAAACAACACTTTGGCTGTTTTCAATAAGTGCCCAGTTTAAATCTGCTGTGATGGACCGGGTAGTCTATAGAGCACGTGGAGTCTACAGCAGTTGTCAGAGTTGGAGTTTTACGCTTGTTTGTGTGATTGTCTGGTTGCTCTCTTCCTCTGCCACGAGACTGGGAGCTCCGTGGGGGCAGGAATGGGGTCTGCTTCTATTCTGCACGGGGTGGCTGGCCCCTGGCACAGTCTTTGTCACACGTACAAGCTCGCAGTGGTTACTTGTTGAATGAAATAGCACCAGATAATCTCTATCACAGGCTTCCTCTGTGCCAGACACTGCTCTAAAGGCAGTGGGTACGTGAGTCTGTTATTCCTCACACAGCTCTGAGACCAGAACTTGACAGAGAGGGAAGACGAAGCACAAGAGAGTAAGCAGCCTCCCAGGGCCGCATGCCTGCTAAGTGGCAGAGCTGGGATTCCAGCCAAGGTTTTGCCACAGTCTGCATGTTCGCCGCCACTCATCCCCCCAAATGCAGCAGTTGTGCGACCACCCGTGCCCTTCGTCCCATGGGAGCGGTACCAGGAAGGGTTTTGCTGGGGCCCAGAGGAGGCCCGTTTCCGAAATGTACGTGTTATGCCGAGTGGCCCCACTTCCCGTTCCCACCAGCCGTGCGTGCAAGTTTCCCCCATGCCCTTGCCCACCCGCCATTCCTTTCGCTGCCCTTGCACTGCCCAGGGGCGTGTGGCCTCTACACCAGAGTGGCCATTGTATCACAGAGCTGCATGGGGCTGGAGACCCTGGAAACATTTTCTTGTGACCCAGTGGCCACAGGGGAGTTGTCATGGTTGACTACGCCTCGCCAATGCTCGTATCACTGTATTTCACCATATTTACGATTCACCTCTTAGAACAACTCTGTGAAGTGCAGGTCCAACTGTTGTTAACCTGTTACAAGTGAAGAAACTAAGGTTTCACCTTCGTACCACCATCAGGTACCACGTCCCCAGTCATTCAGCCAGTGAGTGGCAGGGCTGGGATTAGACCTGGTCTGTCCAGGTCCAGAGGCCACCACTTGAACCCCTAGTGTCTTGCCTCATATAGTGTTGCTGGCTGGACTCACAGAGCCAGTCAGCACCCAAGACTCCTGCTGAAGTGCCCTCTCCCTAACGCCCTTCTTACAGGGGAAGCCAGACCTTGGGAACCTTTGTCCAGAGTGGGTTAGTTGGTTGTTTATTTAGGACAGGTTTTCAAAGACCGGCGTTATGTATACTACTACAGAAGGTGCACGTCCGCTCTCCCCGTCAGATCCTGAACTGTAGGTTTCTTCGTGCAAGGGGGGTGGTTTGGGGGTTTGTGTATCAGAGCCCGTGGATGGGGCCACCTCTGGCGTCCTCGGGCCTGCTGGCATCGCTGTTGCTGCTCTCTACTGAAGCATAATGGAATTGCCTGTGTTCCACCCAAGGGGTCACATTGGCCGACCTACTAAAGGAGGATAAGAAGAAAAGGAGGTTTTGCGGCTTTCGCCAACACAGGGCTAAAGATCACGGTAAAATGCTGAGATTGAACTTTCTCTTTGGGAGACTCTTCTCCCCAGTTCTGACGCCTTTTCCTTACACACGGGCATGGTGTGAGGTGCATGTGCTGTGTGCTGTGTTTGTAAGATGCCTGTGTTTTCATTTGATTTCTTTGAAACTTGGCCGTGTTGTTTTCCTCTTGTCTGTCCCCCAGATGTGTGACTTAGCCAACACAGCATTGCAGTTTCCTCACAGAAGCAGCTGAACCAACTCAGAAAATGTATTTAGTTCCGCACGAATATTCTTAGACTGGAAGACAGACTTTTTAAACACTTTCCCCCAAATGATGCTTTTTAATCTAAACTGTTTGGAAATTCCAATGGTGTTATTTGATTGATTTTTTTTCTTTTCCAGGTTACATGTTTCACGTGGCCTCTGGGTCTTCCAATCTCTGGCTGGTTTGCCCAGGACCAGGCTAAAAAGCTAGTAGTGTCAGTTTCGAGAATGAAGTTAAATGCAGACTTCTAGGATGCTACGATTTGGGGGCCCTTGCCTTTACAAGTGGGAATGGGGAAAGGGCTTATGTAGGGAACAGCTGAGTATCTATCTGTGCTCTAGACTAATGCTTAACATAGCCCCTCATCAGAAGCCCTGGGGTTGGCGTCAGGACCATCCCCATGCAGGGCAGTCATGCAAACAACCGGTGTCCTGCCCTGCCTGCCCGAGCCACCCCCGTGGTCCCACAGCAGCACAAGGCTTTGGCTGTGCACACCTGGTTAGTGTCACCGAGGTCAGCCCTGCTCAGACGACTTTGGAGGAATCTGTGTGAGAAAATTCAGGCTTAGGGACACAAAGCCAGCCGCCAGGAGAGCAGAGGGTTCACGTTGCCCTGTTTGCTGAAGAGTGGTCTCAGCCACTCGTGGGAATGCCGAGCGCAGCGGTGATGGGAACCGGACTTGAACAAGTCCTGGATGGTCCGAATGAAGGTTGTATTCGATTCCTACTCTCTTCAGAAGGCCCGAAAGTGGGAAGGGACGCTGAGTGTGAGATAGGAGCCCTTCGTCACTCTGAGAGCTTGGGGTGGCCCCGAGAGGAGGAACTTGCCTGGGATTGGGAGCAGGTCTGGGGGCAGAGGCAGAGCTGACTCTCGCAGCTTTAGTGCCTGCAGAGGTCCGTGAAGAGCTCGGTGCGGCTCTGAAGGCCTCCGCAGGAAAAATGGGCTTCAGCTAAGCAGGAAATACTGTGATGGCCACGAGAAATAAGTTTTCAAAGACTGACGCCTACAAGCTCCGGTGGGTTATCACGAGCAGATGAGTGGTTCCCGTCCCAGGGGAGCAGAGACCCCTCCTTGGGCACATAGATGCCCACCGTCCTTAGCGGGGGCTTGGGCCTCGTGGCTTTTCAAGGATTCTTGAGGCTTCTGGGTGAGCCTTGAGGTCTGCAGGAAGAGGAAGCAACCTAACGTTTTCAGGAAACTTTCTGTATTTTGTTGGGGTCGGGGGGTCTTTTATTGACTGAGCTACCTAGGAACGCTAAAGAAGGCCCCTGACATTACTGGTGGTGCTAGTGGGGTTGGGGCCCTTGTCGGGATGCTATGTTCCCCTTGTCACTGGTCATACAGAAATAGTTACTATCAGGGCATGATTCTTGCTTTAGACACAGACACCTTGGTCTGGCCTTGACCCACATTCTCCAACACGAGTCTGGCTTCTTTACAGCAACGAGAGTCCGTTACCCTGTGACGGCTGAGCCACTAGCAAGCACAGGCACATTCCTCCAGGGGATGTCGTGGCACTGCCCGTGCTTGTCATGAAAATAAGATAAAAACACAAGATCTTGGCTTTGGAGCCCCTGTCCCCAAGGAAGGCAGCCATGATCCTGCCACTGCTCAGTTGTCTACCCTCACCACCGCCCCCTGCCTTTGAAAGGAAAGAGTGAGAAGCTTTAGGCTGCTGGGGCGTGGAGGGAAGTGCTAGAAGAGACCCGTGAGAGTGCAAGAAAGCCTGTCCCGTGGAGAACAGGGGAGCGAGGCTCCTAGAGGCCCAGGACATGTGTGAGCGAGGCTGTCCCAAGAGGAGGCTGGCAAGCTCCAGGCTCACTTGGCAAGGGTCCCCGTGGTTCCTGGCCCCGTGGCTGGCAGAGGTCTCTCGGGGGCTGCTATCTCCTGTGCTGTTCCACTCTCCAGGGCGCTCTGCCCGGAGGTGACTTGGACCCAGTTCTCATGGGCCAACTGCTGGCCTCCTGGCCACCCTCCTGAGGGGTGGGCAGCAGCTTCCCAGTACTGCTCGTGTCTTGCTCTCCTTGCTGAGCTGTGGGGGAATGCAAGGGAAACCCCTTTGGTGCCGGGAGTGAAATCAGACAGCCTGTGGGTGTTTCCTCTTTACAGCAGTTCTGTCAGGTCAGAGGTAAATTGGTCTTAGAGGTGCAGTTGCCCAACAGCTCATTTATAGATTCGGTAACTAAGCCCCGGGAGGAAAGGGGACTTGTCCCCGTACCACCGATGACAGAGACCAAGCTTCTCTGACATCTGTCCTAGAGGCTTTGGGCTCAGTAGCCTCCGTCACTCAAGGAAGTTAGTCTGAGATTTTGCTGTGCCTGTTAGTAGTGAACATAATTTGGGGGCTGCCTATTTGGACCCACACAGAGACTCATTCAGACCCCTGAGCGTGCGTACCCATGCACGTGTGCATGCGTGTATTTGTGTGTTGACTTCCCTCTGAATTCACAAACCAGGCAGATATAGTTGAGAATTACGTCGTCCTTCAGAGAGAAGGTAGATAGAGGAATGTTTACACGTTGGTGAAGATGGTGTTGTGCTAGCCTGAGAAACAGCGTGTTCCCCTGGTTTATTTTGTGTGGCATTACCCATGATGGCGTCCAGGCCCTACAATTAGATCCTAAAGAGAAATAGTGTGACCCGCTATCCACAGAGAGTGCTCCTAGCGGGGGCCGAGCCCAGGCTGCCTGGGTGGCCTTGGCAACTCTCACTTGCGGTCCAGGGTGTGCTGGGCTCCTGGCTGGCTGGCACCATCCCCTCGCCGACGGCAGCACCTCTGGGCCCCTTCTCAGCGCGCACACACTCAAAGCCTGAGGGTCTGCCCTGGAGCTCTCCCCAGAGATCCCAGTACCTGGAATCAACTGCAAAGCATAGGCCCTGAGCTACCCCAGATTTTCCGCAGGCAGATTGCAGGCAAGTCAGCATCCTGGCACAGGCGACAGGCTTGTTCTAGTGCCTGGTTTCAGCTGGAGTCATTGAAAAGTGTTTTCAAATTCATATTTTAAAAACGAAAACTTCCTCAACAAAGCTCTAAAGTTTCCTGAAACGTGTAAAGGAAAAGGACTAATAGCCTCTCTGCGTGCAGATGACCCCGGCTTCTTCTGCAGGAGGGTCTGGTGCCTGTAGGTCTGAGGGGGTCTCTCTGTTGCAGCCCTAATTAGGCCTAGCTGCTGGTCATCAGTGAATGCTGACTCCCTGCTCAAGGCGACAGAGAGGTCACCCTGAACAGGGCAGATCTGTTGCTGTGGCAGCCGGTTAGGGAGAGGGGCACATGTTCTGATAATTCGTCCTTGGGTTTACTTACTTGGGCTTTTATAATTCTTTCTGTTTGCATTTTTATGAAGTCCCAGTAGTCCCTGTGCCACCTGCATTTTTGTACTCCCCACATTTGCTGGGCTGATCTCCTGGAAGTGGTCTGGCTAATTAGGACCAGACACCAAGGCTGGTGGGTAACACGCTTGCTTGGTTTTTGGAACTTTTTGATTTATGGAGTTTTAAGTATATACCCATACACATACCAACAGGTACCAATACTGAAACATACACCAGTATATTTAAGGATGTACCAAAGCCACACGGGTGGTGTGGTACAGTGGCAGGGACTCAGGAGAGCTTTCTCCTCACACATCTGAGCTGCGTGTCCCAAGGCAAGTGGGTCAGTTCTCTCATCTGTGAAATCACAGCGTTTGTTCATGTCATCTCAGAAGCCCCTTCCAGTTCTAACAGTCTGTGATTCTCCTGTCTTGATTTTTTAAAACGTAGATGGGATCCTATTGGGGCTAAGTGAAGTGAAATCCATATCAATTTATGAACATTAAGAAAATGAATGCCTGGTGCAAGTGAAGGGTGAAATGTTTTAATGTACAAACAAGCTCCTTGGTTATGCCCACTGGGCCCTGTGTCTTCTATATGTCTGGAAAAGGAAACACTCCTTTGGCTGCAGGGAGAGGCTGGAGTGGACGGGAAGGGTGCCAGGGCCCCAGCCCGAGCCTGGCTCCTCGACCTGGGGGGAGGGACTGGATCCAGATCCATTTCCAGGACCAAATGAGGTCACCACGTTCTAGAGTGGTCACTGCTCTCTTCCCCCACCTGCCCCTTCTTCTCCTCCTCCTGAGCCCTAGGGACGTGATTCTGGAACAGATTTATTTATTAGGGACCTATGGCTCTGTAGGTGTCAAACAGTGATGCCAGAAAAGTTGCTTTCCATACAACAGTCTAGATTAGAAATAACTCAGTTTAAGGCAGAAAAGATACAAACCACGGGTGTTGGCCGAGGCTGCTTCAGAAGTGCGGAAGGCTGTTCAAAAGAGAATCCTCTGTGCGGTAGTAGAAGTGGGCAGGGCAAAGTGACACTGGATTTGGACCAACTAGGGAGTGTCGCCTTGCTTCCAGGGAGCTCCAGGAAAGCTTTTCTGAGATGATGGATTCATCATTTATGGGCCTCACTGATGGCCCGACACTGCAGACCCACTCTGTATCTCACCTCTTACAGTTCTGCCAACAGCCCTGTGAGGTTAAGTACTCCCCAGTTTACAGATGAGAAAATGAAGCCTTGGAGATGTTCGGTCACAAGTGTGGAGTTAAACTTAGACCCGGCCAACCTGAGAGCCCGCCTTAACCACTGTCCCATCCCACCTGAAGGATGGAGCCCGCTTGGCAAGCAGGAGGATTCTCTCCCCCAGTGCAGCCTCAAGTTTCTGCTTGCGGAGTTCAGTTTTATTTCTTATCTCCCCACCCCCGCCCCTAGTCCAGGGAGCAGCTTGTACATTTCATTCACTAGTAGTTGGCATAGAGCCAGAAATGCAAAATGATGT
>NW_020173377.1:2250529-2291198 GCF_003031525.2 Neophocaena asiaeorientalis asiaeorientalis
AAGCTTTAGGAATGAAATGCAGCAACTCATGATGTCATCATGGGAGTAAAAAGCCACAAAGCTCTAGCCCGTTCAGGAGAAGTTTGCTCTTTCAGAAATAGTGACTGAAGTTGCAGTATGATTAATAGTGGTTAATATTAGAACCATGAAGTGGCAAACTGTTAGAGATGGAAGTGACCCTCAGGAGTCTAGAGATAGTGTCCCCACTTTACAGGCAGGACACTGAAGCCTGAAGAGAGGTGGGACTGCCCAGGGCAGAGCCAGGACCTAACTGAGGCCGAGGGCCCTGACATGGCACTAAGCACCAAGAAAAACATTCCACAAAGACGACTCATGCTCATGTTTGTAAGGGTCTCCCACCATGATTTTCTTTGTGCTGCTCCTGAAGATAAGGGTGACCCTGTAGGAGGAACCTCTGACAATGAACTTGGCTGACTCAGGGATTTTTTACTCTTTCTGCTGAAGTCAGAGCATGGAACAGTCATGGAGAAGTGAATTGCACGAGCAGCCTCCTGTGTATGTGTGTTTCTATCTCTTGATGGAGCTTTTTGTTAAAGGTTTTCCTGTGATTGGATTGTGGGCTTTTTTTTCTTGCGGGCGGGCAGTGTTTTTGTCTGTTTTTTGCATGGAATGGTGAGAGTGAGTCAAAGTTTGTAGCTGGTTTCTTTCGACCTAACTAAGGAAGAAAAAGGTTATTCTGTGAGGATACCAGCTGTGTTATATGGGTCTGTAATGATCATTTTGTCTTCACTTTTGAAACCTTTGCCTAAATGTGCCTGGAGGTAGCTATTGAGCCCCACCCCTCGCAAGCAGGCTCAGTTCCCTGGGTGCTGACAGAAGGGAAGGGGACTTCTTCGGTGCCTCAGAAAAGATGTTTCTCAGCTCTCTGGGCCCTTCGAGTCAGGTCTGCGTCCATACTTGCCATTCACACCCTGTCTCCGCACTGAGCAGGGTCCGCAGGCGTGCACTGCACAGACAGAGCTCGCTGGTCCCGCACCTTCGCCCTGCGTGCCTGAGCTGGTCTCAGACTCCGCCCCACAGCACTCCAGGCACCACTGCCGGGTTTTACAGCTGAAACCAAGGCGTCCTTCCTAAGAGGAACCATATGGGCAGAGCTTGCAGGGGGAAAGGGTTTCCTGTTGGCACCGTTAGGTCTATAAAAACCATAAGGTCACTGCAGTTCAAAGTTATGCATCAAGGGATAGAAGAAGTGCATGGGTTCAGGTGATTCTCCTGTGTTTCAACCTTCGACCACCTCTCCTAACCCCAGAGCAGGATTAGTCGTTACCGCACTTGCTCAGACCCCTGCGGTAGCTCTTGTCACAGTAGGTTGAAGTCCACCGGGGGGCTGCCTCTCCCACGGGCCCTCCAGGGCAGGTGCAGAGCCCAGTCCCTCTCTGCGTCCCGCATCTCCTTTGCTGCCTGGTCTCCAGCACACGTCCGTGATGTTTCTAGGGTTGAATCAAGTGGAGGAGAAAAAACACCCGTGTGCCAGATGGTGGCTCTGGGTGGGTCCCAGGGCCACCTGACACTAGCAGGTGCATTTCAACATTTCTTCCACTTCTGCTCAGGATCGTGCTATGGGGGAGGGAGATGTGCCCAGAGACCCTGGTAGCACTGGGACCACAGGCAGCTTTGCCTTCTGGTCGCTGGCTGGGAGAAAACCTTCTTCTCCCCATAAGACTACTTCTTGGTGCTCTAGTGCCGGTGTCTTTGGTCGGCACCTTCTGCATCTTGGCTTCACAAGCTGGGCAGAAGAACATCAGATAGATTAACGGAAAATGAGTCAAATTCTTAATTTTTTAAAAAGATTTTATGCTTGGTACCTTCGTGCACTCCTCCCTCTATAATACCTCCTCTCCTTCAGTATATTTAAAATAAGAATTTGTGAAATATTAGGTTTGTTTACAGATTTTCTCGAGTACTTCTTGTTGGGACAAGAAAAGATGTAGCTGTAACTGAGATGTTTTGATGGCCTCTCAGCACAAACCTGGAAATCAGAAGAATAAGCTGGCGCCAGGCACAGCGGCAGGATTCAGTTTGGTCCCCAGGCTTCTTCTCTTGGGAAGTTGGATGGACAGGATCTCTTCCTGTCGGGGGACTTTGTGGGAAGTCCTTGGCAGATCACGGAAATGAGGGCTCCCCACTGTGGAGGCGCCTGGCTTCTTGGCATTTCCTTTTGCCAAGGAAATGAGGACCCTTCATCACCCTCCTCGCCCTCTTGCCAGATTCCCCAATGGTCAGCCTGGAGGCAGAGATCACATCTGTCCCGTCCCCGGGCGCACAGTGCATCCGTGGCACCACTTAAAGCGTTTCTTCTCCCCACAGCCAGCATGCCCACCAGTGAGACGGAGTCTGTGAACACGGAGAACGTGAGTGGGGAAGGCGAGAACCAAGGCTGCTGTGGGAGCCTCTGGTGAGTGGGGTGGGAGGGGGGTGCCCTGAACTCTCAGCTCCTCCTGGCTTCTTAGAGAAGCAGATATGAGGAAGACACCCAGATTTCAGGGGAGCCCTGGAGCCATGGCCTCAGGTGCAAGAGGGGTGGGGCGGGCTCACCCTGGACCCCTTGGTCCTCCCCCTAGCCCAGATGCCCCAGACCCCCAGCACTTCACCTGCCTCTTCCCTCAGAGCAGTCTGTCCCGTTGAGGTGGAGCCTGCCGCGGGCTGAGCCGGGTAACCCAGCAATTCCCCTGTGTCTACTAGGTGCTGGTGGAGAAGAAGAGGCGCCACCAAGGCCGGGCCCTCTGGGTGTCGGCGGTGGGGGTAAAAGGCCTGATTCTCTGAGCCTGGTGCTGGCGTCAGTGCTTTGAAGGGCTTGTATGGCAGAATAGAATGTGCTACGTATTTAAGTTTCCTTCACTCACGGGGTCTCCCAACCTCATGTATAGTGGCTGGATAACAAGACCCTGCCGTCCTCGGCTCACGCACTTTGTCTGGAGCCCTGCACCGCCCTCTCCTAACCGTGGAGGATGCCATCACTTTAACACCCACTGGCTTTTTTCTAGACGAGCTGGGCGGCAGCAGCGGGTGCACCAGCAGCGTGCAGAGCATCGCCTGCTTTTGGGGGAGGCCCATGCGGTTTTGTCTGCTTTCTGCTGGTGTCCTTTGGGTCTTATGTCTGTTGAGTACAGGTGTCGTCTTTAAGAGAATCTGGTCTCCTTGGCAGAGGTTCATAAAAACGCTGTGTTAGGAGCAGGAAACTCAACAGTTTATGAAGTAGACTTGCCTCCTCTCTCTTGCTCTGCCCCCCTACGATAGCATGAAGTAGGCGGGGAATGGGTCTGTCTTGCCACCTTACAGATGAGCCCAGTGAAGCTCCAGAAGGTGCGCTGCTTGCCCAGGCTCTCGCAGTGAGTGACGAGCAGAGCCAGGACTCCGAGCCCAGGGCTCCATGTGCTGCTCTTGAGATGTGAGGCTGAGCTGTGGGCAGGAGAGGGCCTGCTGGCTGCAGTGTGAGGGGAGAAGAACCCCTGGCATCACCACCTGTGCCAGGGCTGCTCAGGCAGCTAAGAGTCTTCTCTTGCTTGGCCCCCTGCTCGGCGCTCACCCCAGCTGGCCCGCTGCAGGAGCCGGGGGTGCTGGATCCAGGCTTCCGTGCATGGCTTTTATGATATCTCTGCTGAAATGTGGGGGGAGCGTATCCTCAAGACTTCCTAACAGGAATCATATTCTTTTTTGTCTTTCTTTCAGTCAAGCCATCTCAAAGTCCAAGCTCAGGTCAGTATCTTCTTTCTGTACTTAAGCCTGTGTGGGTTTTTTATGTGCAGGCTTCCGAATTTTACATAGAGTTGCTCTAGACTTGGTGTATCACTCTGTGGGCGCTAACGTTCATGTAGAAGATCAATCTGCCCAGTAAACAGTAAGCACCTGCCTTGGAGAACAGTGTAGTAGGTGCCAAAGATGCCCCCCTCCGAAACAGACAGACCAGTAAGATGCAGCAATGAGCAACGCTGTGCCTACTAATCAACCCTTTGCCTCCCCTCCCAGCGCCCTTTGTCTCAGAGAGATTCTTCCTGTCACTTCTCTGCTTAAAGCCTTTCCATGGAAGGAAGTTCAGGAGGTCTTCTGAGTTGCTCGTAATGTTCTCTTTCTCGCTCTGGGTGCAGGTTACACCGTCTGTTGGTAAAAACTCATTGAACTGTATACCAATGGTTTGATACTTTTCCATATAAGTATTATTTTTCAGTTAGAAATAGTGTTTTACCACTATATACAAAACTCAACTTGAAATGGAATAGAACTACATGTAAAACTTAAAACTGTAAACGTTCTAGGGCTTCCCTGGTGGCGCAGTGGTTGAGAGTCCGCCTGCCGATGCAGGAGACATGGGTTCGTGACCCGGTCCGGGAAGATCCCACATGCCGCAGAGCGGCTGGGCCCGTGAGCCATGGCCGCTGGGCCTGCGCGTCCGGAGCCTGTGCTCCGCAAGGGGAGAGGCCACAACAGTGAGAGGCCCGCGTACCGCAAATAAATAAATAAATAACTACTGAGAGATCAACAACACAAATGAATCACAAATGAATTTTTACTAAGTGAAGGAAGCCAGTCTTAAAAAGCTATATATTGTATGATTCTGTTCATAGGATTCCAGATGACGCAAAATAATAGAGAAAGAGAACGAATCAGTAGTTTCTGGGGCTGGGGTGAGCAGAGTAGAGTGGATTAACTGCAAAGTGCCATGAAGGAGCTTTATTGAGTGATGGAAATATTCTACATCTAGATTGTGGTTACAAACTGTAGAACTAAATAGAGTAAAGTTTACCATATGTGAATTAGATCTCAGTAAACCTGACTTAAAAAAAAAGGGACTTCCCTGGTGGCCCAGCAGTTAAGACTCCGCACACCCAATGCAGGGGACACAGGTTCAATCCCTGGTCAGGGAACTAAGATCCCACATGCTGTGGGGCGCGGCCAAAAAAAAAAAAAAAGAAAGAAAAAAAATTAAAAGCCCTTTCATGGACTTCCTGTTGCCAGAGGGCATTTAAATTCCTTCGTAATTTGGCCCCCAGCTCACCAAAACATGGTCTCATGTTTTGACACCCTTCCCAGACTCTGCACTTTGTTTTTCTGGACTGCTTTCAAGCCATCAAATGTACCACACACTCCCGTTCTTCCCGTCCAAGTCTCTTTGGGGGAGCTGAGTGGAGTGCCCTGCCCTCTCCATATAGCAAGAGCAGTAACCAGTTGCACCTTGCCTGTTCCAGGTCTTGCCAAAGAGCTGGCACAACTCTTTCTTTGGCCCCTGGGTTACAGTGTTCTTAGCAGATCGGTGCAGCTGAGTCGTCCAGGGCTACAGCCCTGGACACAGCCTGGAGATTCTTCTGACTCAAGCACCTAAAGGAAGCGCCCACCACCCCCCATCACTGAGCACAGGCTGGACAGAGCTGACACTGCCACTCGGCCTGCCCTTCCCCGGGACCCCCTTCACCAAGCCATCCTGTGGCAGGGAACGTTTCCTATAGGGAGACGGGCTAAGGGAAAGAATACTTTCTCTAATTACGTACTGCAGCTGCGAATTGGTAGAGGACATGCTACTTGTCTTCTTGGCTCAGCTCATTCTATTTGTATGGAAACATGATTCAATATTAGCTTTTCTCCTGAAGGTATATTTTGAGCATCCCTAGTTAGAAAGGGCACCTGATGACTCAGGAGTACTCAACGTCGACAGCTCTCTCCGGCTCCAGAGGAACCTCCAGATTTAAGAAAGGACTGAAAGTTTCCCTAAAAGGAAAACTTGGGTTTGGGAGCACTTCGCTGCCTGGGAAATTCCGCACGATGACTGAGGTGCTGCGAGAGACGTGTGATAAGCTGTTCTCGCTGCCCTGAGAGCTCGGACAGATCCGTGTGCCTCGAGGTGGGCACGTGAACTGCATACGTGTACGAAGTCGTGATTCTGTGAATAGCTAGATTTCCTAACTGGTTTGAGGACTGCATATGACAGATTATGGGGTTATCTAAAGCCATAGGAAGGAAACTGATAGCACGATCAAGTCAAGACTGTGCTTTTAAAAGTTGTATTTTAAAACCAAAGTAATTTGTCTGACGAGGTCTGGTCATTTCTATGCCATTTGTTCTCATCTTTCCTCCCTGCACCCTGACCCCAGCTGGGACCTCCAGAGTGCAGTTACTCCTCAGTGATGTTGATCAGGTGCTGCATCTGTCTTCCAGGGAGTGACATTTGCTTTTCTTTCAGCCGACGCTGGCGCCGCTGGAACCGCTTCAGTCGCAGAAGGTGTAGGGCTGCCGTGAAGTCTGTCACGTTTTACTGGCTGGTTATTGTCCTGGTGTTTCTCAACACCTTAACCATTTCCTCTGAGCACTACAACCAGCCTGACTGGTTGACACAGATTCAAGGTATAAGCAGAAGCTGTTCTCTTTCTGTTCCAAATAGGGGATCCCTGAGGCTGTCTGACTGCAGTCTAGTCTTTTCTGATGGACATAGGGTAGCATCCAGGACCATTTCCAGTGAGCAGTAGCTTGGAAGGCGGCAGAACCAAGCACAGGGCGCACCTGGAGAGGGGGTGCGGTCTGTGCCATGTGGTGCGTGAAGCACCTCGAAGCTGATAACTCCAGAGCAACTCGTTGTCTTAACCCTGTGACAACCTGGGATCAAGGAATCAGGCAGCTGGAAGGGACTTCATCATCCCTTCTCCCCGTCTCCACTGGAAGCTTTGTTTTCCTCTGTAGTTTTCTTGGCAAGCGGTGGCTGTTCACCTACCTCGAATGCCCCAGCAGGGAGAATGGGAGCTCATCCCATTCTGAGTTCGACAGTTTTGAGCCATTGTGAAGCCCTGCCTGACATCAACCCAAATCTGTTTCTGTCTGACTCTCCAGCCTGCTGGGTGGCATTTTCTGAAGTGACCCTGATAGGCAACTGCTTCTTAGATCATGGCGCTATAAGGAAGAGCCAACAGATTTTTTTTGTTACTGATTGAAACAAACAAACAAAAACCACGTGATGACCTAAATGCAGAATTGTAGGCTTTCAGGGCTCGAAAGTATCAGAGATTATGTGGTAAGCTGCCCCTCCCCACTTTACAGTCAGTGAAACTGAGGCCCAGAGAAACCAAGGAACTTCTCCAAGGGGCACACGTCTGGGTAGTAGCCAGAAGTAGGACCAGAGCCTGACAGACGAGCACACCATAAGCGTTCTTGCTGCATTTCTGTAATTGGGGCAAGAGCAAAGACAAGGGCAGAGGTTCTTGGGGCACTTCTAGCAGTGGCTGGTGAGAGGGAGGTGGGGAGGGAGAGGTCAGAGCCACTCCCATGATGAGATCCCGAGGACATGTGCCCCTTTGTCTTTCTAGATATTGCTAACAAAGTCCTCTTGGCTCTGTTCACCTGCGAGATGCTTGTAAAGATGTACAGCTTGGGTCTCCAGGCATATTTCGTCTCTCTTTTCAATCGGTTTGATTGCTTCGTGGTGTGTGGAGGAATTACTGAAACGATCTTGGTGGAACTGGAAATCATGTCTCCTCTGGGCATCTCTGTGTTTCGCTGTGTTCGGCTCTTGAGAATTTTCAAAGTGACCAGGTGAGGACGTGCGCATCTCACTGCAGGTGTTTTCTGAACGTGGGTGGTGGTCAGCCCTGTCCCCGCCTGGGGGACCTTCTGCTCCATCCCAGGTGGCGCTCTGGGCTCACCCCCTTGTCTTGACTTGCAGGCACTGGACCTCCCTGAGCAACTTGGTGGCATCCTTGTTAAACTCCATGAAGTCCATCGCTTCGCTGCTGCTTCTGCTTTTTCTCTTCATCATCATCTTTTCCTTGCTGGGGATGCAGCTGTTCGGCGGCAAGTTTAATTTTGACGAAACGCAAACCAAGCGGAGCACCTTTGATAATTTCCCTCAAGCGCTTCTAACCGTGTTCCAGGTGGGTCCCCCGCCATCCTTTCCCTGGGCTGCACCTTAGGGGATGCCTTCTCATCTGTCCACGAATCAATAAGACAAAACACTCCATTGTTATTGTATTAGTAACCTCTGCCCTAATAACACTCTGATTAATTTGGTGCCATTTAAGTCATTTGTTTTGCATCTCACTCCCGATCTATGTGCTGTGATTTCACGTTTTTGTGAGACCACTAGTTGTATTCCGAAATAATCAACCAAAAATTTGTGTTTGATTGTATGAGGTTTCTGAGGTTCCTGTGACATAGGCTCTAAAATCCTCTTCTTGTCCTTTGCTAATTTTTGGCGGCAGGCAAGTTTTGTAATCCTGGTTATAATGGATTTATGCAGAGAAGTGACTTCTAAAGCCCTAATGCCTTGGTGTATAGTCAGAGGAATCAGGGTGATTAAAGAGTTGTGACAGCTTTCTGGCCCTTTGTTGTCCTCCCTCGTGTGATGTAATGGGGACACACAGACTCAGGATGTCTCTGCCGTTGGGGCCTTTGCAGGCATCGGGCTGAGAAGGGAGCAGCAGTGCCAGAGGTTCACAGGTAGCCCTGCGCTCAGAGGCCCAGCCTCTCCACCCCACCTGGCTGTAAGCTGAGGTGTCCCAAACCCCCACCTTGTGTATTGTGAGCTGAAGCCCTTCCTTAGAGCCTGGCAGGTAGATTTAAAAGACCCATCTGGGGCTTCCCTGGTGGCGCAGTGGTTGAGAGTCCGCCTGCCGATGCGGGGGACGTGGGTTTTTGCCCCGGTCCGGGAGGATCCCACATGCCACGGAGTGGCTGGGCCCGTGAGCCATGGCCACTGAGCCTGCGTGTCCGGAGCCTGTGCTCCACAACGGGAGAGGCCACAGCAGTGACAGGCCCGCGTACCTCAAAAAAAAAAAAAAAAACCCATCTGCCTGGGAATTCCCTGGCGGTCCAGTGGTTAGGACTCCGTGCTTCCACTGCAGGGAACGTGGGTTCCATCCCTGGCCGGGAAACTAAGATCCCACAAGCCACGCAGCGCCCTTGTTGGCCTCATCTGTCCTTGTTGCTTTTCACATGCGATGCCAGCAGCGAGTCCTGCAGGAGAGGGGGGAAGGCCTGGCGGGAGGGGCAGTGGACATGGACGTCCCACGGTGGCTCCTCCAGTGCTCAGCTCTGTGACCTTGGAAAGTCACTATTTTCTGAAAAATGAGAGCCTAGGGAATGATCTCTAAGGTTCTTTCCTACTTGGACGTTTCGAAGTGAATGGAATTACCGTCACTGCTCTAGACCTGGCCTATAGCAATAAAGTATAATATTAACTCGGTTTTAATTTTTGGCCACTGACGAGTCTTTTTTTTTTGGTACTTTCGGAGAAACCTGCATGGTGGCGGTGGTTTTTGTAGTACGTGTGCACGGCACAAAATTCAAATGTTAAAAAAGCGTATACGAGGACAAGTCTCCCTCCCACCCAGCCGCCATTTTCCCGCTGTCGGAGGCAACCACCATTAAGCAGATTCTTCGGTGTTCTCCCAGTATATTCGCTCAGGTGTAAATAAACCTACCTACCCGCCTATCTACCTACAGATGGTAGCTCATCCTACATGCTTTTTTTCATCTTTCCTTTTAACACCTAACATGTCCTTAAGAACCTTCTTTACTGGTCCGTAAAAAGCTGCTGCCTCCTTTTCAATGCTGCTCTGTTTTGTGGCGTGGGCGTGCCAGAATTCATGGGTCCAGTCCCCTGCTGATGGATATTCCACTGTGTCTCGTCTTGGCTGAGTGGATGACCTTGAAGATACACCATGGGGCACGTGTGTGACAGTAGGTCTGTAGGATAAATTCCCCCAAGTGGAATTGCTGGTTTAAAGGGTGTGTAGCCATTTTTAACTTTGACACCCTTGCCCAAGTATTGTCTTCAAGGCTGTGGTAGTTCATCCTCCGGTGATGGGGTGTGGGGACTGCCCATTGCCTAACTCCCTTTCACCATAGTGAGTGTGCAGACGTTTCGATTACTGCCCGTCTGGTAGGTGGAAACGGTATCTCATTGTAGTTTTAATTGATATTACTGTTGTCAGGAGTGATGTTGAATGTCTTCTCAGGTGGGCAGGAGCCAGTTATAGTTCCTTTTCTGTGAATTGCTTCGCCTTGTCAAGCCATTTGCCAAATTTCTGTTTGGTTGTACGGCCCATTTTCTCTGGGTATGCGTATACGTGTTTAAATGCACAGAGGTCCTGGAGAGACACACCAACAGCATGCTCCTGGGGGGCGGACCGAATGGGCAGGGGTGTAGTCAGAGGGTACACAAGTCTTACATGGAATGCTATTTTATTTTCACCAGAAGAGTTAACTCATGTGATGAAGCATAACATTTAAAAAACTATAGGATAACAGATGCGTTTGTTCAGTGCAAACTGAACTGTGAAAGGCAGGTTACACCAGACACGGGCAACCCCCGGGAGCTCTGGGAGAACCGTGGGAACTGTGAGTCCACCTGCCCGCTGATCCCAGTTTTGGCTTCTTAGATTCTGACAGGTGAAGACTGGAATGCTGTGATGTACGATGGCATTATGGCCTACGGGGGCCCGTCGTCTTCGGGAATGATCGTCTGCATCTACTTCATCATCCTCTTCATTTGTGGTAACTGTATCCTTCAGCCTTCAGGCTGGCCCGGGCCGCCTTGTTGTCCCTGTCGTGTTTACTGTCTTCCTCTCTGAGTTTCCCCGTGGCGATGGTGGTAGCCGTGGTGGTGGGGAGGTGAGTGCCCTCACCTCACTCTCGTGCCCTCCTTCGCCGTTGCTAGGGCAGCACAGGAGAAGCAGAGTCTCAGTTAGGCTTTGAGGAATGAGAGCAGCCACGGGAGGGAGCCTGAGACGGCACGTGGGCTGCACCAGTGGCCACCCACTCAGCATGGCGTCCCACCTCCTGTACAGGTCCCAAGGCATGGCTTAGGACAAAGCCCTGTTGTTCTCCGTGCCATCACCCTTGAGGGTGTAGGGAGGAAAAATGTCCCTCTAGCTTGCAGGTTCTTTTGGCTGGCTTGTAATCAAATTGACGTAAGACAGATTAAGAGGCGGGAAACAGATTTAATTTCATACAACATCCCTTGAGCTGTATCTTCTCTAGCTTGTTAGTGAATTTTCTTCAGGGTGGAAACCCCAGTGCAAACCTATGGGGACAGTGCTTTGTTCTTCAATGTATTGTGTGGAAGTCCCTCTTTCAACACAGAGAAATCCTAGGAGTCTCTCATGCAGCTCCAACAGCCCTGCTGCAGGGAACCACCCTGCTCCCCCTGCCTGGAGGGCAGCTCTCCTGCCCGGCTGTCTGCATGTGCCTCTTACTGCCTGTGGGTCCTGCTGGAGTTTGGGGTGGCATTTCTCCATCTTCCCAACTAGATGAGAAGCTTCTTGAGTCAGCGATCTCTTTTTGTATTCACATGTCTCGTGGCTTACACCACAGGGTCATGCACGCACAGCCCTTGGTCAGTGTTTGTTAAGTGAATGATCGGTATTTTTTCTCTGCTCTTCTCGTGATTAATTCTTTAGGCCACAGCCGTATACTGGCCCTAATCTGCAGAGAAGTATTCCCTGGCCACTTTCCAGTTAGATACTGTGTTTTCTTTGTAGTACATGTGTCACTCTCTGAAATCCTTAAGTAGTTTATGTTCTGTCCCCCCGCAGCTAGAATAGATGCTACTTGGGAGCTTGGACTCCAGTCTGTCCTGTTTCCTCCCATGTCCCCAGCACCCAGAACGGTGCCTGGCACATCAGAAGTGCTTGACGGATGTTTTCAAATAGATTCCACAGCACACCACTGTTTAGGAGGGTCTTGTGGGTAATGCTTCTAAAAACAGATAATGGGTATTTGCTCTTGGAAACCACCTGTTACAAACTTGCAAGATTTTCCTGTGGTTTATTACTCTGCATTTTCTTTCTACTACCTAAAAGAATCTAGTGTCATTTTAAGACTAGAGTTGCAGTATTTGTTCATTGCGATCATCAGTAGGGATTCTCAGTGCAGTTATTCCCAGCACTAATCGTTTTCTGAGCCATGATTACCCCACGTCTGTCAGAGGAGAGCTCGTGTTGCCAAGCCATCGCCAAGCCCAGGACAAACTGCTTCTCCAGGCTCATTGCAGCTCTGTTAAAAAATAATCCTACTGTATCAAAGGTGTTTTGAAAGCCTTCATAGAATCCACTCACATTTCTGTCCTCTTTAAGGACTTGAATAGGTCAAGCATGACATCCCCTGGAAGACTGGTCATTATCAGCGCCTTGTTAGGTTATGTTTGTTGACATGTTCGGCAACCTGCCTGAGAGTTCAGATTGCGGAGGGTGTGTGGGACCGTGCTGTGCCTCTCCTGTCTTGGGGTCCCTGGGCTCCCGTTGTCTTGCACGCAGGTGGCGGCACGTCAGCTAGAGGGAAGCATCAGTCAGAGAACGGAGTCGTTTTGACCTATTTATTGCCCTCTGATCCCTGTGCTTCTCCAAAATGTACTTAACTGCTAACGAGTAAGAAACAGGCATCGTCTGATTTGGGAACCTTATTCAGCATATTTTTTTCGGTCATTCAAGGAAACCACACATAGGACATTATAGTAAGAGCCAAAAACCTGATAACTTGTTCAGTCACCTAACTTTTTACTATTTGCAAAAATGAAATTCAGCCACAATAGTCTAAGATACAGCCACCGGGGGACACTGCGGAGGAGTGGTCCAGCGCCATCGGGCAATAAGGCAGGCGTGCTGGAGTCAGTCAGTGTTTGTGGAATGAACGAATGAACGAGGTATTCACAGACTCGGAAGGTCATTTCAAATAAGAAAGGCTCCGGCTGCCTTGTGCGACGGGATCATCGTTTGAATAACGTGTAGCCTTTGCAGGGTCTTATTTGGAAAGGACACCCCGCATAGATATGTTGTGGGTGTGAGTGTTTTAAAAGAAAGAAAACAAAAGGCATAAAGCGAAATGCAAAATGCATAAAAACAACACGCTTATGTTACAGATTGTTTTATGCAATGTGTGTCATAGCCCTAGACCCCTAGATGTACAGACACGTGTGCACAAGCACATACGTGCACACGCATGAAGGGGAATGTCGGCGTTTGTAGGTTTTCATGGGTTTTGGTGAATCTTAATTTTGTTTTTGGCCAGCTTGCCTTCTACAGGTTCTAGTTCTTTTTGAAAAAAAAAATGGGACTCTGGTCTCCTAGCTTTACCAAGTGAACATAGCACTAGGGGACAGTTACCTGTCACCAGCCTCCTGAACACGGGGGTGTTTCATTGCCATTATTGACCGTGTGTAGCTGCATTTAGAACCGTGTTGCATCCTTAACGTTTTCAAATTAGATATTCTACTGAATGTCTTCTTGGCCATCGCTGTAGACAACTTGGCAGATGCTGAAAGTTTGAATACTGCTCAGAAAGAGGAAGCTGAAGAAAAGGAAAGGAAGAAGATTGCCAGGTAACCCCATTTTCACCTGGGCGGTTTGCTGAGGGGTTTGCCCCGAGGAGCCGTTCGCAGGTGGGGCCTGCCGGGGCGCCCGGCTCCACAGCAGCTGCAGCTCCTGTGCTGCTGCTTTGTGGCGATCCTGGCTGGTCCTGTGAGGCCGACCGAAGAGGATGGACTCTTGGGCAGAACCCAGGCCCTCAGCTCTCATCCCCTCGGAGCTGAGAGCAGGAGTCACGCGTCCCCACGCTTAACGAATCACTGCAGTTAGTTTTGGCGTCATAAAATAAATGATGCGTTCAATGCTGATTCGCTCTTGGATGAGAATTTTAATAAGATGATCTGTGTAATGAATCCAGTGCAGTGAGGTGAACAGGAAGCTCTGGGTGTGGGTTGTGCTATGTTCTTGCTATTAGGGTTGTTTCCAATTAACTTCCGTCCTTCCCTGGGCCACTGTTGATTCAGAATCCTGATTAGCTTTTTTATACAAAGCAGTATGGTTACTTGGGTTTTTTTTGTTCTCTCCTCTTCTCTGTAGAAAAGAAAGCCTGGAAAATAAAAAGAACAACAAACCAGAAATCAACCAGATAGCCAACAGTGACAACAAGGTAGATGTTACATTCTCCACTTTGTTTCAAAATGATTCTGTTGATATCACCGTAAATGTATCCTTTACACCATGACAGTGTTGTGTGTGGTATTTTGGAGTAGTGAAAGTGTGGCACCCCGTCACAGACACTGGCTTTCCAGGGGTGTCTGAGTGAATGAAGGCGCTTAGCTGGTTGTTAACGGTATTTCACCAGAGAGCTGGTATGATGCATACTGAACTGGTCTGACTGCTTATTTCTTCTTGTTTGGAATGATGTGGTCAGGCCTGACCTGTGTCAGTATCTTCTCAGTGGGGATTAAAATCAAGGATTGCTGAAAGATGTCTGTCCCCAGAGTGCGGGTGTCTCAGGGTCAGAGGGTCTGGGCGCTTAAGGCCCTACTGTGAAACTTTGTGCACCGTGTCAGCTCTGGATTTCTCATTAATTTGTTCATTTATTCAGTGAGTCAGTAAATACTTTTTGAGTGGTGACTGTGTGTCAGATACTGGGGACCGGGAACGGCCAAGACCAGCGAGGTCCCTGCGTGCGTGGGGCTCTCAGTCTGACGGGGTGGCAGGAATCCGTAAGGCAGTTCTCATGTAGCGTGGGTGCCAGTGTTGGGAGAGGAAGAGGCATGGGTGGGGCTGGCTGTCCATGGCTGGGTAGGGGTTACATCAGTTTACTCCTCTTCTGCCCTCAGGCCTTCTGTTTTCAGCAGAGTCACCGTCTGGGGGCACCTGCTGTCCCGACACACTTACACACAGTGCACACTCTGGAGACAATTCCTCTGCCCCTTGCTGGACGGCAGGGTTGAGCCTTTACTTGCCCCTCTCGAGTACATTTAAGTCAGTCTCCGTTCCTCCCAAGACCTCTTTGTCTTCCCAGGTCACCATCGATGACTACCGAGAAGAAGATGAGGACAAAGACCCCTACCCGCCTTGTGATGTGCCAGGTATGTGGCGGAGGCCCGAGACAGGCTCTCAGCGCGTGAGCCATGTGTCTTCGCTCTCACTCTGATCAGAGGCTGAGTCTGCGGCTGGCTGGCCCAGCTGGGCGCACGCGGGGCTGCCGAGGCTGCCGAGGCCACGGGTGCAGTCCCCTCGTGGGCCGGTTAGCTCTGCTTTTCCTCGTGGTTGCAGGCGGCTCATGTAACCTAGGCTCCAGGGGGGTGGGGAGAGAACGTGCAGGTGGAGCAGGGCAAGCCCACACTGGGCTGGGACATCTCTCTAGGAGACGGCCAGTTATCAACATTCACCTGATACTTTCACCTCGACTGGGGCCTTAGCTGGCTGACGTAGGAGGGACCGTGGAATCAGGGAGCCTGGGGGCCTGTGTGTGACTTGAAACCCCACACAGCTTTTCAGGCTGAAGCTGAGCACGGAGGTTGCTGGGGAAGCAGCAAGGTGCTGGGGGGAAGGGCAGTGAGAATCCCACAGCTGCCACCTTCACCTTCGCTCAGACCTTAAACTGCTGGGGCCTCACTCCCACAGCTACGCATGCTCACCAGACGGCCGCTTCTCAGCCCCTCCCCGCCCCCATATACTCTCCGTTCGGATTTGGAAGGGTTTTGATTAATGTAAGCTGATAGACGATGTTAACGTTTAAGCCAAATATTCATGTGAAATTGAGGACGACCATGGAAACCCAAATGCAGTCTTTGTTTATTTCACGCCGAAAAAAAAAGTGTCTCCTTTAAAGTAGGTGAAGAGGAAGAGGAGGAGGAAGAGGATGAACCCGAGGTTCCTGCTGGCCCCCGTCCTCGAAGAATGTCTGAGTTGAACATGAAAGAGAAAATCACCCCCATCCCCGAAGGGAGCGCTTTCTTCATTCTTAGCAAGACCAACCCGTAAATATCCCCTTTCTAGTTGCACGGCTGCCCCGTCTCCCCCAGGACCCTACAGGTTGCTTGAGGGTGGCTGGGGATGGGGTGAGGGAAGATGGTTCTCAGCCCCTTTCTGTGCCTGAGCGTCGGGGCCCCCAAGCCCCCTCGGACCCCTGTCCTGCTCCAGCCTTGCCTTTGCCCTCTGTGCATCTCTTCCTAGCCTTCCTGTGCCTGGACCAGGGGCTTAGGGGTGTGACCAGGTCCTGGGAGAAGTGCTGTTCCAGATTCTCCTCCCCACCAACCCCTGCACTGGGCCAGCAGTGGTGCAATACTGTGGCTTGGTCAGAGCCCACAGCTCTGGTGTGCCGTGAGTCGTCACTTGTGAAGTGTTTTTTTCATCCAAAGGACCCTTTCTTCACGAGGGGGCCTCTGTTAAGATGCTGTGGGGGATGAGGATTTTGACCAACTTCTGCAGAGTATCTTCACCCAGAGATCCAGTTTAGTTGATTACTTTTCCCTATTGAGTTTGATGGTGATAAAGTAATAATCGCTCAGTGATATTGTATAGATGGTAGCTGTTCAGTTCAGCTCCCTGATATCCTGCTTAAAATGCATTTCTCTTGTTGAAATGATCCTGTGCTCACCAGGAACATGGTAATTACTCACAAGTACTGTAAGAGGAAGATGTGTATTTGCTAGCTGGTTTCTAGGTTTCAAATGATCTGGGAAGGAGTGAAGTGCCAGGGGGAATCGATGGCTCCCGGAAAGGTTTCTAGAATTGCAGAAGCAGCTCTGGGCTGTCAGCAAAGAACTCCATAAATTCACAGGCTCCAGGGAGACATAGGTGGGAAGCAAGGGGGGCCGCAGTCTTACAGACTTGAAGACTGGATGGTAGTCTTCATCACTCATCACCGTTGACAGTTTGGGTATCTCTTTTAAAAAGTTATTCAGCTGAGTCACTGACATCTACAGCTCACTACATCTGCCTATATTGGAGGAATGGATTGATTTTCCCCCAAAGCTTTGAGCACTCCTGCCCTCACAGCACTGGAAGGCCTTCCCTAGCTGCTGATGGCTTGCAGGCCCTCCAGGGACCACATCCCAGCAGTAAGCAGCCCTAAAAGGGAAGATTTGAAGCAAGGGGTCACCTTCATATAAAGTGGACTCCAGTTTTTAAAGTGAAAAAAAACGTTTCAAAGGAAAACCTACATGTATTCTATAGACAAAAATAATCTTTAAATTCTAAAGTCAAACATTGAGGCTAGGGGAAGTCAGGCACTAACTAACTAGCCCATGGGACATCAGGGGCGTCAGGAAAGGCTCTGATGGCCTGTGGAGCCATTGTGAGAGCCAGGGCCGGGGGTGCTGAGCACACGCGGTAGCGTCCTTCTAAGATTCTTGCATGATGGTGTAACTTTCACTTGACTTTCTCAGAAGTACTCGTTGTGGGTCGACTCCCTCTCCTCCCTGCAAAAATAGCACTTATGACAGAATCTCCACATAACAGGAGATTGCACCAAGCCTCACTTACCGTGGTCATGTTTTGATACAGCCCAACTGCTGGGATTGCTTCCATTCTTTTTGAGCTGTTGGCATGAGCTCTGACCTTGGTCTCTGTTCCAAGGCAGGGAAAGGGAGCAGCTGGGCTTCATGTTATGGTGGGGATATGTCACCCTCAGACCTGGATTGGAAATCTACACCTGGGCCCTCGGCAGTGAGAGCATAGAGTCCTAACCACTGGACCGCCGGGGAATTCCCATAGCTGGGTCGCCTTAAGAACGTTCTTTCACAGGCTGAAGCCTCAGTCTCTTCACCTTTAGAAGGACAGGGTCCACACTTTTAAGGACTCAGTGAATGGTGTCTGCAGTGTGTCCATACAGAACACTTGGGGTCTGCCATCCTGGGGTTTCCAGGGGCTGATGGTCCGGTGGGTCCGTTTGCTGGGTCGGGGCTTGGGCGGCACAGGGACAGCTGTCCTCCACCTGGTTCGTCAACGCGGAGTGGACCTAAGTGTGCTGAGGGCCCGGGCCCTTCTGGGGCTGCGTCCATGCGGCGGCTTTCCCCGCAGGATCCGCGTGGGCTGCCACAAGCTCATCAACCACCACATCTTCACCAACCTTATCCTCGTCTTCATCATGCTGAGCAGCGCTGCCCTCGCCGCCGAGGACCCCATCCGCAGCCACTCCTTCCGGAACACTGTAAGCCCCCAGCGAGGACGGCAGGGCGGGGCTCCCCGGGCTGGTGCTGAGCCCTTGGGCAGAGGCCGCGTCCGTGCAGGGCCTGCAGGGGCCATGAGGGCAAAAGCTCAAGTGGGCCTCTTGTTCACCTGCAGGCATTTTGTTTCAGGTTTGTCAGTGCCAGAGAGGTTTTGTTTTATGGGCACAAACCTTTATTGAATCATATATTTTATACCTCGTTTCAAATATTCTGCAATAACTGAGTATTTTCAGGGGCTCGGCTTCTCTACCTCTCCGTGCCTCGCTGCCAACGTTTTGGTCCCTCTTTCCCCCTCCCTGGTCCAATTCACACGCACACCTATTTTGAGATTCCCGCCTGGTGGCAGCATCCAGCAGGAGAGAAAGTAAAATTGAAACCAGGTGTGTCACACGCCCGGGAGCTCTTATGTAGGGTTGGCAGGAAGACTTAAATGCGCAAAGCTACTTGGTTCTGTTACTGACAAGAAATACAAGTTAGGGAGATGACACATGTGGACCTGAAGGGTTCAGTGGAGAAGAACTAAGTTTTGGTTAGTTTGGGGCAGGAGGTGGCTTTACAAAGAAAACAAGCAGAGGGTTTATTCTTGTGTTTGTAATCAGTTTCGTAATTTAGGGCTGGCTCCCTTCCCCAGCATCGATGTTGGGCAGAGACTGGTACCTAAATCACTTCCTGCCTGAGAAATTCAGTCTCAGCAGGTCAGCTGTCAGCACTGAGAACAGTCCAGAGGCAAGACAGCTTCAGAGGACGGTAGCCTGTTGACTGCCCGGCCTCAATACCGTAGCGTAGTTTCAGATGATCGCCCAGAAAGCTGCCCGGGGAAGGAGGCCCGCAAGTGTGCGAGGCCATCAGGGGTCACTGCCTTGCCTGGTTGGTACCTCTTTCTGTACAAGAGATTTTTAGAGGTTTGTGGATTTAGACGAATCACCAGATCAGTGTCCCACGATTTCAGTTGTGACAACCAAGCCCTGTGCTGTCTTTTCATTTCCAGTGCTCTTGGTCTGAAGCCTGGCAAACCCAATCTATCAGATTGCTGAAACTCGAGCACCCTGATACAAAGATTAAAGGATCTTCCCCTCAAAGCATGTGTGGGTGATGTAAAGATGAAGGCCCTGAGCCTGTCGCAATCTGTACTCAGAGGTTAGGGCTTTTGTTAAGATTCTCGAGGCTGTCTAAACACTCAGATGCAACAAGGCCCTCAGTGTCACTGGTTCCATCCTAAAGATGAGACACGAGGGGGAAAAGCTGTTTGGGAAAAAAATACCATTATGTGATGGACTAGGTCAGAAGCTAGTCCTAGAACACAGATTGACAAAGCGTTAACTTATATGCGGGCCTCATGTTCTAAGTTTTTATTGTAATTACTTCCCCGTGGGTTCATTTCCCTGCAACTTTTCCCAAGAATGTTATTGTTCGTTTTTAATAGATGTACATATGTATGTGTGTCTTGCTTTTAAAATACCACAGTGTTTTTATTTGACTGTAGTCAGAACACTTAACATGAGATTTTCCTTGACAAAATTTTAAGGATACAAGACAGTATCCTTAACCCTGGGCACCATATTGGATGGCAGATCTCTGGAACTCACTCACCTTGTATGACAGGAACTTTACCCATGTCCACCTCCCACAGCCCCTGACAACCGCCATTCTGCTTTCTCTCTGTGAGTTTCACTACTTTAGGTATGTCATATAACTAATATCATGCAGTGCTTTTTTATTTTATTTTTTTTTAAAAAACCTTAGCTGATTCATTAGTGAAAAAGAGAAAGGAGGCAGAGTGAGGAAAGAACAACCTGCATCCAAGAGCTTTGACCCTGGGTACCAGGCTGAGTTGTTGGCTTGTCGGCAGCTGTGTCATTCTTGGCTACCCACGTGCTTTCAGCAGGCACAGCCCTGCTGCGACCTCGGAGGGGCTAAGGAGGAGGGGCAGGGTTCCCTGTGGGCAGCCTTGGTAGTGTACTGGGAAAGACCTTTCATTGCCTGGCCGGAAACACAGATACACAGAAGGGTTCCAGTAAAATTTATAAATCCCCAAATGGAAACAGTTTGGGAAATGAATAATACTGTCTGAAGAGAGAGAACTTCAGCGAGGAGGGCTGCCTTTGAAACAGAGGTCCTCGCCTTAGTGTAACAGTAGTAAGGACTCCCCTGGGGTGGGTCCCACACAGACACAGCAGGGCCCGCGGCTCTGGACTGACACATCGGAGGCCTGGCTTCCCGCTCAGCGATGCAGAGACTGGCCGAGTGGCCTGAGCAGCTGCCCGTTTTCAGCATCCACCTCTGTGAAATGAACGGAGTTGGCCTGGGTGGGCTTCACGGGTTATCTTCCAGGGCCACTCTCTTCAGTTCCCCCAAACCACAGAGCCCAGTTGTCATGCAGATAAGCAGCCCAGACGGCCTCTTCCAGTGGCAGAGTCTCGGCTGCTGTGTCTGTGGCTGAGGATTCTCTGTGGGCAGCCTTAGACAGCCCCACTGCTGCCCACCTGCCCGCCCTTCAGCCCCCATGGCTCTGAGGAGAAGCAGGGACCCCAGAAGGGGTTAGCAGGACTTCACTGCTTGGAAAGGAGACGGTATTCTCAGGAATGCTGATAAAGTGGCCTGGACCATCATTCAGAGGCCAAGTCAGTCCGTTCTTTGAATGGGCCCAGCAAGGAAAACACCTGCCTTGAGAGAGAGAGCAGTGTTAGATGCAGAGCAGCCGGCAGGAGGAAGATGATAAGTGAAACTCTTCCTTGCAGGTTTCTCCAGCCCGGCACATCGGTGGGGGAAGGATGTTTGCTCCCTGATTGAATGGGCTGGAATTGGAGGGGACACGTGGCCCCATTTGGTGCCACTAATACCTTTGTTTACATTTTCCCTCCAATCCAAAGTTCAGCTGAATGACAGCATATTTCATTCTACCAAAAAGGCAGTTAAAAATCTAAAATGTGTGTGAGACTAATTTATCTGGTGCCACAAGTTACTTATCAGCATAGTGCTTTCATAAGTGAGCCTCTGTCTGCCCAGAACACGAGGCTGGGCCGGGGGGCGGGGGACGGTCACCCGGAGTGCTTACAGGAGGTAAGTGTCCCCAAAGTTCTTGGTTGGACCAAGGTGGGGCCCTTTGAGCATGTCTGCACTTTCCTCCAGGGTGGCAGGCATATCCCGGGAGAACGGGTCTCTGACCGCTTGTGGGCGTGTAGCTGTTGGGGTTTGTCCAGATGCCTTTTTCTCATCTCCACGTGTTGTGCCTTGCAGATACTGGGTTACTTTGACTATGCTTTCACAGCCATCTTTACTGTTGAAATCCTGTTGAAGGTAATGGCTTTTTCATTGATCCTCGCATACTCTGAAGCAGCGGTAGCAATAACGGTGGCAATTCTTTGTTTACCTTCCAGATGCTAGGTTATGCAGATTATGTCTTCACTGGTACTTTTGCATTTGAGATCGTTTTGAAGGTAACAGGTGCCACAGGAGTGTGTTTCAGGGGCCTGCTCCTGTGTGTGACACACGGCCAAGACGCGTGACGTGCTTTTGGCTGTTTTCAGTTTTTGTCCTCTGTGATCAAGCTCCGCTTTTCTTTTTTTTTTAACCAAAGGATTTTTTTCCTGTAACCATTCAACTTGTTTTTGCTGTTTCTTTTTAACCTTTGGATGCATGTAGGAGCTACTTTGGCTTCCTAATAGTGATTGGGAATTATATTTTGCTCCTTTTTTAATGTCCTCTGAAATGTGTCAACTGATAACAGATACAACACTATGTGTGAACTTTCTTCCACCCTTCTTGACATCAAAGTCGGAGGAAAAGCATTTCTCCTGCGAAGGGAATGTCTCTCTTCTCATTTCTTTGACTGCATTATGTTTTCAGTGCCCTAAAAGAGTAACACACTATTTTCTTGCAACAGGATTTGCAAGATAATGTGGGTCTCTTTGTGTTAAGATATATCTGTTTTAATGGATGGGCTTACATTTACACAAACGGAAAGAGCACCCTCTGGACGGGGGGCCCGGAATGTACTGCCCATGCATGAGTTGCCAGTCGCCGTTGCTGCATGTGGTTTGTGTCCTGGTTGGGAAGCCACCCTGGGGAGAGCTCGTTCCTATGTACTCAGAGGTCTGGAGACCCACAGCGGAGAGCCCAGAACCCCAGACTTGCTGAGGGGCATGCGTCCTCGCAGTGCTGGGACAACGTGGCCTGGGACAACTGTCAGGGCAGTCATCTCCTAGTGGAGAGAAAAGCTGGGAAACGAGGTCTTGGAACCACAGTTTCTTTAAACCATGTTGGGGATTTTGTGTGTGCATCTCAGGACAGAAAAAAGAAAAAAATACGTATTTTAAATGTACCGTGGAACTTGGGCTCTTTACAAAATCTTCTGTAAAATGAAACCTCAGTTAACGTTCCAGGCAATAGGGTATTTATTTTCTCTCTCTCCTTTTTTTTTCTTTTTTCTTTTTTTTTTGGTTAATGAAAATACTAGCACAAAACCAACCAACCAACCTCTGTTTAAACCCTTGTTTAAAATCTTCTAGACATTTGAGTTCATTTTCCTGCCTTTAGGCCAGTAAATTTGGTTGACGGTTGTCCTAAGTGAGATGCTGCCTCGGTCAGTGAGCAGATTCTACCTCCGTCTCCACGGTGACGGGCATTGGAGCAGGAGGCCCAGGGCGTGGGGTGCAAGTACGCTCACCTGGCCTCTGCTTCATCCTGAGCTGTCTTTTTTTTTTTTTGGCAATTTGCCTTCTCCTCAAACTGAACAGGAAAATGTTATCTTTAGCCTGTTAGCCTGGTTAATTGAGGTTTTACTTTCCACATTTTTTTTTTTTTTTGCGATACGCGGGCCTCTCACTGTTGTGGCCTCTCCTGTTGCGGAGCACAGGCTCCGGACGTGCAGGCTCAGCGGCCACGGCTCACAGGCTCAACCGCTCCATGGCATGTGGGATCTTCCCAGACCGGGGCATGAACCCGTGTCCCATGCATCGGCAGGCGGACTCTCAACCACTGCGCCACCAGGGAAGCCCTACTTTCCACATTTTTAAGTTGTTCAGTGCATTTAGTTCCTCTTGGGCTTCAGGGCAAAGAGATACAGGTTTATTTAAAAGAAAAAACCCCACAATTATTGCTTTTCAATTTTAATATATTTGCCTCAGTGACTTAAATCTTCCAAATCAATTCTCATTTTGAAAGTATCTCATAGAGTGGAAAATGAGCTAAAACAAGGATTCAGAAAATGCAGAATCTCTGAGAAGCAGCTGACATGGAAAGAGTGGTTCCCGGTGGCCTGGGGAGGATTTGGAAGGCTGTTTGGATACTGGGTTAAACCATCTGAAGTGGCCTTTTTTTTGTAGGTTAAAGAGGGTTAATTATTGGCAGTTCAACATGGGCCAGTATAATTAGCTCCCAGCTCTGCCTCTCCTCTCCTGTACTTATCTGAAACTTCTCCCATCTGTTTTTCTAAAGAAGCAGTAACTCCATGTATTTTGCAGTTTTTATTCTGGAGCACTTCCTCACTAAGCTCCTTATTCAGAAAGCTCAGTGGGGAACCTGCGGTGTGGGCTCCGGGTACTCGGGGCCGTGACTTAGCAGGTGACGGCTTCTGAGCCACACCTGGCACATGCTAGAGTAGCTGGGCTTGGAGGAGCCTTTAAAATGGGTTTATCAGTAAGGACCCTTAGGAGCAATAGGGGGCCTGGGAAAACCATGCACGTTTCTATATCAACGGAACGTGTGAGCCCGGGGCTCGGGCACTTCTAGCCCCACTTGGGAAGTCTGGGTTGGAGCAATGTGGGCTCTGCTGGGGTCTCAGAAGGGCCGGAACTGGCGTTTTGTGGGGAAGCCAGGTTGTCTGGGCAGTGATTACATCCTGACAAACCTGGTCAAGTGGACTCTCTGCTGAGACAGAGCCTTTGGACGTGCCAACGATATATTCATAATTGAAATTTGTTTTCACTGTGATAATGTCCAGTGAAATAATTGTTCTCTTCTTTTAAAATGTATAGGAAATCAGCTGCCCCTTTTCCATTTTTGAACAAAGCATTCAGTTGCTCTGCCCTGTTGGTTTACATTTCTGGCTTCCTAATGCACACTTGTTCGTAAAGTCATACTTTGCTCAAGCTTTTGTAAAGAGCCCAGGTTTCTTTTCCTTTGCAGAGAGAAAAGAAAAACAAAACTCTAAATCACTCATGATTCTGCTTATAGATGACGACTTTCGGAGCTTTCCTCCACAAAGGGGCTTTCTGCAGGAACTACTTCAACTTACTGGATATGCTGGTCGTTGGGGTGTCTCTGGTGTCATTTGGGATCCAGTAAGTATTCTGGGGTGTGTGTGAACGTGTGTGTACAGGACTGTTGGGCAGGAAGGTCTGTGTGAGGAATCTTAACATAATTCATAAAGCCTAGGCATCGTTTTAATTATGGCATTCGGTTATCTGGGAAAGCTTAATTTGTGCCCATGCCAGAAAGCATTGGGACAACTCATCCTTTCTTGTGTTTCTGTTTCTCTTTTTATGCCCTCTGCTGGGTTGTGCTCATTATTCTCTGTGATATTTTTTTCAAAAGAGGGTGAAAGGGCTTCCCTGGTGGCGCAAAGTCTAGACTAGGAGGGAGGGCAGCTGGACTCTACTCTGGGTTCTCCAGGGGCTGGCCCAGGGCCCGGGGCCGGTGGGGGCTCCTCTCCCAGGATCTCAGTTCCCCATCTATACAGGAGAGGTTGGACGAGGTGACCTCTCAGGCCTTTCCAGCTTGGATATTGAAGGCTTCCCTTACTCTCCAGGATAAATCAGCTGCTATGACCCTTTTCTTTTGGCATCTAAAATTTTGTTTGTTTGGTTTTGGTTTTGGTTTTGTGGTACGTGGGCCTTTCACTGTTGTGGCCTCTCCCGTTGCGGAGCACAGGCTCTGGACGCACAGGCTCAGTGGCCATGGCTCATGGGCCCAGCCGCTCCACGGCATGTGGGATCCTCCCGGACCGGGGCACGAACCCGTGTCCCCTGCATCGGCAGGCGGACTCACAACCACTGCACCAACAGGGAAGCCCGGCATCTAAAATTTTTAGCTAGAAGGGGCCAAAGCTGCAAGTCAGAGCCCCAGGACCTTTCCACGGCATTGAGGGATTTCTGGTGGGGAACAGCCCCAGCTGTACACTGCCTGCCTGCCGTACCTGGGGGTTTGGGACAGAGGCTCCAGTGGGAGCATCCAGGGGTGGTCTTGCTTTCCTGCTGACTTTGAAGCACCTCTGCTCAGGTGCTGACCATCAGTGCCCCTCATATGAGAGCACATGTGTGCACATGGCCTCTGAACTAAAGGCAAATGAGAGGCTCTATCCCCTTCAGAAGGGGGAGGACCCCTGCCTGAAACTGCCCTGTGTTAAAATCCTCTTCCTCACCTCCCGTCAGTACCCAGTGAGAGGGAGCCATGTAGTCACAACTCGGAAAGGCATTCTCACGAGTATCTTTGCAACGCCTGTAAGCTCGCAGCTGTGCCTGCACCTTCCAGCTGCCACCCCCCCATATGCTAACCCCATACCCACTTGGGACTCACCTGATATCACCTCTATGGGGCCTTCCCAGACTCCCCAAGGTCTTTTCCCCTGGCTGCCTTCTCTCTGTTGTCACACCTACATGCTGGCTTGCGGTTGCCCATCTCTGCCACCCAACGGCGGACTCCTTGAAGGCCAGAGAAGCCCAGCACCAGGGCACTGCAGCAGGCCTCCAAACTTAGAAAACCAACCAAACCAACGCAACTCAGCCAAGTACTGCCTAGCATTTACATCAGGTGGAAAGAATAAAGCAAACTCCTGAATTGTGTCTCTGCTGCATTAGTTGTGTGCCTGTCAGGGTCTCTGAGAGTGCGGGGGGCCTGGCTTAGGAGGTGCCATGGAGCGTGGGCTGGAAGGAGGAGACCCACCCTCGTGTGTGGTTCATGGGGAGAGATTAGCTCTGCTCCACGTGGCCCCACCATAGTTGTACTAAGTGAAATCATCTCACAGCATTTTACCCACTGTAATACCCTCTGCTTGCTTGCTTACTTGCCTCTGCTCTTTCCCTTAGATCCAGTGCCATCTCAGTTGTGAAGATCCTGAGAGTCTTAAGGGTTCTGAGACCGCTCAGGGCAATCAACAGAGCAAAAGGACTTAAGGTTTGGATTCCTCTCCAGGCTGGGCTGGCTTCAGTTGGGGTTAGCTGTCATCACTGATTTTTCTGGGCCGGGACTGGGTTGAGGCCTGATGGATTTTCCAGTGAGCTTTGCCTTTGAAAAGAACATTTCTAACCAATGAAGCTGCCTCTGCTAAGTGCTGGTAGTGTTTTTCAAGTTATTATTTTCCTCACAGACTTAGAGAATGATCTTATGGTTACCAGGGGGGGAAGGGTAGGGGGAGGGATAGACTGGGAGTTTGGGATTGACATGTACACACTGCTATATTTAAAATAAAAGGGCTTTCCATGAAAACAAGTTATTATTTTTTAAATGTTTCGTTCATTTAAGATGCTTTTCTTTATCTGATTACTGTCCACACTTCATTGCTTTCTTCATTATTAACAGTGTTCCTCTGGGTTTCTTTTAGTCTTTAAATCTATTCTTGTGCAGTTTGTACAAAAGGCCAGAGGGTTTCCATTTTCCTAAGTCGTCTTATGGGGTACAGGACCCTTGTGCCAGGCAGTGCTGTACCCCATGGCATTTCTTCTGACTGAGCTCACTGCTTTGGAGGAAGTCAAGGAGGAACCTGCTTACAGGGCGTTCCTCCCAGGGGGCCATAATGCACTGGGGGTAACTCCATAGGTAACCACCTGAAAAACGAAGCATAAGGGACTGTCAGGTAGGAAAATAATATAAAATTGCATATAATCGTAGAAAATCTTGGCTGGTATTAGTTCAGCCCGTGGCTGAAATAGTACAGGGAACTAACACTGCCCTGCCCCCTCCCACCCCCTCTCCCTAGCACGTGGTCCAGTGCGTCTTTGTGGCCATCCGGACAATCGGCAATATCATGATCGTCACCACCCTCCTCCAGTTCATGTTTGCTTGCATCGGGGTGCAGCTCTTCAAGGTACAGGGAAGGGCCTGCAAGCACGGAGCCCAGCCCGTCTCCTTCAGGCGGAGCCCACATTTGACTGTCTGTCTGTTTTGTATCCAGGGGAAGTTTTATCGATGCACAGATGAAGCCAAAAGTAACCCCGAAGAATGCAGGTGAGTGTCCTGAACGTGGGAGTGGGGAGTTTGGAAGAACCGATAAAAAGCTTCAAGAATCCGCTCATGCTAGCATTTCAGAAGTTGTTGTTGTGGAGGACAAGAGGCCTGAGAGCTCAGCCCATGGCTGGAGACGTGGAAGGGTTTTGTTTTGAGGTGAAATTCACATAACGTAAAATCAACCATTTCAAACGGTACAGTGCAGTGACATTTCATACAATACATTGTGGAGGGAGCACCACTTCTGTCTAGTTCCAAAGCTTTTCATCACCCTTAAGGCATGGACAGATGACTTCTGATGTTTGGTATAGAATCAGTAAACTGGGGGAGAGAGTGGGCACTAAAACCTAAAATTACAATTATGAAATGCTCCCCAAAAGCTCCCCCTACAGCCGCGTATCCAATTATTTCCTCAAACCAGAACTTGAAGCTTAACTTCCTGGAGTTCAGGATCTGGCGACCCTCTTCTGACAGGTCCCAGGATGCTTCTTTCTCCTTGCTCCCATCATCCACATCTTGGCCATATGTTCGTTCACAGTAATGGGCAGAGGAGAGAGCAGGTGGCATATACTCATTCCTCTTATCCCAATGCATCCAAAAGACTATGAAGGTAGACACGGAGGCCATTGCCTGAAGTTCTGAGACCTTAGAAGCATAGACGTCCCTGTCCTTTTGAGATGTCACCAGGCAAGGCTGGCCTGCTTGCACTGTGTTCACTGAGGGTTTCTTTTCAGCAGAAGGTGCAGTCAGAGAGCACCAAAGGCCATGTGACCGTGGCAGTGCACCTCAGGGGCCCCGTTCATGCTCTGGGGTGGGGGGCGCCCACGGAGTTGACAGCACAGCAGCCGTGTGAAGACGCTTTCCCTTCCGTTGCTAAGTTGGCCTTCTCATCTGTGAAATAGAGGCATTCTAGGAGAAATACCGTGTACCAGCGATTATAGAATTGTTTTGGAAAGAAAACTGGGAATATTGTTAGTATGAGAGAAGGAATTTGATTAAAACTAAAATGTAGAGAAGGAATTTGATTAAAACTAAAATGTAGAGAAGGAATTTGATTAAAACTAAAATGTAGATTAGCGGATGCCTGGGCTTGTTTCCCGGAGCCTGTGGAATTCTGCATGGCCAAAACTTTCGGTTCTTCATTGCACACCTTGAGGCCATTGTATGAGGGATGGTTCTTGTTCGGTAGTTTTCATTTGTGATCAGGCTGGGTGTCTGCCCGGTCACTCTGGAGGATGCTCATTTAGTCATTGCTGCACGGTTATTCGAACCGTCGAGTAGGCTAAATGGAGAGCATGATGTGGAGAAACGCAGGCTGTGCCATGCTCAGAACGGTGGCCTGGCCGGGGGAGGGATCGGGCAGTGTGACAGATTCCACATCCTGCCAGGGTGACCGCCCACTTCCTTTCCTCTCTAGGGGGCTCTTCATCCTCTACAAGGATGGGGATGTCGATAACCCTGTGGTCCGTGAGAGGATCTGGCAAAACAGCGACTTCAACTTTGACAACGTCCTCTCAGCTATGATGGCTCTGTTCACGGTCTCCACGTTCGAGGGCTGGCCCGCGTGAGTACCGAGATCGTGCGTCTCCCAGGGCTGCCGCTGCTGCTTCGCGGGCACTCTGGGCTGAGCCTTGTCTCCTGGAGAGTGGGTCCTGCTGCTTTTCTCCAGTTTTGTAGGCCTTTTCTATGACTCTTTAACTTTGGACCACTTATCGCTCACTTCCTGGCCCACAGGGCTCCTCTGTCTGATTAGGCAAAGGATTAACCCCTGTGGGCAGCCAGGACTCTCGGATTTGGGAAGCTGGGGTCTTGGAAGGGGGGTATCTCTCAGCGGGCTCCTGGGGGGCATTGCTGGATGTGGATGGGGAGTCCCCAGAGGCATTTTTCAGGCCAGCTCCTGTGTCACCTCATCAGTAAAGCTGCCACTACACTGTTCCTAAAGAGGCCCATGAGAGTGTCCCAGACCGTTCATTCATTTGTTCATTCACTCCTAGTAACGTACCAGTACGTGCCATCGTGCCACGTCTTTCACTGCCGCGCTCGCTGGCTCATTCATAACGTGTGCTCTTGATACCAGCTCCATGCAACATGCTGTACTACACCCTGTGGAAGAAACAGAGCTGTCTAGATGTGGTTTCCCCTCTCAAAGCCCACGTTTAGTCAGTGTCGCCAACCAAGCCAAGCAGGAGGGTCCTGGTGTGTCAGAGACATGCAGCATAGGGTCCTGAGGAATGGCTAGGATTTTGATGGGTGAGGTAAGAAAAGTGGAAAGAAGGAAGATGGTAGAATACGACAGGAGCGCTCTTGTACCTTTGTTGTGCTCTGCTCTCTGATGGCCCCCCAGCTCCTGCCGCCAGAACATATATATGTTGATAGAGTTCCGACTGTCAAGTTCTCATGCCCAGAGGAGGGTGGACAGGCTGGCAGGACTCTCTGGATGTGTGGGGTGTCTGCGAAGTAGGACAGTTGGGTGGGGCTTGTTCATTGGTGGATTGGTCCTGCGAGACGAGGAGCATAGAGTGAGAGCCTGCACTCCACGGAGGCGCTAGCTGTGGTCTCAGGGTTTAAACACTGCACTTTAGTAAACCTGGGTGGCAGCTGCCACCAGGGATGGCAGGGAAATGAACAGACTTGGGACTTGGGACTCAGGGGAGGTGGGCTCAACTCCTGCTCTGTCCCCAGGACTGTGACCTTGGCACTTAGATCCCTCTCTGAGCTTCCGTAAGACAGGGACGACCGTATGTCCACCTTTCCAGATGGATGTGAAAGCACCCAGCACAGTGCACGCCTCGGGTGGGTGCCTGGAAGGGCTGAATCTGTGTCAGAACGAGCATACGTTGAACTGGAGGCTGTTGCAGTCATTGCCCCTCTTTCTGCTCAGAGTTCTGCCTGGGACATTTAATTTTAGTGCTTGTTTCAGTTTGGGGAACCTCTCGTAGTTCTTTGGAAATGCCCTGGCCGCTCGCTCGTTGTCTCGCGTTTACAGCTTTCAGTTCCGCCAGTGTCTTCCATGTGATGTCCGTCCTGTCTTCTGTCTGTGACCAGAAAGGAGCATTACTGGATATTTGTAAAATCTTTTCCAGTCTTCAGAGCCATCAGTCAACAAATATATCCCAGGTGTTCCCTCCGCCAGGTGCCGGGGCTGATTGGCCTAACGCTCAAGAGGCTTCCTGAGGGAACTCCACGTGTCCCAGGGCCTTGGGGTGGGCTCCCAGCGAGGGGTCCGAGCGTCAGTGCCCACAGAGGTGGTCAGAAGCCAGCGGGGCTGGTGCTCACTGGATCCTCTGCTCTCCAGGTTGCTGTACAAAGCCATCGACTCGAACGGAGAGAACGTCGGCCCCATCTACAACTACCGCGTGGAGATCTCCATCTTCTTCATCATCTACATCATCATCGTAGCGTTCTTCATGATGAACATCTTTGTGGGCTTTGTCATCGTCACATTTCAGGAACAGGGGGAGAAAGAGTATAAGAACTGTGAGCTGGACAAAAATCAGGTTAGAGTCACACACTGTTCGGGCTTCTGTCCCTCGAGCCAAAGAGGACCGATTTCTCTTTTGACAGCTTCCCGCATGTACAGAGAAGGGTGCCCACCTGCTCTCTCTCCCTGGGGCTTGGGCCCTGCTCAGAGCACACCCTCAGCCACTATGAGTCATCAGTGTGGAGAGTTAGTTTCCCCGGTGCAGAGTAGACTGTAATTTTGAAATTTACCCCCAGACGTGTGAGTGAGAAGTCAGGATACCTAGGCCACCTTCTGTGGTCATGACCCACTAGTGACAGCTCAGAGTCACGTAGGATGGTGTGGCCTGGGGTCAGGAAGCACCCAGTGGCACTCGCACAGTCCCTCCCAAGCCTTTTATCTCCTCAACCTCGGGACTATTGACATTTGAGGCTGGATAATTCTTTGTTATGCTTGCGGTGCATGGTTGAGAAGCCTCCCTGGCCTCTCCCCACTAGATTCCAGTAGCACCTTCTGCCCCCCACCCTCATTCCCGCTCCAGAAATATCTCCAGACGTTGTCAAACGTGCCCTGGTTGAGAACCATTGACTTAGGAGGAAGTACCCTCTCACACCCCCGGGAAAGTCGCTAACTTTAAACTTGGGACTAAGGTTACACTGGCATCAGTCTCTTGATCTAGCACCTTCTTTTAGCCAGTCTGTTAGGCGCAGGGGCCTTTGGCTCTGATCGTGTGATGATGCGAGGGGGCCAGGAGACCTGTCTGGTCCTGTTCTGCCTGCACCTGCTCTGTGACTGTGGGTGTGCCTCCACCTCCTGTCTGGGCTGTCTCCCTAAATTGAGGGCATTAAGGAGTCACTTTTAAAGGTCTTTTTCAGCTGTAAAAAATAGTCTGTGAGATCGAGATTCTGTTCTGGGAGTTTCCCCCAGGCCCTCTATCAGTAGCCATCTCTGTTCGATGATTACATAGAGAGCAAGAATCACTGCCAGCCTGGGCTTCCTGGCGGGAAGTCGCCGTGCATGGTGAGACCTTCTGTCTCAGGCTGCAGCATCTCCACTGGGGGAAACACGAGGACAGCTTGGTTTATAGGAAGACATTGCTGTGAGTTGTCAGGGCGTCCCTGCAGATTTTATCAGTGACGGTCTGAGGGAGGCCTGGTCCAGCTCTTCACCCCTCCTGACCCCCGCCAAGGAAGAAGAGTGTCAGGGCAAGACCCAGGCGGAACCAGAGCTGAAACTAGGTCACCACGAGGTCCAGGATAGGCTCCAGTCAGGGGTCCCAAGAGTCAGCATGTGAGGTCACAGTGGGGCCAGGTTCTGGACAGAGAGAGCCTGTGGTTGGTCTGGGCCTAGGAGCAAGTAGGGTGTGATGCTGAAAAGGCTTTCGGGGCTGGAGGCTCCCTCTGGGCTTGCTGCAAAGGGTGGACCGGTCTCGGCCCCAGCATCAGTGGGCGGGGCAGTGCTCTGGCCATCATCACGGACCATGTCCTGGGGGTTCTAAGATGAACACGACAAGCTCCTGAGCCTCTAAAGCTCTCAGGCAGACACCCAGCTCACTCACCATTAGACACTTAGGGTTACCATGCTCGTTCTGGCTTCTGGTAGGCGTCTTGTATGGGTCCATCCCGGAGCAGCCACGGGACCTCCAATCTCAGGGAGTCAGCCCAGCCCCTCTGGTTCTTGAGGATTTCCTTGCCTCTCGTTCCTTGGCTTCCTTCCCTGGGCAGGAGAACTACAGATGTACTCCACCAGCATCAAAGAAGGGCAGGGATAAGACATGGGTCAAGGCTTTGCATCTCTGCTTAATGCATCGCCGGACCTCAGTCTTTTAATAAGCGAAATGGAAGCAAACTGGGTGCTCTGCTTACCCTCAAAGGCTGCTGTGAGGACCAGATGAGGTGATGGAGCTGGGGGCCCTTTGTCAGTGATGCTGAGTGGTACCTGTGCGGGTTGCGCTGGCGGTTCCCCCTCGTTCTCGCCCCCTCCCAGTAGGGGTGCGCCAGCTTTTCAGGGCAGACGAGAACTGTGTCCTTCTTCCATAGACGTGCTCAGGATCCCCGTTGCTCTTTTCTGCCATTGCAGCGTCAGTGTGTTGAATACGCCTTGAAAGCACGTCCCTTGCGGAGATACATCCCCAAAAACCCCTACCAGTACAAGTTCTGGTACGTGGTGAACTCCTCGCCTTTCGAGTACATGATGTTTGTCCTCATCATGCTCAACACTCTCTGCTTGGCCATGCAGGTAAAAATGGAGACAGCCGCGTGGATCACGTCTGGGCCTTCGGTGCAGCCCCATGCCCCAAATCCTGAGGGTGGAATGCCGCCCCCTCACAGGAGGAAGGGTTTGATTATCTGACGAGTCTGGGCTGTAGTTTGGCCAGACTCCCATTCTGGCTAACAGTTGCCGTGGCAGGAGTTTACAGTCACTCCTCTGCGTAAGAGACTGTACAGCGTGACCATAAGTGCCATTTCTCTGGAGCCCTAGCATGGCTTGCAGGCCTGTGAACCTTTACTGTGGGCTTCTGTGGCCAGGGAGTGGTTGTGGACTAAAGCTCTGTCTGTGTGGAAATGAACAGGCGGGGTCTTCAATCCTGACTTGACTCCTTAGCAGCCGGGTGACCCGGGGCAAGTTATTTAAATCCCCCGAGCCTGGCTTTGTCGATTGGTAAAGTGGGAAACGAAGTTTATGCTGGGTAATTTGTGTCCGGCACTTTGCTCTGGGCCTGTCCCAGAGTGTCATTCCTGTCCTCAAGTCACTCTCAGCGTGGCAGTGGGGAGTCTTCTGGTCCGTGGAGTACTGAGTTTGACCTGCCTGACAGCGACTCTTGGCTCACTGGGGGCAAGGAAGGCAGCTCACTTCAACTGGCCACATTGGATTACAGAGCGGTGTTGATAGTGAGCGTTTCCAGCCCTTGCGCTGTCTAGTGGATATTGCACTAGGACAAGAGTGGCCAAGGTCTAGATTCAGTTTCCCACTGGCTCTAAGAACTTGAGCAAATCAAACCAACTCCCAGTGCTGTCTGGGAGACGAGTGTAAAGACAGCCAAGGGTACGTTTTCTGGCCCTTTCCTTAAATTTACGAATTCCTTAGGAATGAGGACCCTCTGCTGATGTAGGGAAAAGCACGAAGGCAAGATGGTAACAATGCCTTTGATTGGATATAGGCCTAAATGGCGTATAATGTATCCTAACCGAGTCCTACCTTTGTCCATAGACCTGTGGGCGTGTTCTGCATTGTGCCCGGGTCAAGGCCCTGAGTAGAAACCCTGCTGGGAGAAAGGGTGGATTCCCTTTATTCCGAGCAGAGGAAGTGGATGTCTTTCCCCTTCATCGTTTGGTCACCCTCATCTTGTCAGGGCTCCCTGCGCTTTGTGGGGGACCTACGGCGTGCCCTCGAAGGGTCGGTGGAATCACTGGGAGAGGGTGCTGGACCGGGGAGGTTGCCTCGCTGCCCGTGTGACAGGCGGACGGACGCCTGCAGGGGGTGGTGGGCTGGGGAGCCTCCTTTTGCGAGTCCGGAGTGGACCCCCGAGAACCGTGCCTCTGCTTCCGTCCACAGCACTACGAGCAGTCCAGGATGTTTAATGACGCCATGGACATCCTGAACATGGTGTTCACCGGGGTGTTCACTGTCGAGATGGTTTTGAAAGTCATTGCATTTAAACCTAAGGTGAGTTGCTGAACCCACTGTCAAAGGCTGTAGCCGAATCACTCCAAAGAGTCACCCACTTCCCGTTAGTCTTGTGTTATTGGATTATGCCGAATGGTTCTGGCCGTTAACTAGGTTATCGCCTGAGAACGTTAAAACCTGATGAGGGCATCTGTGTACACATGAGAAAATAAATCTGCGAAAACAAAACTTCGCAAAAACAATTCTGAGAAAAAGAAGAAGAGAGAATTAGGAATTTGCAGAACGGAGATTGTTTTGAAACCTGATTTTCTGTTTCTAGAAGAGCGTGTGTCAGACTGTCTCAAGGAAACTCGCCTCATTACTTGAGCATTGGAGACATTGTTTTCACATAACCCATCAGGAATAATTCGGCCCTGATTTTACTTCTACATTGCCAGCATAAAGACTTTGGTTTTCTTTGTTCTTGGTCTACAGCACCTTTTTCACCTTTTATGGAAAATTCTACCAGCTGCAGACCTCTCACAGCCATACCATCTTTCGTTTGTTTAATTTAGAAAAATTTCACTTGACTTTAAGACAAAACAAGACACGAGCATTTTAAACTGTGTTGGACTGCTCTGCGTGTTATGTCTCCTTTAGGACAGACTGAGTCCAGTCCACAGTTGTCAACGTCTGTAGCGTAAGAGACAGATAGTATAGTGTCGAAGAGCACGCACCATTCTGGGACCAGACTGGACTCAAATCCCCAAGCAAGCTGTCGATACTTCACTGCTCTGTGCCTCCATTTCCTCACCCATGGAATGAGGGCTCTAGTAGTCCTACTTCATAGGGCAGTTTGGAGGAGTAAGAATCACTCTGTGTGCCACGCTTACAAGAGTGCTCGGCGTGTAGCCCCATGCTGTAGACGTGTCAGGACTGTTACGATGACGACCACCATCCCCATCATCAAGTGGTGATGCTTCCTCATCCTAAAACCCTGGACAGAGGAGCAGATCCTGGCCGAGCTGTGACACATTTGACCCTCAGTTTCTTTTCTAGCAAAACCTCCACCCATCAGAGTTAGAGAATGAGTTCAGTGACCCCAGTGTCTGTTCATCAGGGTGTAAGGTATCTGACAACACTAATTTAAGTAAGACTCGGATTATGAAATGATGGGTTCACATACTCCATCCGTAAGTGGAATTCTAATATAGAACTGTTCCGATCTTTAATTTGAATTAATTCCTATGCAATCTTTATCAGCTCTTTGTGGACCAAAAAGAAAGGACGCTTGTAAGTGATCGATCGGGGTGATTGCAGTGGGGTCAAACCTGGCATTTTTGCATGGCCAGATGCTAATTACTGTGACTTGTCCATATCTCCACACATGCACCTTCTTCCCTGCCCCCACCAAACTCTTCTGAATATCCTTTGAGGTTTTTGGTTTGCTTCCCTTTCCCCTTTCCGTCCTTGATCAACATTTGTCTGGACTGATGGAAAGGTTGCAGAGTAAGAACTCCAAAAGCACTTGATCAAGGCAACATGGCACGTATCTATGCAACATTTCCTAGATCCCCTCGCCATGTCTTGCCCTGCCTGGTGATTAAGCTCTGAGAAGGCACATTTCCCCCGGCATGTGTGTGAGTCCGTGTGTGTCTGCGTGTGCACTGTCAGCGGCTGTGTCCGGTGAACCACTGTTACCAAACCTGGGAGGAGAGTTCAGTGGTGTGTGAACAGGCTGGTGAGGCCGAGGGGAAATGAGTGGCTAACTTGTAGTCAGTACTGATGGATCAGAGTTTTTAAATGAGTGATTTCCGCTAGAACTTGTGCCGCTTCGTAGTTTTCCTCCACAAGGTATTTTCACAGCAGAAGATAACCTCAGATTACAAGTGAGAGAAATTTTAAAACAGCAATAGCAGCGCCTCTACGCCTGAGGGGCACCGTCACTGCATTTGCGAAGCAGATGGATTTGGTGTTGTGACGGTGTGTCTGGAGGAGCCGGAGAGAGTCATTTCACCAAGAAGCAAAGCTCTTCTTAAAACGCTTCCTGACTCTCCTATCTCCTCTTTGGTGTTAGCAAAGCAAGGCCAGGCGAGTAGTCATCCGCAAAGAAGTCAGTGAGGCCCTCCTACCCGTCAGAGGGGCAGTGGGGCTGAGGAGACGTGTTGGAAAGGTGGCAGAAGGAAGCCTCTCTGTGAGGAGATGGCCAGAGGGACAGAGGGCTGGGAACCTGGCCGATAAACTTCATCTCAGAAGGTCTGTGTCTCTCCTGGGGAGCTCTGTCGCAGGGTCCTTTGGGGCTGTGTTCTCCACAGTGAGGGGCGCGTGTTCCGGGAGAAACTTGTCAGCCTCTGTCAGGAGAGACAGGGTTGCAGCTGTTTTGTAATAGAAATACAGAGGGTGAAGTTACAGTCCTTCCTGGGAGGTGAGAAGGCATCATAGGAGGAAGGGTTCAAACGAGTGGAGGAACCTGACTCCTTTTATACTCAAGGGCCTGACTGGTAAAGGGGACCTCCTGAGTGAGAGCACATTTCGAGGGATGTGGTGCGAGCTGGGAGCTTCCCTGGTGGGGAGGTGGGATCACTCCAGGAGAAAAGTTGTTTTGAGTGTGGGTTAGGCAAGCATGGAAGGCAGTGAGACGCCAAAGAGACAAGGAATGAGGGCCGAGCAAACAGGCTACTCAGTGGGTCGTGTCGGCTCCCCAGGGAAGACCCACCCATCGGGCATCGAGCTCGCGCACTTGGAGAGACTGAGCCGCCCTAGGGTTTTGAAAGGTGGGCCATGATGTAGATAAGAACCAAGTCCTGTTCCGAGGCCTTCCCCTCCAGTACTCCCAAGGGGCAGCCGCTGGACTCCTCAGGTGAATTCTCTTGCTGCAAGGAGGGAGATTGAAGAAGGGCTTTGTCCAAAGTACTGGCTCCCGTAGGTCTAAGGAGCACTTCTGATTTGACTGAGGTTCCTTCTTTGTGCTTCCAGAAGCCGCCCATCTGGTGTTTTGTCCAGCACCTGTTCAAGTACGTTACCTGCCTCCATGTGGGCTTTTCCTCAGGGAGCCACACTTTGTTCCCAAGGCTTAGACCTCGAAGCGTTTTGGTCTTGGTTCTACACTTGACCCTTGAACAACACGCGGGTTAATCTGAGTATTGCTTAGAGCCGCCGCTCCCTATCCGAGGTTCCTCTGCACCCATTGATTCAGCCAACCACAAACCACGTAGGGCTGTGGTATTTACTCTTGAAAAGCATCCATGTGTATGTGGACACGCACAGTTCAAAGCCACAGTGTTCAAGCATCAACTGTACCTTGAAAATGTCGAATTTGCCTGCCTAGCCACTTGAGCTTGGAAAACATTGAGAGTTACTGGGTTTGGGGAAAGATGAAAGTGCTTTAGTGCTGTCCTCGTGCTTCTGTGCAGAGCGGATGTGTCGTGGACACTGGGTCACCCGGTCCCATATGCCTCCCAGGACAGCACTCCCTCCCCCAGGGTCCCTGGCAGGAATAAGGCTGCTTTACCAGCCCCAGCAGTTTTCCTGGAGCACCTTCTGTACCTCCTGGGAAGAAACCCTGACGCTATCTTTTCAGTTCTTCAGTGATCACATATATATATATATATATATATATATATATATATATATATATATCTCATAAATGTATCTCAGTGATTTATTTTAATGCCAAATAGCGCTTGGGGGGAAATACTAACTCTCCTTAACTAGAACTTGATGTCAGACTCCTTCATGGGCTCAGCCTATCCTTTCAAGGCCGGGGTATCCCGGAGCTGCCTCCTGGTCCCCTTCTCCCCTGGTAAGACGCGTGCACGCCCAGGGCCTCAGTGGCCAGCTCGTCTCACCCCAGCCTCCACGGCCCTCCTCCCTCTTGCATTCCTTGACTGCTGAAACATCTCCTGCCTCTGGCCTCAGCGCCCCCCTTCATCTTCCACACACTCCCTTTGTAAACTGAAAGCTGACCGTGCCACCTGTTGTATGAAAAAAAAAAGGTAACTTCATAGTCGAATATTCAAAGTTCTGCACCAGACACTAGCGCACTTACATTTCTGCCTCATTTCCGGCCGCGCGCTCCCAGCCGTTCCTCCTCTGCACCCCATCCCCGCTGTTACCATGCGGGACCTTTCCGTGGCCCGTGCTTCTGTGTCTGGAAGCCCTTTTTCCACCTTGTTATCTTTTAAGGCCTGTCTGGAATGTGGGCTCCTCCGTCACAGTGTCCCCCCAGCCTAGCCAGGGTCGGCTCTCCCCTTCACATGTGCTCCTGTTAGATGCTCACTGTGCATTGTCAACGTCAATACCCTCCATGTCTCCCTCTCCATTAGCTGAGCAGCTGCTCAAGGCTGGGTTGTGTGTGTCTCACGCGATGCCTGCTACGTGCTGGTTACTCCACGGGAAGTGGTGGAAGGAAGAAAGAAAGGAATGGATGGATGAACCTGTGGGTTCAGCCCCTTGGCATCGGGCCCTACCGGCTTTTCTATCACAGGAGATGTGGGCAGAGCAGAGTGGCCAAAAGTGAACGTATTTTTCTTTAAGCCTCCACTTGACCTTTGGAAAGGCTTATGCTGGTTAGAAAGCTGTCAGTTACAGTTTCCACCCAAAGTTGGCACTGGGTCATCCCTTGGGTCAAATGCTTCCCAGACAGTCCCTGGCAGAAATTGGAAAGTGATCCGGCTGCCTCAGTAAACCCCAAAAGGCCGGGCAGCGAAAAGATCCTGGACTTGGGCTGCTTCTCTTGTTTGCATTGCATAGACCTTGCTGCCCACCATGTGCCAAGCCCATGCTCTATCCTGGCTGGGGGTCCAGCTCTCCTTCCAGGAGCCTATAGTCTAGCCAGAGATTATGTTAATGGACAATCAAGATAGAGTTCTTAGAAACAAGGGAGCTTCCTGGCCCTAAGCCCACGTTAGTCTGGGTTATGATTTTAAATTCCCGGGGTCAGAAGTGTTTCCGAGTAATAAATGTTATTGCGTGTGGCTGACTTGCTTGATCCTTTCAAATGGGTGAGGCTGTTCAAAAAGTAATACGGGCCAACTGTGGCCAGACTGGTAGGGACTGCTGGTTCCACCTGAGGGGCCCTGGCCTCCACATTCAGTTGTAGGAGACCCTCTTGTGACTGGCCAAGAGGAGAGAGCATGCAGGTGGGCGCCATGCTAGAAGCCCTAACCTTCTGGTTACCCAGACGCTGCGGTGGCTTTGATGGGAAAGGGGTGGGGCTGAGTCATACTCACTTGACAGTGATTTTATTACCTAGGAGGCTACTAATCAGGGAAACAGGATGTGGGAAGAAGGCGGGGCGGGGGGGGGGGGTGGCATTTTCTGCCTCCCTGGGACCCCTAGCAAGCCATCTGGCCAGAGCCTGTGATTCCAGCCACCTGCAACAACTCAAGCCTCCTGTCGCCTAGACGAGGGTGTCAGTCCAGGAACCCTCTAGAATTTGGGCACGACTCTGTGAGTGCAGTGGACCCTCCAGAGAGGGTGTTGATGAGATTACCAAAGAGTTCCAGGACCCCAAACATCAAGCCCCTATCGTGTTGATTTAAAGTGACTTTATACACCGCAGGGGGCCAGGATGGGCCAGTTGGAGAGTAGTTTGCAGGCTGATAGGAATGATCCACAGGTGAATACTGATCATTCTGGAGAGGCAGAGACACAGAGACACACAGAGACAGAGGAGCTATTCAGGAATCAAGTCTCAAGTAGGTAAGAGGGGCATTCAGTGCCCTGAATGGTGGTGGGCTTGGCCTCCGGGAAAGGATGTACTGTAGCAAGAGGGGGGCAGGGCCCCTGGTGTGGGACAGAACAGGAGGGACAGTGGGTCCTCACTGCTCTCTGTGCCCTAGAGCCCCAGTTGTTACTGATGACCACACGTTTCTAAGGCATCAGTTCCTCTCTAGAGGAGAGGGAAAGGCTCACCATTGTCTCTGCAGTTCTGAGTTGCTGTTAAATCCATGAGGAAGAGGACAGGCTCTGCACCTCAGAGCGTGCTCTGTGGCCAGGCCGCCAGTCAGCCCACTGTGTGTTACCATTCGCAGTGATGCAGATAATTTAAGAGCAAACGCTGTGTTCTCACAACCCGGGTACAACGGCGGCACTCAGCGCGCCACGTGATCCAGCTGACTGTCTGGTCTGGCGTTGTCCTCGGGGAGGGAAGCAGAATGTGCCTTTACGTCCTGGTGCAGGCTCTGGGTCTCCTCTCTGACCAGCACAGCCGGCTTCCTGAGGGGCACCAGTCGTGTCCTCACCGTGGCCTGCCTCTCCTGTTTTGCCAGCCAAGAGTCCCACATCTTGAGAAGAGAAGCTGTAAGGAGTGAGACGTTGTCTTTACTAAGCAGACGCTCCCATTAGACATTTATCACAGATCATCAGAGCTGGTGCAGGCGAGCTTTTGTTTACTTGTTAGAGGGCTAACAGAGGGGTCTGGGAGGGTGGCAGTCAGTCCGTGAGGGTAAGTAACTATGAGAGAGGTGCTGGGATGGTGGGAGAGGAGGAGAGAGGAGATGGCGGGGGGTGGG
>NW_020173377.1:2291440-2333929 GCF_003031525.2 Neophocaena asiaeorientalis asiaeorientalis
CAGGAGGTGGGAAAATCTTACATTATTTAAGATGAAATTTTTTAAAAATCTCAAACCCTAAGTCAGCGTTACAGTCCCCCATAAATGCACCTGGGGTGATTAACAGTGATTAGAACAGACATCCCTCCTCCGGTTGTTGGAACAGCCAGCGTGTCCACATTCTCCATAGTGTCGTAAAAGGCTGGGGCTCTGCAGTGGCTTCCTCTGGGCCTGCACTTGATCAATTCATGGGACCTGACACTTCAAAGTACCTTCTGTTCTGGTGTTCTTGATCCAGCACTAAGTGTACCCTGTTGTAAGCACACTGGGCCCCTTTTTATATGATTCAGACCTGAATTTTTATTTCCACAACACATCCTGGCTTGTTGAAAAGATGCAGTTGATTTGCAGACAGTCGTTGACCTTGCAACCAGAAGCCTCTGTGTACTGTTCTCCCCACCACCCCCTCCGATTGAGGGCTTCCTGGGGGGTATCAGGAGACAGCAGGCAGTAATTTAGCACCTACTGTGCTGAGCCCAGGAGAGGATGCAAAATGTATGCCATGTATGTACAGATTTGTAAGTCACAGTCGTAGGGATGTTGTGCCTTCAACAAGATACAAGGACCTGAAATAACAAGAATAGGGCGGAGCTGCATGACCAGGAGGGTGCAAGTGGGTGGAAGGAGGAGGCCTTGCCACGTGTCAAGCACTATGTGGGCTCACGGCTCCGGGCTGGGTGGTGGGATTAGTGGAGGGGGGGACAGAGCAGTCAGCACAGTCCTCTACCCTCATTCCATGGGGTAGACCTGCGGGCAGAGGCCCCAGATTCAGTGATCAAGACCTGAGAGACATTCGGAGTCCCCAGGATGGGAGGTATAAGTCAGGAGGATCTGAAAACATGCCATCAGGGCGTTGGCATTTGAGCTGAGTGTCAAGTGGACGTGGGCAGGTAGAGTTGGGGTGGGGAGGCCAGGGTCACAGAGGCCTCAGGAGTTGGGCAAGAACCTGGTGGTGGTTTGAGGGATGGAAAGGAGTCCGCTCAGCCTGGAGGATGCAGAGGGAGGGGAGGGAAGCCAGAGCTGGAGAGGAAAAAGGAGCCTATCAGGAGATAGGGGCTGCTCTGGGGGACAGTGGGAGCACTCGAGCATCATCCCCATCCCTGAGCGCTCCTTCCCCGTGAGACCTTCTGTGCGCTGATCCCGCAGCCCTACAGGCCACACCTCTGCCTTAGACGGCGTGCATCGCTGGCCTGTCTCCCTGTAAGCCTTCGTGTCCCTTTAGACCGAGAGCTCTGTGAGGACATCCTGCCGCGGGGCACACCCTTTGCAGTACTTGGACTGTCGAGGAGGGGCAGGGATGCTGGTTTGTTTCAAGGGCACAGCAGTGAGAAGGTGTGAAACGCCGGTCATAGTGGTCTTGATGTGGAAGAAGAGAAGGAGATGACTGGGGACCCCATACGGGGAGTAGGAGGGCCTTCTCCTCCCTCAGCTAGCGAGGGGTTGGGATTGTGACCTTGGGTGCCAGGGCAGGGTCACCAAGTGCCTCGCTCTGTCCTGCAGGTACTTGGCTTGGTTCAGTGCTGCCCAGGGCCACGGTCTGCATCGTGTGGTGTGTGTGTCGTGTGGTGTGTGTGTGTGTGTGTGTGTGTCTGTGTGGTGTGTGTGTGTGTCTGTGCGTGTGGTGTGTGTGTCTCTGTGTGGCGTGTGTGTGTCTGTGTGTGGTGTGTGTGTGTATGTGTGGGTCCATGCACCCGTGGCCTCTCTCACACATGCAGGTGCCCCCACCCCGTGTCCCTCTGCACCGGTGGACGGTATGGTCGCTTCCCTTTGGCCCTCCCGCCCCCCCCTGGTTGCCGTGGTTGCTGCGGGGCCCGGGTGTGACCCCATGTGGTCAGCGTGGCTTCTCCTTCCTACGTGCTCATAAACATCTGCCCCCGCCTGCTCTGTCCAGGGGTACTTTAGTGATGCCTGGAACACGTTTGACTCCCTCATCGTAATCGGCAGCATTGTAGACGTGGCGCTCAGCGAAGCTGACGTGAGTATGTGCCCGCCCGGGGCCACCTCCCATCCTGTCTCTGTCTGCACACCCGCCCGGCCCTGCACTGCATCACCTGGACAAGTCACAGAGCCCAGTCGTACTTGATCGAAAACCAGGAGTCTTCTAACGAGAGCTGCAGAGAAGAGGCCTTTTAGCGTAGAGCTTGATCCCCAGGCCTTTAGACACACATCACCTTTTGGAGGACTGACTGTTTTGCAGCGTTAAGCCGAGTCAGCGGTAGGCAGGGCAAGATAGGCGTCTCTAACTGTTTTTAATTTGCTGTGTCAGAAGCAATACCCGAAGTGATGTACCTGTAACATGTTTGTTTTAGGGTGATTTTTCAAGTAGCCAGGTGGCTTGATGCTAGAATGTTCCCCTTTTATAACACTGTCCTTTTCTTCTTTTTTTCCTGTTGTGCTTCCTCTCTTCTGTGGCTTCTGAATGCTTGCTCTAACAGCACTATTTCACTGATGCATGGAACACTTTTGATGCCTTAATTGTTGTTGGTAGCGTCGTTGATATTGCTATAACTGAAGTGAATGTAAGTAGCAAATTTTGTGTCCTATAACCTCGTTAAGTCTAACACAGAGGAGACCAGAAACCCTCCCCACGGATCTCTGTACACTTTAGAAATTCAAGCACACATTTACTGCAAAAGACTAAGAACATTTTGTCCTCTTCCCTCCCTCCCCCGGCCCCCCCATCCCCTTCCCCTGAATGAGAGTGGGGAAGTAAATGCAGAATTGCCATTTTGGGAGGAAAACATTATTTTTAAAGAAGACCTTATTAAAATGTTAAGGGCTAGGAGTTAACTGTGTGGGTATGTGAACATTCTCACTCAGTAGCTGGGCGACCTTGGCAGGGCCCCTGGCTGCTTCGTCCCTCAGTTTTTTGAGCTGGAAAGCAGAGTTCATAACGTGTGCCCTGGTGCCCACTGTGGGTCTGTGAAGGCACAGGAGAGAAACCCCACAGCCGTGCCCTGAGCACATGGCCACCGCTGCGGGTGTCCTCACCTGTACGCTGTGTCGTCTGCTGAGCCCTACTGGTGACGCTGGGGAACATGCCTATCCTAGCTCCCCAAATAGGGATGCAGATTGAAGGCTGCCCTGGGCCAGGGGAAGGAGGGCCTCGTGTATATTAGGAGAGGGTGTCAGCGCTCCTTTGTTGCACCCAGTTGAATCCTTTGTTGAGGAGCAGTGGTAGGTGGAGTGAACACCCCACCCAACCTTTAGGAAGCATCCTGAGAACCTTCCTCAAAATACAGAGGCTGCAGAAAGGGGAGCACCGCCTCCCACTGGCCCCTTTCAGATCTGACCCATGCCCAGACCGGGAGGGCCTGATGCAGGCAGAACTGGCCCTGCCCACCTGGTCTGTCCCCAGTTCATCAGCAGGCTTCCGTGGGTGCCCAGCTTGTGTGGAGCCCTTCGCAGGGACAGGTGGAGCATGGGGTGGGCTGCCGTGCTGTGCTGGCTTCCTGCTGCCCGGTGCCAACCCGGCCCTCCTCCCCCCTATGCCTGGCTGGGCAGGGGTTGCCACGCTCTGCCTGTCTGACACCTGCGGGCTCATATGGTGCATCCTGGTGCCCAGACAGCCTGTGCCAAATAAGAATGATGAGATCTGTGCCACCACTTTGGGGGCCAGGCTGACTGTGGAGTGTAGAGTAGCAGGACAGCGCTAGCCTGGACCTGGGCCTCAGTTCCCTCGTGGACCACTGAGATGAATGATATCTGCCCTCCCTGCTTCATAGGTACGTTGCAATGATAAAATGATAGGCATATTTGTGAAAATACTTGTTTAAACTCCCAAAGTGTTAGGGAGATACAATGGTATTATTTTAAATATAGATTTTCCTTGTAATAATAAGCGAAATGAACTGTAAGACATTACCATGTCCGTGAGGGTGTGAGTTAAGCCTCAGGGCACTCAAATTCATGCCAAGACCAGGTACTGAAATGGTATTTTACTAGACTTAGGCACATAGATCTGCCAACCCCCATAAGCCCAGACTTATATAAATTCCACGTTATGTGAAATATTCCACAAGTCAGGTATCAAATTGCCATTTATAATGTGTGAATTATGCTTGGTTATAAAATAATCTGATGCTAATGGGAGAACATAGGACCCTCCCTGGGCTGCCAGGGGCTCTCTCCTGAGTTTATGACCAGACGTCTGCCCGCTGAATGATCTCACCACGTAAAGCACTTACTAGCCTCCATCAAAGTACACTTACGTGAACAGTCTGGAACCAGACCCTTACGTAAGTCAGAGGTGGTCTATAATGGAAGTGAAAATATCATAAGTGACAATTTGAGCAGGTCTCCCTGGAGCGCTCCGTGCTTCACGTGGTGTGTAGGTGGTAGGGTCCGTGCTTAGCTTCTGGGCACCAGGATGTGGCCAGGGTTTGTTCACCAAGCAGACAGCCCAGCTCTCTAATGCCTGACTCCCCGCGCTGGTGCACCACCGACAGTACGCGCGGCTTCCTGGCTGCCTCGCCGCGTGCTGGGGCTGAGCCCACTGTGCCTTCCCTCTGGTTCAGCCCTGCCCAGCAGTGTCTCAGACACGTCCGCCTTCACCCTCCATCAGTCAGGAAAGCCACAGGTCTATAAAAGCCCACGCGAAATTTTTTAGTTAGCATTTGACTTTGGGGTTTCTGTATAATACAGGCTTTCCCTGGCATTCAGTCAGACTCGAAAACCCTACCGGTCAGCATCCTCGTACTGTTTTTCATTACGTGACCTTTCCCCTGGTCAGATGGAGCCTGAGGCCAAACCTTCCTGAGCCGGGAGCAATGCGAGTTCAAGGCCCTGGCCCAGTAGAAAACCACCTTAGGGGACCTCAGCCTTTCTGTGCTGGGCCTCAGTGAAGAGGGGATGCTCAAGGCCACCTTCTCATCTATTCAGTCCTTCATCACATCTTTATTGGGCATCTCCGACCCTCAGGCCACAGCACAAAGACAGGAGAGACTGGATGTCCTTAACCTCTGGTGACATAACTCTCTGAGTGTAGCCGGTGGTTCCTCTACATGCCCCGCCCCCATGCCGAATTCCCTGGGAAGCAGCACACATCATTTCCCTCGGTGGCCCTGTCCCCCGCACTCCCGACTCAGCTGAGCGTGAATACTCTTGGTCCATTGTTGGCTGTTTTTAGCTGCCATAAGTCATCATTTTTTGCAATGTTTAACTTGCTGTGCTGTCTCTCCCAACCTCTGTTGCTCTTTCTTTTCTGTTGCCTAATCGATTTTCATGTTGGTTTTGTTTTTAGAAAATTGTAGCGGCAAGTATATATAGACATATATACGGTGAAGTCATTGTTAAAGCAAAAGCACTCGAAAGACTGCATACTTGTCTTTCCCACCTTTGGTTTTCGCTGAGTTGCACAAGAGTGCTGTGGGTTGTGGTCATCTAAACTGTTTGCTGTGCCCTATTTCGTTGTCTCCAGCCTGGGGCCTGAGCTGGGGCCATCCTGGTCAGTCACGCTTGGCTCTGTGACACGGCAGCCTAGTCTTCAAGAATGAACGATGTGGCCTGGAAATGAGAAATTGAGCTTGCGTTTGTATTCTTCGCAAAAACATTTTGGATGGCCCTTTCTGTTGTCCTGCTTGCATGCTCACCTGGCCCTCTCCATCCTGCCGCCCCCTCCCATGACCCCTAACCCTGCCACGGTCATGGTTTGATAGCTGCCGTGGACTTGTCTTCATCACAGTTGGTCATGATGTCATCAAGCTGCTAAAATGTCAGATGAGGACTGGCAGGCTCGGTTTTGCTCCTTCTTCGATGCCTGTTTGTTCCTTGAATGGAGAAATGATCCAGCGTCATATTCTCCCTAACCTGGGAAATGGCTGTTGCTAACGTTTAGTCTTTCCGATTAGCATTATTGGCGGGGAGGCAGAACACTTGTTTAGCAGCCGTGTCTGCATTGTTATTACTTAAGAGCATGTACAAAGTCAGTAGGGAGGTCACTCCCAGGGACCTAAGAGTTGTCCCTGACCTGTCGTGTACCCGGGGTGGACCAGGTGGCCCACAGCTACACTCAGCCTCTTGTTCTAAATCCACAGTCAGGTTGTTCAGCCCTCCATGCTGTATGCTAACCCTTTTCTAGGGACCAGGTCGCTGGTTTCTGGAGACAAACTCAGCAATCCCAAATACAGAAGCCTTCCATCCCAGAGGTGTTACATACCAGGTCAGAAGTAGTCAGAGAGAGGCTCCCCAGCAAGAACTCTCCAGGACGCCTCAGGGTAACTGGTTTGCCTCCTGTCTGAATTGGAAAACTGCATCCTTTCAGCTTTTCTAGGAAGAGATGGGAATTAATGCATAAATGCAGACTGATCCCTTTGCACTTGGGCAACTCAGGGCTCATTTGCCTTCCGTAGTCGCAGGGGGTTGGCCCAGAGCCTACACGGCAAGAGCCTGCTTGGGAAGGAGCTTTCCAGACTCTGGCACATAGTTTGGCTTCCTAAGGCTGAGGGTCCATCTCCCTGTAGGGTTCCCAGATGAAGACTGTGGCGTCTCGGGAAGGAGTTACCGAGGTCATCTAGTCCAGGCCCTGGGATGACACTGGAATTCCATCTCGTGAAACATCCTTCAGCCCCTAGTGCTGTCAATGGAAAGCTCCCTGGGGAGTGAGACCTTCCCTAGTCCCGCAGCCTCTGGGGGTGTCCTGCGGTTGATCCCAGGAGTGGCAGCTTGCTCACGGTCCTTTTCCACCCTTCACCAGCTCCCTGTGTTTCTGAGCCTCCTCCACCCACCCCTTGTAAGGAAGATGGGGATGGCAGCTACTCTCTTTGCGTCCATCTGAGTACTGAAACCCCATCAACTCCAGAGGGACCCATTGCTTAGCTGTAACAGCCAGAATGGGCTTTCGCGGTGGTCGCATTCTGCGTGGCCCCTCCAGACCTAAAGGGAATGAGCTGCTGTGGGGGTGACCAGCTGAAGACATGGCCCAGCTTTACCCTGGCCTTGGGCTGCTGCTCCTGGCTCCGGCTGTATGTTGGAACCACCTGGGAAAGCTTGGGGCCACCCCAGATCAATTAAGTAAAAAGCTTTGGGGTGAGAGCCAGGCATCAGAGTTGTCAAAGGTCTCCCCAGGCCGTTCCAGTGGGTAGCCCAGGGTGAGAGCGGGCCTGCCCTTTTCATCAGGCTGGCGTTTGTAGTTCAGGCAAAGCCATCCTCGGGGTCCCTCCATTTGTAAGATATTTTAGCAACTTGTACTTTCCCCCGGTGCTGCCAGTGACACCCTCCCCTGCCCAGTCCTCCCTGCCCAGTGAGGCGTGTGGGGGGGCGTCACAGGCCGCACCGGGGGTGCACGCAGCCTGGTGTGCCATCTGCTCTGTCCCTCCTTTCTTGTGTGTTGTGCTGCCTTGTCCCTCCACAAATGCTGTCTTTTCCTCTTCTTTGTTTTTTTGAGCGAAAGGCTACCCATGGTTTCGAGTTCATAGGCCAAGATTTGTCATACTTCAAAGATAGCAGTTGAAAAAGAGATGTGCCCTTCAAAAGCCAGTTTGGCTACTAACTTTCTCATGTCACAGGGGGAGTGTAAAAGGTCTGTCAGGCTTGGCGTGGGCTAGGGAGGGGCCAGCAGAAGAGGCTTGGGCCAGGTCATGGCCAGAAAGAGTGTCTTCCCCGACCACCCAGCCTCCTTATTCTCTTGCAAGTCCAACACACAAGTTATGGACATGGCAGAAATATACTATAGAGTGTTCTGTCTTATGCACACTCTGGTCCCCTTGAGCGTAGGCAAGTACACACACACACACACACACACACACACACACACAGACACCCCCTCACACTCCAGCTGTATGGGTCAGACTGGAGCCTCCTGCACACAGCCCTTAGGCAGTTGGTGTGGGCAAGCATGAAAACTTGGGAAAACAAATACCTTCATTTGCTAAAGTCATGAGTTAAAAACCATCATCTGTCCTTTTAAGGAGATGTGATCCCTTTTGAGATGAGATGATAGAAGGGATGTAAAAAGAGTGACCAGGCTTTGACCAACCCATTGCAGAGGTCACGTTCCGAGCATCCCAGGCAAAGCAGGGACTCCTTTTTAACCCCCTCAGAACCCGTTAGTCTTGGCTTAGTAATCTCGTTGAATTTCAGTTGTGATGTGCTGTGCCCAGACTCCTTCTATTTTATGAATTTTATAGCGTTTTAGGTTTGATCTCAGGAGGCAGCCATTGACGAGAGTGAGACTCCAGAACGGAGTTTTTCCTTTCCCTGTATCTCGCGGGAGGAGAGCCCATCAGATTAGGGTGTGCATCCATGCGCACACACACAACCCTTAGCTGTACAGACCCACTGTGCGGAGAGGCTCCCTAGGGCCCTGGAGAGCACCCAGGAGTTCTGGGCCCCCAGTCAGAAGAGCCTCCTTCCTTTGTTGGCTTCTGGGTCGACCAGCTGCTTCAGCAGAGGTGACCCCGCTGAAGGGGAAAAAAAAAAAAAGGCCGTCACTTCCTGACTCTTGTTCAGCCTTTACTGCTTAATTTAAAGATGGCTCCTGATACAACCTCTTTGCATTCTCATAAACACTTATTGAACCTCTAATGAGTGCCAGACACCATGCTGGGCACTGAGTGGAGTGAGGCAAGGTCCCTGCCCCCTGGGGGCTCACAGACTGAGTGGGGAGGCCGGTGACCACAGGGCGACGAGGGCTGGGATTCTGCACCTGGGGCCCAAGTGACAGGAGCCCAGCCAGACCTCGGGTGAGACAGCACTGCGGAAGCTCAGGGAACGCTGGTGCTAAGCTGCTTCTTCCCAAGAGTCACCCAGAGCTGAGCCTTCTTGGTGGGGCAGTGAAGGCTTCTGGAGGGAAACCAGCCCCTCTCCTGCTTGCCCTGACTCAGTCTGCCCAGCTCCTCGGCAGCCCCGCCAGTGAGGGCCCAGCTGCGCGGCCCCAGGAGTAGAGTGGGGCAGGGGAGGTCTGTGGAGCGCAGGCAGCTGCCACTCTGCCCTGCTTGGTGGAGTCACCCTGTTCCTCAGGGTTAGGAATGGCCTGCCTCAGAGCAGTTAGGTCCTCAGACCCACAACCCTGACTAAAACAAGAGAACCAGTCTTCCCGTGAGAAGCAGAATCCCACCCTGCATTTCTGTGCTTGGGGACAACTGAGGTCTTGCAGCGTTGTCTTTTACTAGGTGTCTTTCAGTCTTGAAACATCACGTCCTGGGGTGTGAATTAGAAAGTCGTAGTGTCTGAGCCTGCATCAGTGGCTGCCCACCCTCAAGTCCAGTTGCAAGCAGTTCCTGTGGCATTTCCTCAGGGAGGGAGCAGATGTGTTATCCTCAGACATGAAGCACAGATTTTTTTTTTTTTTTAAATGGGGGGACACCCTCCTGAACCCTTGCTTCCTTCCAAGTTCATTAATACATGTTCAATCTTTGATTTCTTAAAGCCAACTGAAAGTGAAAATGTCCCTGTCCCAACTGCTACACCTGGGGTAAGACCAGTGACTAGTCTCCAGGGGCTGGGCCTTTTCCTTCAGTTTATTTGGCCATGTCGAGTTTTCCACTAGTTGTTCTGTATTCTCCATGATTGTCCTTTCAGAACAGTGTCTGCAGTGGTTTGCATTCATCATCAGTGTCCAGTACTCTTGACCAGACCAGTGTCCTCCTCTTAACACACTAGACCACGTGGACATGCATGTGCTGTGTGGACCCAGGGTTTCCCAAGCCCTGTGTTGTTAGCATGTAACTTTTCCTTTCATATCATGCTTTTTGAGGTGAAAAGGCCCTAGAAACACATCTTTAATTCTTACCTCTGCACCTCTGTTTGCATCTGCTGCTGTTTTTATGAAAGTGTTGCATGTTCTACTTTCCATTGGGTTTGACCTCTCCATGATAACCCTTCAGAACTCTGAAGAGAGCAATAGAATCTCCATCACCTTTTTCCGTCTTTTCCGAGTGATGCGATTGGTGAAGCTTCTCAGCAGGGGGGAAGGCATCCGGACACTGCTGTGGACTTTTATTAAGTCCTTCCAGGTAAGAGCCATGCCAAGGGCTTCTTTGTCTTTGAAGATCATATGTAAGTCAGTGGTTGTCCCCTGTTGTGGAGAATCCGGACTCCTTTCTGCAGGACCGCTGTGATCACCTAGGTCCAGAGAGGACCTGGAATGCTGAGGAGACGGGCCCAGCCTTGCTTGGATAAATCGAATAGGATTACTTGCTTAAGGAAGCAGAAGAGAAAGCAGTAACACCTGCAGCTGAGAAATCTGCAGCATTTCTGAGATGGATAGATGTACGGGGCTCCCCGCACCTCAGTCCTGCCCAGGATGCCCGGGATGAATGGTGATGTCTGAGAGAGGGAGGGTCCCAGCCGACCCCTGGAAGCCTCATAAGGCTGCGGCAGTCCTGTCCGTTGGCTAATCTAGATACAAATCAGAGACTACTTGGCCTTGGCCAGCACACCATCCCCCGTCCTGGGTTATCCAGTGCCTGGGAGGATTACAGAGTGAAGGGCACCTAAGTATAAGCCAGGTTCCCTTTGTCATCTATGGCTTTCCAGCCTGGTGCAGCCTGGTTCTTGACTGTTCCAAACAGAACCCAGCTTCTCCTGTGCCTTCCAGCACCCCACCCTAGATGTTCTGGTCTTCTGGACTTACTCCGCTGGGGAGGGGGGCACAGATTCTTATTAAGAGGTGCACTGCATGGGGGACTTTGTAGATGTGCACGAACTTTAGAAAATGAGTCATGGATCTTCGTTTCTTTATCCTTTGACTTTTTAATTCAAAAGTAGTAAATGCTCACATTAACAAATTAAGTTATTCGAAGATACACAAAGAACAACCCCATCGGCTCTGAGGAAACTGGTGTTAATATCCCAGGAAACATTTTTCCACAGTGGGTAGAATTTTAACAGGTAAAGAGGAAAACGGTTGGCATCTGGGGAAGGAGGTAGATCCAGAAACTCAAAGAAGGAAAATCGCAAGTCCTGTTGGGGAAAAAGAGACTATAGGAGGAGCCGGGATGCAGCTCTGAGAGAGGCAGGGCAGGTGGGGGGCCTCGAGCAGGTGAGCCTTGGTCCTGGAAAGGGATTAAATCCTAGACGGTTGTTATTAATACAAAGTACCAACATTTGTGAATGAACTGCTATAAAAATAGAATGATTCGTGCAAATGTCATTGTTACATTAAACTTTTTTAAAAAAAGTTTTGGTCACTATAAGATGAATTCATGTCACAGAGACATGACCATACATGACCATTCATGTCCATAAAAATTGAGAAACTATGCCAACAGAATTCTTAAACATTTGCTCATCTAGGGAGAAAACGCATACTGCTATGGCAAGGACAGCCTGAAACTAACCCTGTGGGACTCTGTTAACCAGTCCAGTTGTCAGGATGGTGCTACTGCACTGGGCCAAGCTGGCAGTCACAGATCCAGAGCTGGCACAAGTCGGAAGGTTTTTTAGCCACTGGCTTTCTGGTGACCTTTCTCAGATAGGAGAGCAGCGGAGGCTTTATGCATGTGAGCTTGGCCTTAAGTTTAACAATATGGGCACTCCTTGGAGGTGTGCCAAGCACACAGACATCTTCTGTCACCTGAGATGAGGGAGACAGCAGTTGAGGAGCCTTGGATTAAAAGACCAGTGGTGGGCTTCCCTGGTGGCGCAATGGTTGGAATCCGCCTGCCATTGCAGGGGATGCAGGTTCGAGTCCTGGTCCAGGAAGACCCCGCATGCCATGGAGCAACTAGGGGCCCTTGTGCCACAGCTGCTGTGCCTGTGTTCTAGAGCCACTGAGGCCCGCACACTTGGAGCCCGTGCTCCGCAACAAGAGAAGCCACCGCAATGAGAAGCCAGTGCACCGCAACAAAGAGGAGCCCCTGCTCGCCGCAACTAGAGAAAGCCCGCGCGCAGCGACGAAGACCCAACACAGCCAAAAATTGAATAAATTAAAAAAAAAAAAACAGTGGTCTGACCCAACACATGTGCTTATATTTGATGTTCCTAAGGAGAGCCCAGGCTTGGTGACCACACAGCTAGCTCCTTTTCTTCCCTGGCCCAGCCCCCATCTCCGTGGTTCTTTCGGAAAGAGTGCATTTTAAGAAAGGTGTCATGCTTTCTACAGCCACAGCCAGAAAGTGGTTCTTCCCCTCTGACCCAATAATTCCACTCCTAAGGCTTCACCCTAAGGAAGTACTTAAGCAGATGCAAGGTGATTTTGCATAAAGATGTTCCTCTGCGAAAGAGCCCCTTGCCCCCACCCCAAACACGCCCACAAAGAAAGCAGAAGCGATGGAATTGCCTAGCACGTTGGAATTGTTTCATCAATTACAGTCGTTTCTGAGAGCGACACTGTTTAGGATTAGGACGCGCTGTTAACAACTGTGGAAAGCACGTCGTGCCTGCAGCTTCGTAACCCGAGGTGTGCATGGGCTGCTGTCCTCAGGGCCGAAGCCGGGCTGCCGGGCTGGGGTTTAAAAAGCTCTTCCTCACTGTTGATGTCCTTACAATATAACATGGAAAAGAATAGAGCGTGTGCCCCATGCGGGCCTTCAGTCTGCCCCCAAGCCATCCAGGGGGACAGGATGCTCGCGCTGAGGCAAGCACTGCTTCTCTTCCAGGCGCTCCCGTATGTCGCCCTTCTCATCGCCATGCTGTTCTTCATCTACGCGGTGATCGGCATGCAGGTACGCTCCAGCACCTCTCCCCCGGGTCCCCTTTGCTACGTCCCCCCAGATCTCTGGCAGTCTGTACCTTGGCCAGGTGGACTGGACAGACAGGTCATGAGTTTTCAGCCGGACGCCTTGGCTGCTGCAGAGCTATAAAGATGAAAAAGACGTGGCCCTGCAGGAGAGAGCCTGTGCCAGCGAGAGCCGGGCTCAGGAGTATGTCAGAGGAAGCTGGGTTTAGGGCACTCCCCACCCCCAATCTGTGTCTGAGGGGAGCCAACTGATCGAGAAAACCCATCGTTGATTGTAGCAACAGCAAACGCTGTACTGAAAAAAGCCATAGTTGTCCTGTTTTCTGCATCAAAGTTGCTAAGAAGATACGAGTGATACAAAAGTCTGTTTATCATCTGAAAGCATTACAAACTATTTCTAGATGCTGGGGCTGAACTGGAGCCATTATCTTGCCTCAGAAGCACCCCTCTAAAAAGAAGCGTGAAACCAGGCTCTTCTGTGGCCTGGTCCTGGCTGAGGGGCTGTGGGACGCTCCCCAGCTCCTCCTGAGGTGGGGAAGCGGGCATAGGAGCTTCCCTAACAGCTGAGCCCTAACGCAAAGTGGGCGGGTAGGGGGCAGAGCCCCCTGGAGGAGAGGGAGGTGGAGGACCCTGTGGCCCTGGACCTCCCCGGGGTCCCTCTGCCACGCTCTCTGCTGGTTCAGGTGCAGCCTTTCAGGTAAGGGAGGGCTGTGAGTGAAAAAGAGGTGAAGTATTCCCGCAGCAGAGAAATGGTGGTACGTGCTTTTTTATTCTGAAGGCAGAGAAGCATTTGCAAGTGACTAGGACTTTTACCAGGGGTTTTGAACAAAGAGGCAGTGTGCTTGAGCCCCTGTAATTTAGCAGCTTGTGACGCCATGGGCCCCAAAGGGTCTTTTATGCCGTAACGTCCTCATATAAAGCTTAAGTGGTCGCAGAGAACTGGAAACCGCATCTCGCACACCACCCCAGTGTTCACTCAAGAGTCTCTGCCGGCCATGAGGGTCTTCGAAAATGTCAGTCTGCTTCTGTATTCCCCACGAGTGAAGAATTTACTAACTTCTCCTGGCCCTTAAGGCAAAGCCAACCCTCCTTCCCATGGCCCACCGGCCCCCCATCCAGGCTTGTCTGCAGCCTGGTCCTTGGGCTGTTCGTCCCACTCACGTTCTTTCCATTTCCTGGAGCACCCAGGCCACGTCGCCTCTGCTCCTTTGCAGGTCGTGCTCCCTCTGCCTGGAGCATTCTTCACCCTCCTTGTCACCTGACTGGCTTCTCCTTCCCCTTCAGTTCTGGGCCTTAACCTCACTCTCCCTGGAGGCCTTCCCTGACCCCAGCCCCAGCCTCAGGGATCCTGTGAGCCTATTCTGTGCTTCCCCGTCGGGCTGGACCAGCCCAGCTCCCATCTGAAGAGGCTGCCGGTCTGGTTACTTTTCGCATCCCTTCCCCAGGCTAGGAACTCCTTGAGCTGAGAATGTACCCAGCGGTTAGCACCGAGCCCAGCATATCTCAGTGGGATGAATAAAGTTCCAGGGACTCTGGGTATTGACCGAACTTGAGTTCTAAATTCACATATGGAGGGGTGTGCCTTTTTCTTTCTTTTTTTTTTTTCAGTATGACAAAATTTTTTTTTTTTTTTTTCAGTATGACAAAATTTTTTTTTTTTTTTTTCAGTATGACAAAATCTTTTCTTTTTTTTCCCCTAATAATTTCTCTCTCTAGATGTTTGGGAAAGTTGCCATGAGAGATAACAACCAGATCAACAGGAACAACAATTTCCAGACCTTTCCCCAAGCAGTACTGCTGCTCTTCAGGTGACTGAGTCCAGCCCGGAGCAAGTCTCTCTGGTTCTGGGCTCCAGAGCAGCAGAGGACCCGGGTTCTTAAAGCAGTTGGTCATGGTGGCCTTTTGTATTTGTTCGTTTTGTACTATTAAACAGACACGGTAGCATTTTAGTCACAGAGGAATTTTGCAGGCTTTTGGTCATTCCCATTGTGATTGGCTTAAGGTTTTCCACTTGGGAGTGAGTAGGTCTCCTGAGCCGCCGGGAAGGTATGGGGTGTATGCTTACACATGGGCGCGTGTGCTCAAACAACCGGGAAAATGAAAATTTAGCACGAATGTAGAGGCCTTTTGCACAGTCAGTGGGGAGCATCCTGAGATGGGCAGTTTCAAACTTTATGGAATTGTTTTTAACTCCATTTAATAGCTTTGTAAACAAAGCGCCTTAAAGTGAGAGAACTTTCTAGAAACCATGCAAGCAAGTCCTAATGACTGGAGAGCAAGTTCTTTGTAAGTTAGTTTCCAGTTCTTTGCTTTCAACAGAATCAAATGGGGATCTAATCAAGTTGTCAGATGTTAGGTCATTAAAAATAATAATCGTTTAAAAATTGTAACGTAAGTGTTAAAAGGAGAGAAGACCACAAAACAAACATCCCTTTATACAAAAAGAATTGACGTGCTTTTATCAAGTGACTGATATAAATCAAAGGGAGTTGCAACAGGGCCTCCCTTATTGATGTAAGTTGCATTTGAAAATAAGTAGGAATTTTCACTAAATCAAACTGGCTTTCCCCCCAAAGTACTTAGGTTTTGGTCTAATTAAAAAAAAATTTTTTTCTTAAAATTTCTTAAAGATCTAAGCCTCAAATGCCTTTTTTGTTTCTTTGCTTAATCTAAAAAAGGTGTGCGACGGGGGAGGCCTGGCAGGAAATCATGCTGGCCTGCCTCCCGGGAAAGCTCTGTGACCCCGAGTCCGATTACAACCCCGGGGAGGAGTACACCTGCGGGAGCAACTTTGCCATTGTCTATTTCATCAGTTTTTACATGCTCTGCGCATTTCTGGTAAGTGATCAGAATAGCCACCCTACCACCAGTGGACACATGTTCATGTAGCATTTGGGATTCAGACCAATGACGTTGCCCCGTCAAATAGCTGTGGGTTTTTTATGCTGACGAGCAGTCTAGACTCCACTGGGCCGTCGAGGTTTTGCTGAGCGAGGCCTGTGTTACTGGCACCTTTGGTGTGAGCAGGGGTTGGGTGCTCGCTAACAGGCTTCACCATCCCAGCCTCTTAGGGCTGCTGGTTCCTTTATAATGAAGAACCTCAAAGCCACTGCACACAGTAGTGACTTACGAGAGTGAGTTATTCGGCAAATTATAACACTGCAGTGTGTTTCAAAAGGCCAGACGGTACATTCCCCCCTGCCCTCCCCCGGGCCTATACCCAAACCATTTTGGAAAGCTAGAAGTCTGCCTTTTTCTTAAACGTTCTCCAGAATGAAAGATTTTCAGCCTCTCTAGGAGAAATGGGCCAAACGTCTTGTGACCCTTATAATTAGGAAGCACTCACTAGGGTTGAACCCAGCTCATCCCACTACAGCTGAAACTCCCTCTTGATCGGCTTTTACAGATCATCAACCTGTTTGTGGCTGTCATCATGGACAATTTCGATTATCTGACCCGGGACTGGTCTATACTGGGGCCTCACCATTTAGACGAATTCAAAAGAATATGGTCCGAATATGACCCCGAGGCAAAGTAGGTTGAAGAGAATTCCATCTGGCTTGTGGGGGCTGTTTCTGCATGTTGGGTGTGCTTTCCTGTGGAAGGTGGGATGGACCGACAGCCCCGGCCTGCTGGTGCTGCCCTGCGCCTCATGCCGTACTTTGTCCCCAGGGGAAGAATCAAGCACCTGGACGTGGTCACTCTGCTCCGCCGCATCCAGCCCCCCCTGGGGTTCGGGAAATTGTGTCCACACAGGGTAGCCTGCAAGGTAAGTGTCCTGTCGGCGTCCCTGACGGCCTCTCTTGCAGGAACTCCCTGCTTTAGTCAACAGACCCTTACTAAGTGATGTCCTGTGGAGCCTGCTGTCAGGCACTGGAGATGCCGAGGTGAGTGACATGTGGTTGCTGTCCTTGAGGAGTCCTCAGCTGTGTAACTCTTAGGTCACCCTGTCAGCCAATAAGAATAGGAAGGGAAGTGCGTAATTTGTCACTGGGTAGAAGGAGGGGATGGCGACATTTGCATCAGGTCCAGCAGGAGAGAAGTAGGAGTTTGTCACGGGGGAAGGGCATCGCAGAAAGGGAGCCCAGGGAGCCCAGACGTGGAGGCAAGAGAATGGAGAGTCGGTGTGGCTGGAACGCAAGAGGAGGTGGCAGAAGGCCTCAGGCCCAAGCTGAGTGTAGCTGCGAGGAGCCTTCTGTGCTATGCTGAGTCCCACGGAAGAAACAGGAGGAGACGTCCATTCTAGAAAGTTGACTCTTGGCAATGGAGAAGTGAACTAGGGACAGGAGAACACCCAGGAGAGCTGTTGCATTATCTCACTGTGAAGTACCGAGAGCCAGAGGGAAGTGGGCCTGGAGAGGAGGGGATGGCTTAGGGATCTACTTCGGGAGTAGAGTGGAGAGGACTTGGTGGCCTGGACGTTTCCTAACTTGTGTGATGGCGCACACAGTGACGTGCCCCTCGTGTGCATCGGCGGTGGCGTCTCGGGGATGGATTCAGACAGATCTCCTGCTGAAACCGCACTCCTCCTCGGACGGGACTCAAACCCGTCCGCGCCTCAGATTGAGACTTGAACCCACAACTCCTGACTTAGGAGGGGACTTGAACCCACTGTCTCTTAGTTAAAACCACTCACCTGGTGTCAGGACTTACTGAAACTCGGGCTCTTTCGTCTCGATGCAGAAAGATTTCAGCGTGAGGCCGGCAAAGAGTGAGTTTCTTAGCATAGGATGCTTGTGAGAGATACAAGCGGGCAGGCAAGGGAGCGCAGCCCCGAGAACGAAGAGGGCTACATTTTTATAATCAGAGAAAAATGGGGTAGGGGAGAAGATCACCTTCTTCCTCATTTTTGGCTAGACATCAAGGCTTGTATCCTTAGTTCCTCTTTTAACCCTTGGTGGTCTAACCAGGACTGTCATGGCACTCTTTACATGATATGTATATTAGCAAAAGGGTGGTAACGTATACTAAAGCATGGTAGTTCATCTCAGGTTTTGGTATAATGTCGCCTTTCACCTAGTTTCTTTCCCCTCTCATCTATATTCCTGTCTTGGCTACACACAGGAATGTAACTCTTCAAGGACCATTAATTCCCTGACTTCATATAACAAGATTCAGATCTCATATCTATTGTCTTGTACTTTAACTACATATGTAGATTGTTGCTTGGTTACTGGATTCTTTTCTTGAGTTGTCTCCCACTGTTTGAACAGTCTCCCAAAGTCCCTTAGAATTCCCTTTCTGACTTTAATCCCCTAGTGGGATTTCTTTTTTTATTAATTTATTTGGTTACGTCGGGTCTTCATTGTGGCATGTGGGATCTCTCGCTGTGGTGTGTGGGCTCTTCGTTGCAGCGTGTGGGCTTCTCTAGTTGTGGCACGTGGGCTCAGTAGTTGCGGTGCACAGGCTCCAGAACGCATGGGCTCAGTAGTTGCAGCGCACGGGCTTAGTTGGCCCGTTGCATGTGGGATCTTGGTTCCCTGACCAGGGATCAAACCCACATCCCCTGCATTGGAAAGCAGATTCGTAACCACTGGACCACCAGGGAAGGCCCCCTGTAGTGGGATTTTTAAGCTATCTATTTAATTATCCTACTCTATCCCTGTCACCATCTTACCCCATTCCTGAAGTTTTCACATCAGACCATGCTCTCTGCGAGCTCTCATTGAGATTTGTCTTCCTTTCATAGAACTCGCATTGAACCACCTTGAGTCAGCTGTAGCAATAGAAAAGGATCCCCCTTTTTAAAGGAGAAATGCAAGATTTGCCTGTTGAAACTCTGCCCTATAGAAATCCAGCCAGTCTGTGCAACAACTGGTCCCCTCTTTCCATAGATATGAGGGGATTCGGGGTCGGGGGTTCACCCTACCCCCAAAGGGATGCTGGGCTAGCTATAGACAGAACCCACAGTGAAGAGTGGAGTCTACAGTGTATTTCAGGCTTTCAGAGAAATCCGAGCCAAAACTCATTGTCCCCTGGGCTGGAAGTCCAGTTGGCAAGTCCTTGGGGTCCTCGCCGAGTCTTTGCTTCTCCTCATCCTGGACTCTGGATGTAGGCAGAGAATAAGCCACAGATGTTGACTTTTTTCCCGTAAATTTCCCAGTATCAGCCTCTTTTCTGTTTCCAAGAACAAGATGGGTTCTGGCTCATGGCTGCTATTTTGTGTTTGCATTTCCAGACCCTTTTATGTAAAGGATCTACGTGTCCTTCAGGCACAAAGTAGTCCATTTTGCTGATTCAGGAACTTGCCAGGAAAAGCAAGTGACTGTGCAGGCTCTCCTAGGACTAGGAATTTAGGTGGGATGAATCATGTGTACACAAGACTCCAGTCCATTAATAAGGAGGAGGAAAAGTGTTTTAAAATCTTTCTCTTGGGACACCTTGTCAGCCAAAAGTAAGAAACTTGAAACTGTTAGAAGTTCTAAGTACCACTTATTTAGCACTTACCACGTGCCAGGCACCTGGCTGGAGTCTTAAGTGTCTGTGAGCTCCTTTAACCCTTGCACAGCCCTTTGCTGTGGGCATGGCATCTGCAGTAACTGGGGCCACAGACAGTTTCACTCACCCAGGTCCTCTCCAACTCTCAGTGGTGGTGTTACAGGGGCGAAGAGAAAAGAGAAGCAGGATGTGGGGATCCAGCTCTGAAAGACCAAACACTGGACTCGTAGAACCGCATGGACTTGTACAAAACACTCCACAGTGGTCTCACCAGGGCAGGGTCCTTGAAGGACACTCCCTGCGGTAGGAAAAGTAATCGACCCTGTTGGTTGAGGACCTTTGTCCCTGGCTCTGTGCCTGGCTCATCATACCTGGTACATCACTTTAACCCCAAACAGCCTTAAGGATGTGCCCATAATGGAAGCCTGACCCCAAGACACAGGGAGAGCCAGTTAATGAGAAAGGGGGAGGAATGCATGGACAGTAGGGAGTCTAAAAAACAAACACAATGCATCTTCTGAGTGCCCGCGTTTGCGCTTCATGACTCGAGCTTTGATCTTTGTCAGCTCGGATCTCCTCAGATAGTAGATGCCCCCCACAAATGGCTGTTGAGTTGAATCGAGGGTTGATTAGAAAGGAGATGAGGGATAAACAGAGAACAAACGAGGAAAAGGGCTGCAGCTGTCATCATCCGTTTGCGTTCTATTAAGGGACTTTTCTTTCTGTTTACAGAGACTAGTTGCCATGAACATGCCGCTCAACAGTGATGGGACAGTCATGTTTAATGCAACTCTGTTTGCTTTGGTCCGAACGGCTCTTAAAATCAAGACGGAAGGTGAGCCCTCCCCGGAAGCAGGACAGGTGGGAGAAGAGGAAGGGGAGGCCGTATCCCACCTTGATTCCCATCTGGGCCTCTTCTTGTCAAAGGCGGGGCAGGGAGGGGACACCCCCCTGCCCAGGGGATGGGGCGGTATGTGAAATGAGAACATCTGTGCTGGCCCCACTGGCTGGACCTGCTTCCCTCAACCCTTCTCCCCTCAACCCTTCTCCCCTCCCTCCGTGCTTCACCTTATCTTGGAATGTTGAGAGGTGAGTCGGGCCACCAGCAGCCCCGGTGAGAACAGAGAGGCATTGCTGGGCAAAAGAAACAAGGCTTGTTCCCCCACTCCTTGCTTTTTGAATTCAGGGAACCTAGAACAAGCTAATGAAGAACTCCGAGCTGTGATCAAGAAAATCTGGAAGAAAACCAGCATGAAACTACTTGACCAAGTTGTCCCTCCAGCTGGTGGTCAGTGCAATTTTTTTCCTAAGTAGTTCTTGACCAGCACATTGGTTTCAATGCTAGTCTCTAGGAAGCCCAGCGTGTTTGCAGAATGCTTAAGGTACCAGCCAGAGCATTGAGGCCAACAGCTAAAGGCCCTTCAGCCATTGGTGTAATGATTTGGGGTAACGTGAAGACCACTGCAGACAAAGGAGAGGCTTCAGTGAGAAGGATATCAAGACCCACATGGTTGAAGCCGGGATTCTCTTGTGGGTGGAGGGATTAATATTAGGAGAACAGGCTTGCTGCCTCAAAACCAAAAGCCTGTATTTTTTTTTTTTGCCCAAAATGAAGTGTTTAAAACTAGTTTTCCTATAGCCTTCAACATACTGCTGAAAACTTCTCACACAAAAAAAAAAGGTTTCAGAAAATGGTGTTTTTGAAATGTTCTTAAGACTGGATCTGCTACCATAATTACCAAAAACATCCCTTTGTTTAGAATTTAGAGACGGAACTAACAGGCATGCTTATTTCCTTTTGCTATCATAAAATAACTGACTAAACTTTTCTCAGATTTTTATATATATATAATACAGATACTGTATTTCCATTTTTGTCTAAGTATACATGGACTTACAAGTGGAGATGATTGTGTTTTGACTTTTATTTTCGAGTTTTAAAGGTGCAGGATCCGTTTGCTCGGTGCCAACATGCCTGCACTTTACCCCCTAGCCCTGGGCACGTAGGAGTGTTTGGTGTATTTTGTAACCAACTGAGATCTTACAGTGTCCCTGCTCCTGCGGCCGCCAGACTGGGCTGGCTCAGGTCCAGAAGCTGAGCCAGGACGGTGGCCTCTCCTTTTGAGAAGGTGACAACCTCTGGCTCTCGGGGGCAGAGAGAGCAGCACGCTGGCCAGCTCCGCTCCCCGGCGTGAATCCAGAGCTTTTTGTGGCTGGAGGGAGCCGCCCGGAGCTGGCAGGGCCACCAGCTCAAAGCTGGGAAAGATGGCCCACAAAGAAACGATAAAGGGCTACTGTGCAAAACAAAACACTGAAAGAACAAAACCGAAATGGAAACTCCCGCCTGGAGAGAGAACCCTGGCTCTCCACAGGACAACGGATGCTGCACGCTTAAAACGACCCTTTGGTTTTCGTTCTTTTCTTTTTAGCTGCACACCCAGGTGCTCGCATGGCTGAGACGAATTGCTTTTTCCAATCGTTGTAACAATGTGCTTGAGCTTCTTCTGCAGCCTCCATTCCTTTCAAGTCTCAGTCTTTCAGAATATTCTGAAGCAATTCTGTTTTAGGGTGGTGGCATGGAATCGGAGTTATCTCTTGCCAGTTGTATTCCCCTACATGTTTCTCACGATGCAGATGCATGCCTCAGAGTAGCGGGCCCCACCTGTCCAGGGGGTCCTGCCTCAATGGCACGCGCACCTCCCGTCTCTCTTGAAACGCCAGCCTCGTTACAGCCCAGTCTCTCTCACATCAGCGCCCATCCTGGCAAGGCTCGCCTGGAGAGAGTCATTCGCATTACTGTGAAACTTCCTTTCTTTTCACTTCACCAGAAGAAAAGTCCAGAATTTGGCTCCCTTCCTTGGAAAAGCTGATCAGCTTTTAGCCCTACTGGCCTTCTCACGAAGGCTACGTAGTCTTCCGCTTTCTTGGTCCAATAGCGGGCCCTGGTTTTCTCTCTGTTATTTCTTAGCATGGATTGGGGGGTTAGGATGACAAGGGTTAATCTCTTCCAACATGGCAGTAAGACCACTGAGAAACCTGGGACAAAAACAGTGCCTCAATAAGGGCTGGAAAACTCCAGAAGTGCCATGGCATGGGTTGTGGATGTGCTGGAGCTTATCCAGGTTGAATCTCAAATAAGTGCTCTCATCACTGAACTTCCATAGGTGGTAACTTCAGGCTTCGGTGGACAGACTCTGGTTGAGTTGCCGCTCAGGGTTGTAGCATCTGCATTCACCCCTTGCCTCTTTGTTTTTCCTCTTTTACCTTCCAGTAGACCACTGGGTCCCAGCCTTTCCCACACCGTGGAGCACTTAGAAAAGGAGAGCATATTTACGACCCTCTGGGCCAGCGGACGGGTAGCTCCCACGGCCGAGGGGCTCAGTGTCCCACCCACTGTAACCTGGTCAGAGGGCAGAAAACTGAGCCAGGCCAGCCCTGCACCTGTGACTGGTCGACGTGGGTCGCTCGGGGGCCCCTTACAGCCCTGGTGACAGAGCAGAGTAGGTGCCCACCTTAGAAGGCTTTGCCAGCACAGGGGTGATGTGAGCCCCACTCCCCGCCGAGGTCATCATGAGCTTGATGAGGCGATACTCGGGAATGGGCCTGGAACCCAGGCCAGAATTCCGGGCTCTCGCGGCACCTTTGGCCGCGGTGACAGCCTCTCTGCTCTCTCCGTGCTGAGCCGTCTCGTCTCCCATCTGGCTCTTGCTCGTGTTCTCACCTCCACTCTAGAGTCTCCTGCCGTTTCGTGGATCTTCTCCCCTCCTTTAGAAGTCCCTCCTCCTCCCAGGGGCGCTTCTTTGTCTTTGGGCCTTTGCCCCGGACCTGGATCTTGGGCCCTTTTGCCCTGAGAAGCGCTCAGAGCCGACCCCGTCGCTCTCTGCAGTCCTGAGCCCAGACGGCCTCACTGCACTCACTCCTCTTCCTTCCTTTTCTGACCTGCTGTAGCTTTGAATTTTCCTGTTCTTAAGATTCTTCCTGGGCCCAGTTTCAATAGCTCAGCATCTCAGTGCAGAAGGCCAAGTGACCCTTGAGAGGCCTGCCCTGTAGAGCCCTAAGTGGGCACCTCTGCCCTGGAGCTGCCCCTTGGGCAGAAACCTGATCTGCCCTCTTCACTGAGTACACCGCCCCCCAGGTTCTGGGCCAGGGAGAGCCAAGACCCTCCCACAGGAGCCCCCTTGGCCCCTCTAGGCTAGCACCATCCAGGTGGAAGGGAGAGAAAGGTTAGGCCTGCTTTTGCTGGAAGCATCCCAGCATGGGATGAGGTGGGCCTTCTGTGAGTACAGCCAGTGTTTTTTGGGGGAGCCCACAGAGAAGACTGGAAACCCTGGCCGGCAGAGGCTGGCTGCCCCTGGGATTCTCAGGCCGCAGTCGGTCCACCTCCTGCATGTAGCCCGGTGGGGAGGTAGACTTGTACTCTGGGAGAGGTGGCCCCAAAGGAGCAGGTGGCCCTTGTGGTGGAGCAGGGAGGTGGTGGGGTAAAGAAGGAGAGCCCAGGCCCAGGGGTCCCACATCCCAACTCACCTGGCCTGGGGCAAGTCATGGAACCTCTGTCCACTCCCCTCTCGCCTTCCTGCCTCTGGACAGTGCGTTGTTAGACCATTTGGACCAGCCCGAGACTGATGAGGGACCTGGTTTCACATCTACCCAGAGCCCTAGGTTCACTTTGGTGGCCCCTACACCGTTCCCAGACTTGCCGGGCTCGGGTTTAGAAGGAATGCAACACACTTCTCAAGGCTGACCACCGCCAGGCGTCTTCTCACACTGTAACACTGAGTAGCTTCTGACAAGGAAGTTGGGGGCCGTGGGAAGCCCAGAATGGCCCAGCAGTGTCCAGACAGGGATACCCCCCTCACGGCCACAGAATGCACCCCACCCAGGAGGGTCCCAGTGTCCCCCACCCCATCATGCTCTATGATCCATTTCAGTGGATGCCACTGTTGGCAGCTTGTAAAATAACGGTGACTCTGCTGGCTCACCATCCCCCGCCCCCTGGCACTTAGGACCACCCAGAGTGCTCTGCGGGGCCTCTTCTCCCATAATCCTCACAGCTCCTCCTCCGAGAGGCTTAGGCCTGTTTACGGGTGAGAACGCAAGCCCAGTGAGGCCGAGCTCCTTACCCAAGATGGCACGTAAGTTGCGAGGGCAGCCTGGCCACAAGGGTAGCTGTGCTAAAGCCTGAGGGCAGCAGCCGTTCCTCCTCCCAGCCTCTGCGAACCGTGGTCAGTAGCCCCTGGGGGCCCTGGACAGATGTGGGGGTGAGCAGGCCTTGTGGAGACCCCCGGGCACACAGCCACTGCCAGGGTGGTTTCCCAGGAGACAGCCAGAGCCCCTATTCTGCCTCATGCATCACCTTTAATCACGCTCGGCAGAGTTCCAGCTCCCCAGCCACACACGATGGGGCTGTTTCTGAACAAAGCAGAAATAAGTCAGCTCAACTTTGAGGTTAGTTGGAGCTGTCACTTGCAGTATCGAAAACAAGCAGTTCTGAATTACAAACCAAGAAATGACATGTGGAGGCTATTGGCAGAGAATTAAGGGGGCACATGTAAATCTGGGTCTGCAGTCACTTTTCAGAAATGTCCTCTCCTTCCAAGCCTGTCTGTCACCTTTCTGAGGTCTCTATCTTTATCTCCAGGCATTGGGATTTGGATGGTTAATTGTCCTGGGTGTTCGTGGTAATTACACATGCAAATCCCTATGCGCAGGGGTGAAAATATGACCCATGAAGCCTTTTTTTGTTTTGTAATTTTTATTTTGAATCAGTAACCAAGGCGGCACTTCATAGTGTTACTAATATGTTGCTCTATTAAACTCATGACAAGTGTATTATTTTCTGCAATTTTGAGCATCAGTTTATTTAACTGACTCTAATTTTGAGCCTTAACTGCTTTGCACAACCTTGCTTGTCGCTAGATTTAGTCTCCCAGTGTCCTAAGCGAGAGCTCAGTGCCTCGTGCCCCGTCTTGCCCTTCCCCCAGCCCCAGCCAGAAGTGAGTGTTAAGGCTGTTGCTGCAAATATGCTGATTCGGGAGAGCTCTGTCTGGTCTCTCCGTTTAGATGATGAGGTAACCGTGGGGAAGTTCTATGCCACTTTCCTGATACAGGACTACTTTAGGAAATTCAAGAAACGGAAAGAACAAGGACTGGTGGGAAAATACCCCGCGAAGAGCAGCACAATTGCCCTACAGGTGAATTGTTGTTTTGTCTTTTTCTCTTTTTCACTAACGATTTTACGAGCTTATTTGAAATACTAGAGAGCTGACTATTCATGGTTGAGCAGTACCACCAGGATTTTGTTTAAACTGAGATACTGCACACTCCCCCAAATGTGGACTAGCCATTTCTGGGCCACCAGGTAAGTGCCTCCCCCTCCCTGCTTTCTCTGGCGTGCCCCTGCATCCGCGTCCACTGTGGCCCGGCCCCGTGGGGCAGGGCCTCCAGGACAGTGGCCGAGGCACACCCTTGGCGGGAGGGGAGCCAGAGCTGCCCTCATGCCTTGTCTCCCCCAGGGCTTCTCCAAAGGCAGCGTCCTCCGAGCAGGCACCCACCTTCCCCCAGCCTCGGGCTCGGGCCCTAGCCGCCCACGAAACAGCTTTCCATCTGAACGCAAGTGCTTTGTTTTGTTTCTGTTTGTTTCTTACCCCACTGCTTGTTGGTTTTCGGTCCATCTCAGTAACATCCATCACCTCCTAGTGCATGTGTGCGTGTGTGAGTGTGTGTGTGAGTGTGTATGTGCGTGTGTGTGCGCGTGCGGTGTGTCTGTCTCTGCGTGTCGTCTCCTGATGGCCGTGAGGCTTGCTGTGCAAATGCTGTTCTCTCTCGACCCAGCCAGCCTCTGGTCCCTTCACCTGCCCGGGCCCCGCCCAGGCACCTGGAGGGGGGATGTGGTTTCAGGAACCTCTGGTTCTAGCTAGGGTCCATGCATTCAAGGGTGTAGAATCCTAGGTAAGCCCAAAGCCCTGGTGGGGAGCAGGTGTGTGGGGAAAGGGAGTCCCGGTGGAGACCTGCACGGAGAGGGGCTAGGAAGGGAAGTCTGTGAGTGCTGTGACTGAGAAAGCAGAGTGGAGAAGGAACGAGGAAAAGATGCTAAGGACTACAAAAGTGGAACTACAGAGGTTGGCAAGCTGTCAGAAACAACTGTCCAAATTGATCAAAAGCCCTGTCATCTCTGCTGTCCGGAGCATGTTGAGTCCATTATGCATAAGATAACGTTTTCCTTTTATGTCCCTGTTATCACCATTTGTCTTAAACTGGGCCTTGTTGGTATGGGTAAGGTTCAACATGGAATAGTCTTTTGCTTTTTTTTCTGGGGGAAAATGCCCTGCATTGTCTTGTGTTCTCAGTGATGGTAATTACCAAAGTGAAGGCTTGTCTGTGATCTCCCTGAGAGAGAATGAACATGAGTGACAATGAATGCGTGAAGGAAGGAGGGTGGGGTGTGTGCATATGGCGGGTTAGGAGATGGCCTTGTGTGACAGTGACCTGTTGATTCATAATGCAACCTGGGATCTGCCCAGACAGCGCTGGGGGTGGGGGGTGGGGGGGAAGGATGGATGCTGAATCTGACCAAAGACAATTTCTGATCTTTCTTCCTCTGATCACATCTCCTAAAGGGAGTTCAGTGAATCACAGGCTTGAATAGCTGATTGCCATCTCAGCCTGCAGAATTTGAGTAAAGTTTTCCCCTCTCTGACCCATCCAGTTTACGAAAGTGACAGCCTTTCTCCTGATCACAGCTCACAAGTAGCCTTAGAGAGAAGCAAACTGAAAAGATGTGTTTGCGGACTTTGAGCAGGTCTGGCCCATACGTTCTAGAGGGCGGTGTGGCCAAACTGGGTGCAAGGGCAGGGAGAGATGCTCATGTTTCTGCAGGCTTTTCCCTAAAGCAGCGCTGGGCCTGGAGGACTAGGGGGCCACATTCCAGAGTGTCGTGATCCCCCTCCTTGTAGGGAACTGCTTGCTGTTCTCAGATTCTAGTTCTGGAGGGGGAAACATACTCTTTGGTGGATGGCTGTGTCGTAATTCACAGTAAGCGAGGTAGCACTGCGCTGAGAGCCTTCTGTTTTCTGCGGAAGGCATATATGATGACCATCTGGATCCAGGGTTATACTTTTGCTGAGCCCCCAAGGCTTCCCAATTAGATGGCTTCAGGGCTTGCCCTGGTGGCTGGATATAGCGTTTGGATGTTTTAAAAACCTGAACAACAACACATGGCTACGTAATTAATAATCACATTTCCTGGGTGGGTTCAAAAGATGCTGAAGCTACATGTATACATCATGGGTTAAAAAGACTCTGTTACATTGTGTCACAATAATGTTTTGCCCCTGGACATTTTTTCATTTCGTTGTTTACAGAAAGTTTCCTTTCCTTGGTGAAATTAAAATATCTCCGGTTAGATGCCAATATCAACACATTTCCACACGGTTCCATTGGGAGTTGAGGCTGTGACTATAATTTATGTTGAGTACCCGGCCTAGGAAATTAAGTTGTGTTCATCATCTCGACAGATACGTTCTGAAAATGCATTCGATTCTGCAGCACACATTAAACACAGAAAATGTTTGTTTCCTTGAAGGATAGCTCTCGTTACATGTTTGGTTTCCTGTGCTCTAGAAAGGGCTTCAAACGTGACTTGTCACTCTTCATTTAATTAGCACGACGAGGCACTTCCTTTCTGCATTGAGGAAATATTACGTGACGATGTGGCAGTTAGGGAAGCGGAGTCAGATGGCAGTGGGAGGAGAAATGGATCAACCATGGCACTAGGATGAGTACACAGATCCTCAAGAAAGCTCCCCAAGGTGGGCGCGGCCTGTCGAGAAGTGGGATGAATTGCTCCTCCCTGTGCCAGGGGCGCCAGGAGGCTGAAAGCCCAATTACTAATGAAAAATGGAGTGTGGGTGTCAGGTGAGCACAGGAGTCAAGACGTAGGCCAGTGCGTGCTTGTGCGGCCTAGGGTGCCGTCTGTCTGAGCAGGATCAGAGCTGGTCCACGTGCTCTGTCCCCCCCTCCCCCCCTCCCGCATTGGAATGGTGTCGGAGGGCGCACAGATGCACTCTGGTTATCAACTCTGTGGGCTCCATCTGGTCTTCCTCTGTTCAGACCAACTGCAGGGCCCCTTCTACATGAAGGGGGGTGGCTTGAGGACCTCTTGGATCCACGTGTGGGTAGGAGCTTGGCACCTGGTGTCCTCTGGCCTCTGTGGTCTGAATGAGTGTGCAGTTTCCATCCGCCCATCCATCTTCATCATTAAAGCCAGCCTTCTCTCCAGCCCCTCTCCAGAGGGAATCAGAGAGAAGCTGCATCAGGCTTTTTTTTTTTTTTTCCTCTCACTCATCCCCTACGTGCCATATTCACTTTAGTTTGACTCAGCCTTTGCTCTTCATCCATTGTTGCTGCATCCCAGTGACCTGCAAATTTCCACAAGGAGCAAGTAAATAAAGGAACGCAGCTCTGCAGCCACGAAAACTCTGTCCCCTTCCCAGCAAATAGTAATGCCTCCTCAGGTCTTCAGATGAGGACTGCAGTATACAGACACTCATTAGTCCAGTATTTCACGGATTAGAAAAAGAAAAAAGATCCCAGAGTGGGGAAAGTTTTGTTCATTTCTTTTTCTTTCAACGTTCGAGGATTTCCTTTTTGCAAAAGACACTCCGGTGGACTGAGGGGAGACTGTTCCCCACTCATCCCAGATGGGAGCCTGCCCATCTTCAGGACAGGAGGACTTGAGAGGGATAGATTTTTCTTTTCTTTTCTTTTCTTTTTTTCTTACCTGTTTGGAAGTTGGGTTTAAGGAGGAGACCGTCATTTCCGGCTTGCAAAGAATTAGGTGGTTAGGTTTTATAATGTGAAAGCCTGAGCCCCAGCTGGCAGGTGGTGGTGTAGGTGGCCCAGTAGAAATGTGGGTGGTGGACCGGAATCAAATGACTCTCAGTCCCTGATGTGGCCCCCTCGGAGAGGCTCGGGCATAAAGATAGAGGAAAATGGGATACTCCACAAACATTGAACCTGTAGACTACCCCACACCTGTTACCTAGTCACCTCAGTCTAAAAATGAGCAAGATTTTTTTGTCTTTTTTTTAAAAGCATGATTCCATCTAAAGCCGTAAAAAGGCTTTTTTTTTTTTTCTTTTTTCCTCTAAGGGAAGAACAGATGCTAACAGATGAGATTTCACTGGCTGATTCGTTTGTTTCAGATGCTTGAACGGATGCTTTAGAATTTTCTGCCTGAGCTACAGCACCACGCTCGTTAGTCGGAAGGCGTTTGTGGCTAAGGCCTTGAAAGGGAAAAGTCTCAAGTGGGCTTATTTCTACTGAAACAGCATTTCGGGAGAAATGCAGGAAAAAGCAAACCCAAGGCCCCAGAGAGACCCCTTCCAAGCAAAGCACTCCTCCGGAAGGTGGAAGCAGGGCCGTGGCTCAACTGCGGAGCCGTGGTCTCCTGTCACGGACGCTGCTCGTGGTGACTCCTTTTCATGAAAGGGAACGAGCAAGGCTTAACAGTTTTCCCTTCCAAGCAGAGACTCAGAGAAAGGGAAAGAGTGAGAGAGAGCAAAGGAGGGGGGCAGCCGCCCCACAGAGAAATGAAATGAACACAACTTCCTGATGCTGGCCAGTAAAAAAAAAAAAAAAAAAATTAATAAAAAGATTAAGCAGACCTGCGTAAGGTGGGCAGCTGACTCCGTTCCAAAGTCCTGCATCCCTAGTTTACCTGAACTACCAAAGACTGGCAGGCCCCTTGGCACTGGGCTGACAAAGTTCCTTTTATATATGCCAGTCCATCATGACCTCCTGACCATCCAGCTCCGCTCTCTGCAGTGACCAGTGCAGGATGCAGGGAGATGTGGACAGGACAGGAAGCTCAGACACCCCCATTTAAATTAACACATACACCTGCATGCCCAAACCAACCCAGGCGACACCTCAGGTTCCATCTTAACGCGTCCGCGGGAAATACCACCACACCCAAACCTCATCCGACATTGTCCGTCTTTAATTCAAAGCCAGTCTGGGGATGCCTCTTTGGAAGCAGTGTGGTCCAGTTTCAAGGACACTGGGAGTCAGGGAACCTGGGTTCTAGTCCCAGTTCCAGCGTTCACTTGCTGTGTGACCTTGGGCAAGACACTTAACCTCTCTGTGCCTCAGTTTCCCCATCTGTAAAATGGGGGTAATAATGTCGACCTACCTCACAGGGCTGTTGTGAGGAATAGCTAAGTGATTGTAAAGCACTTTGAACGTATAATTGCTTATTATTAAGACTACAACAATAATAATATCATATGCCTGTTTACCACCAGAACTTTAAGAAATTCTTGTTTTTCTTTGACCTCTTCTCTGTTCTGTAGTGATCCATCGAGAAAGAGAATTCTCCCCTTTTTGAGATATCTAGGAAACGCATAAAGATGTAAACAGAAGTAACTCTTCAGGTTGTTTTCTCACATCTTACAAAAAGTAGATTCTTTTGCACAAGAAGTTGCTTCGAGGCGGTGGGGGGGGGGTCCCCTCTGAAATTCTCAGCTGTTTCCAAGCAGTAGTTGAGGAGTCAGTACACCTGATGCTGAGCCCAAGATACCCAGAGGTATTCAAAAGTTTAGTGCAAAACCTTGAAGTTCCTGAAATGTCTAGAGAAGAGAAGGGTTACAAGCCCTGGTCTGTGCAGACTGGAGGCTGCGTGCATGTGTGCGTGTGTGCGGGGCTTGGAGAGGCCCAGGATGTGGGGAAGCCCGGCTCCCGGCTGTTCTCATCCTCGGCCAGGCAGGGTGGGGGAGCCGTGTAGCCAGTGGGAAGAGTGGTGCTAGCGGAAGTCCCCCAGGCCCGTCCTATGCATGACTGAGAGGGTCCCTCGCAGCCTGGAGGTCTGCTCCAATGATGTCTTCTGTGCTGTGACCTTTGTTCCACTTGGGAAACAGGCCTGGCCCCCAATTCTGTTCCCATGTGTGCAGACTGTCTTAAGTCTAGGAGCTCGTGGTGGGTTTCTGGATTCTCACAGCAGAGTCCATGGGGACAGAGAACAGGGTTGACCTCTTCACACAGCACCATGGGTGGTGACGTGGGCCTGGGGGTGACCCCTGTGAAAATGTTGAAGCACAGCTGTACCTGCTAGTTGACAGCTGTGGCCCCCAGCACTTTGAGTCTCCTCACCCCCTGCTAACATCCCAGCCCTGCACCAAACCCCTCTGTGATTCAGTAACTAAAGGGCGAATGCCTGGTGTAGCAGGGACCTCTGGGAGCCTATTCTGGTCTGAAGACCCACCTCTGCTCTGACTGGGTAGTGCCCGGGATAAACCAGTTATTAAGTATGTGGTGTATCATCCCTGAAAAAGAAGCTGGTCATCTCTATGGGCACAGGTAAGGAGTTTATCCACCATCACAAACGATCCCTCTGTCCCTGACAGACTCTGATGTCGTTTATTAAATACTAAAGGGAGTGTATGTGCTCACCCCCGGCCCCTGTCTGTGTCACCCCATCTCAGAGGCCCACAGTGACCATCTGTCTTCTAGATCTAAGTCTCTATACACCAGAGCCTCAGCAGAACAGCTCTAAGCAATCCATGTGGCTGGTGTCTCCACATGCCTTTCAGCACAGTCCTTCCAAATACGTAGAAACTGGAAAACAGTGACTTTCTAGGCGGGATTTACGGAACGGTCTAAATGGAACGTGAGAATCTTGCCCCACGTGGGCCTGGCTGTGTGCTGAGTGACGGCCTTGGTGGTGGCTGGTGGCTGAGACCAGTTGGTGAAGGACAGCCAGAAGTTGTCGGGGCCACCTCCTGCCTCGCTCGAAAGGGAAACAAGGCTTCCCTGGAACCTGGTTCACAGTCAAACTGCAGATACCTCTGTCCTTTTCCCTAAGACCTAAAAAGAAGAGTATAGCTTTAAACGTAGAAAAGTTGTAAGAGACAAGTCATGTTTAATATGTCAGATTGACAGACTCGGCAAACTCGGTGCCCAACACCAGAATCCATGGTGCTAAACTCTTAAGCTCCTGGATGGAAGACACAATGCAGGCCAGGATCCATCGCAGGGACACAGATGTAGGATCGGGCCTCAGGATCTTCTTCAATAGCTTATTCTACGGTGTGACCTAATTAAAAATTCAGTTGATCCGCAGGATTATTGGGTACTGGATTCTCTACTCTTAAAGGCCGGAGATCGTTCCTCTCTAAGAATAGTAATTATTATTTTCAAAAGTCTTTGAGACGATAGAATTACTGAAAATAAGGAAAGTTACATTATGTCATCGCAAAAGGTCTTAATTACTGTGGCGTGCTATTGACTAACACCCACCTAGTAGCCCTCTTTAGCCCAAATGTATCACGATTTGGTTATCCACTGGCAGGAGCTTGCGAACACTCATGGTTCCTTGGTTGGGTAGGTACCTGCACGAATTAGTTCTCCCTGGCACACCGTAGCCCTGAGAGAGGTGGCTATTTGGGGTGATGGGAGGGCACATCGTTCTAAGGCACAGTGAAGGCAACCCATGCCAAAGGCTAACTCAGAGAAGCCACGAGAAGGATGTTTCTTCCCAAAGTAGAGAAAGGTCGGGGGAGATCACAGGAATCCTGGATGGGGGAAGAGCCCAGCTCCAGGAAAAGATGGTGTTGCCTGTCTGAGGGCAGGTTATCATCAAGTTCTACAACTTTTTGGTCTCAGGAACCTTTTATGCTCTTAAGAATTATTGAGGACCCTTATGTATCAATATTTACTACATTAGGAATTAAAGCAGAGATTTTTAAAACGCAGAATATGCAAGCACAAAGATGCCAGAGAGATGAGATCCCCAAGGTTTATGCAGCCTTTGAAAAACCCCACTGTGCTCTCAGGAGAGGATGAGAGCCTACAAGGCCGAGAGCATCCTTGTCTTATTATGCAAAACACAATGACCTCTTGGACCCTTTAAGGTGTCTCAGAGGGCCCCAGGGTCCTTGGGCCACACTTTGAGAACTGCTGCTCTGGGGGATTGATCCCATATCCCCCCCTAAAGGAAAAGGGTGCTGGAGCCTTTTTCCAATCTCCTGCCCCTACCTTGAACTGTCCCCTAACTCCCAGGCCCGTCCCAAATCCCAGCCCACTCACCTATACACGGAGCTGCCTGGGCCCCCAGCGTCCAGCCCGCATTCAGGCTGAGAGTTGTAGCGCACATGCCATGTCTCACTGCCTGTGCTGATCTGGAGGAATGGTGGTGTGAATTTGTGTGTGAGAGAGAAGTGTCTGTAAGGACCTCAGCTCCTGAGAGTGGCACGGCGGAGACAAGGATACGTGCTGAGTGTAGGACCAGTTTTCGCGATACCTGGTGATTTCTGTCATTGCCGTGATGCACGAGTGCTGCTGAGTTAGTTGTAAGAAGTTTCACCTTGATTGAGTGGCAGCCACAGTCATGTGGGGTTGCAGTCATGAGTGAGCGCGTGGTGGGAACTGGATCCTGGCACTCTTCCCCGTAGACCCAAAAAGGTGGGGCGGCATGGTGTCATTGGAACAGCAGAACTGCGCGTCGCGATCCCTAGCTGAGCCATCACTAGTGTGGGCAGGTCACTTGACCAAATGGGAATAATCTTGGCTCTCCCCTCCCCGGCCCGCCCTCCCAAGATGTAGTGGGATAAAGTATGTTACATTGCAGTGACAAAGATGCTAGCAGAATAGGTCTCGGTTTGTGACTCCTGCTAAGCCCACATTTTAAGTAAAACTCTCTCTGTTATCAGGAAACTGGCAAGCATTTCTCCAATGCTGGTGTTAAAACTACAACCAAGAATTAAGGTGGAACTAAAACAGATAGCTCTGTCAGATCAGAAGAAATGTCACAGATTGCTTTAGATAATTTTTTTTAAGTCGCAGGGAAATGTCATAGATCACTTTAGGTAATTTTTTTAAACTTCCCTTTATCTTTCAAAATGAAGGTAACAAACTCCATGTACACAGCTGAGGGCCACCCCCAGGGTAACTTACCTGGTAATGTTACAGCTGACTTTGCAGGGAGGGTCGGAATCACTGTGCATGACTCATGGGGGGCGTGCCTTCCTCGTAATTCTAGCTCTTTATGTTTATATATAACTCGAGGACTGTTCATAATGGACGCAGAGGCCACACCATCACATTTTCCCTGGTGGAGAGCAATGACAAAAGAAGGGGTGTGACTGTGTGTGCATGTGGGGATGCAGGGGAGGTGGGATGGCTTACAGATAAACAGGTGTATGCTGTGAGAATTTAATCTCCAGTTCTTTGTGCCGAGGGAGCTAGTCTAAAATGATCCCTTCTAATTGGGTAGGGGCAGAAGCCTGCTAAAGGGTTAACCAGAACTCGCCTTTAACGAGTTGACCGAGCAGGGCCGGCCTTGGCTGCGGGAGACCTGCCTGTGATAGAGACCGGGCTCTGCTCTTTGGCTGGAGCCTGAAAGCCTGGCACTCATACCCGAAGATGGATGGCCTGGCCCAGTCCCGACTGGAGACTCACATCTCTTATCTGCACTGTTACAGTGTAGGTTCAGGAGGGGTTCCTGGGCGTTTCTACGTGCTGAGAGCTGGCAGACGACCGGTGTGAGTGATGGCGCTAGCTTAGGGAGACAGGCAGTGAAAGCATTTCAGATGCACCAGGTAGGAAAAACTTAACCCTGAAAGTGGGCAAGAGTAAGGAAGGTAAATGAATGTTCCTACTTGAGGTTAAAATATCATACATTTATGCTATTGCTTCAGAAATATTTACAGAGATTTTATAGTTTGGGTTTTTTTTTTTTTTTTTGGTGACTTAATCATTCACTAGAGTAAATATCTATAAAATTCCAATTAAATGGTGTCTAAAATTTAAAGCAGCGGTCTACAGGCAAAGCGCCAACATTTCTTTTTTTAACAAAAATATTTATGAGAGCATCTAGCATTTAAAAATCAACCAGAAACTAGGCTTGATTCTGTTTTTTATATGATTGGACATCTTAAAACAAATCAATAATGTTTATATTTTATAGAAATTCTGTGTTTATTCAAAACCATAATTCTACTGTGATGTTAATGGAATGACTTTATATGGCTTTAATTGTGTTGGTTTAAATGCTAATGACCACATTTCAAATTAAAATAGTATTTTGCTGATAGGGGTAGACACAGATATGACATATGAAAGAATAGATAATTTTACTGATTGTAAAGTGTTTATTTCCAGAAAAAAATGTTCTTTTTTTTTTTTAAAGGCTGTGAAAAAAAAGTCATTTTTTCAAGGGTTTAAGATAGACTTCTGCACTTTGGGAATTGGAACTTGTGCCTGTGGAATTTTTGGAGCAGCCTAAGCTACCTTTTAGCTTGATATGCGTGTGCTAGAAAATTTTTCATTATCATGTTTTGTGATATGTAATAAATTCAGGGTGCTGTGCTTAAGCTTCGTTTCAATTCAAGTTTGGGAACATCTGTTTCCCTCATTCCCAAGCCTGGCAGACACCCCTACTCCCCATAGTACCTCCCCCCTCCCTCCCCGTCTGTCCTTCCTCGGATCCCCTGTGAAAGAGTACAGTCAGTCTCTGACTCTTAGGAGGTGTGTTCCTTCCTGCGTGGAGCAAAGCAAAATATAATCATGATTTCTGAGCCTCTGCTCTCCTGTCTGGGAAGAGTGATGCTTTCTCTCCTCCTTTGATGTCTCTTTAATAAATATGTTGTCCTTATTTGTCTTTGGACGTGGCCTCTTGGGCCACCTCTCAATTTCCTCCATGATTTATGTTGCAAACAAATTCTCTGTCCTGTGTTTGTTCACTGCTCTCTCCTAATCTTGTGTATCATTGAAGACATGCTGGAGACAGTTTTTGGTTTTATTATGCAATTATGTCATATGTGTATTTCAGTGAAATGTCAACCCGTCAACAGAGGATGATGTTAAAAATTATCCAAATAAATAGTTTTCTATTTCTTCTAATCAGACCTAGTCCAGTCAGTTGAATGACAGTGAACAGGATTATCTGTTGTTATTTAAACAGAGTTTTCCTGGTCCACACTGCCTTGGGACATGGATTAAGGTACATAATTTACCTGGGGATGTTGACTCGGTGCATTGTCACCTGTGTGTGTTTTGTGGCAACGGAAGCGGGTGTCTCAAACCTGGTGTCTTGTTTGCGAGCCTCAGATATGTAACAGCTCTTTCTTTCCAGTGATCCAAAATCAGATGGTGAAACTCTGGCTTCGTTTATCTTCCCTTGGTAACTGTGCCCTACAGAACACTGCCTGGATGAATTGCAGGCTGTTCAGTACTACTGGGCTCAAGCTTGCTGCCCAGGCCTGCAGCTCTGCTGTGCGAGAGCTTTTCATCCACTTGGCATTAGAGTTGCCTTCCTGATGTTTCCCTGAGAATGGTGTGGGTCTGCCTCTAAGACAGATGATTTCCCAGGCTCAGATGTGCCGGAAGCGGGGTCCTGAGAGAGGAAAAGAGTGAGCGTGTGTGTGTGTGTGTGTGTGTGTGTATGTATGCGTGTACATGTGTGTGCTTGTAGGTGTACGTGTGTGCACGTCTGAGTGCGTGTGAGCAGAGGGACAGGTGAGTGAGAGGCAGCCTCACTGCCCACACCACAAACTGTTCTGGCTTTGGCCCTGGGACACGTGTGTCCTTCCCCTGCGAGACCACAGCCTTCTTAGCCGGGAACCTTAAGGCTTTGACTCCAGGCAGCTCGTTCACCCCCACAGTTCATAAAATGGAAAGGTCTGGGGCTCCTGTATGCAAAGAATGGTTCAAACCAGACGCAGCCTGGTGTGCCATCTTTAAAAGGATCCTCTCGTAGGCTGAGGGCTATTACGAACGAAGCCATTTTCACGAGAGCCTCTTGGGCGGTTCCATATGACTGCAGAAGACCGGTCTGAGCGTTCCCACACTCGTGGGCTCGGTCCTGCCGGATCTGGCAAGATGGGAGCCGCCCTCCCCTCCTCCCCTCCCTCCCAACCACTGCCGGGCGTGTCTCAAACGTGGTCATCATGCTTTGTCTGTGCCCTGTACCACCCGCTGCCGGGGCTTGTGGAGGAAGGACAGGGAAGTGGTCCCCCCCCTCACACTGGGGGGTGTTAGCTGCAGATGGAGACCCGCACAGCCAGTGCCTCAGATGTTCTCCACACCTTTAGTGGCTACTGAGGTGCAGACAGACGGCCGGCAGGTGAGGGGGTACCACCCGGGTACAGGACGGGTGACCTTAGACCGGGGACGGGGAGGGAATGCCTCTTTCCGATGCCAGTCTTTTTGTGTCCAAGGATAGAGTAACTGTACTCTCCCTATTAGCGTGCCATTTTTCTTCAAATTGTTGGTCAAAACATAATTGTCTCAGAGCCAGCAACCACCCCTCCCCCATAGGTAGTCCATCAGCATCTCGAATGTTACCCTAGAGAAATTAAGTACAATGGGAGGGCTTCTCCCAGGCCCTGTCCCACTGGAACCCGGGGCCCAGGGTGAGGAAGGCCGGCCGTGAGGGCCTCGGGGAAATGCAGAACGTCCGTGAGGGGCCTGAAGGGGTCACCTGGCAGGTCTGGCGCCGCCTCCAGAGGCTGGAGCCCCTTTCAGTGTGTTGTGGTCTTCAAGAGGATGACCCAACCATTGGCGAGTTCTCCACCTGAGCACAGGCTGCAGGCCCAGGTGCCAACAGATGGCCCTGGAGCCTGGCCCTGCACGGCAGCCCAGGTCTGTGCGTGTCTGTCCGTCGCGTTCTGGTCCTGAGTGTGCTGGTGGCTGCAGTGTGTTGTGTCCTGCCCTCGTTCCCGTGGCTTTGAAGCAGAACCAGCGGCCCAGTTGGCTGCCCTGTCTGCTGGCCCTCTGGCACCTGCACTAGGCTTCTCATCCTGGACACAGCCAGCGAGCGCTTGCCACCCTCCCTGTAAAACAGCCGCTCCGTGCTCCTCGCCCCGTCCGAGGCTCTGGGAGATGGCGCTCTGCAGGCCATCCTTCCGTAGACAGTCGTTTAGACGTGGGCCTGGGCTCTTGGCCATGGCAGACCCTAGTACTAGTAAGCAAGCACTGTTCCCTGCAAGTGGGGGTACTTGAAAAGGCGGTCACTGGCCTCAAGCATCCCAGCCCAGGACCATCTTGAACTCCTGACCACACCCTCCATCCCTGAGGCTGCAGGGACACACCATCAGTTACATTCAAACAAGTGGTCAGTTCTCTGGACTGTCCTTTGGAGAAACCTTCCCCTCCCACAACTGAATCAGGCAGGAGCAAAGCCAGGACCCAGGCTGGGCCCAGGCCACCCGTGTTGTCTAACCTGTTTTGCCATTTTCATTGATCTAGGCGGGATTAAGGACACTGCACGACATTGGGCCAGAAATCCGGCGTGCTATCTCATGTGATTTGCAAGATGACGAGCCGGAGGAAACAAAAGGCGAAGAAGAAGAAGATGTGTTCAAAGTAATTATTCCACGCCTAGCTACACACTGGCCACTTGGAAATAGCGGGGCAGGAGTCCAGTTGGGGCAGTTAACGATCTGCCAAAGAGCCTGGAGGATGCACACCAGCCCCAGGGCCTAGAGGGGCTTGTGGACCATGCCCTCCCCTCTGCAGACCCTCCCTGTTCAGCAGCACCCCTTCTAGGGCCAGGCCTGCTCCTTCCCAGAGCTTGCTCCTCTGCCCCACACTGGCCACTTCGGAGGAGCTTGGTCACGACCACTGGCCGGCGTGGATGAGCATCCTGGGTCCTTCTAGCAGCCGCTGGCTCTCCCTACCCCTCCTTCCCCGGGCCGGCTCTTTGATCTGCCAGCGGGCCCTCCACTTCCCAGCCCCCGGCCCAGAGACCTGCCTGCCGCCCAACCTCGGCCACTGGGGCTGCCGACAGCCCTGCTGGGCGAAAGTCAGCTCACCTTGGAGCAACCGGAAGAGTGCACTTGAATGACAGCCGAGCACTTGCTCCCCAGCTCAGGAATCGGTAACCTTCCTCATTTCAGGGGGACCAGCTGACACACACAGTCACCCTGGTCACTGAGACACTCAGATTGTTTTACAGGGATTCTATGGAGCTTACCTAGAATTTGTTTTTCATGTAGAAAAAAAATTACCTAACATAGCTAGCCTGCATCAAATATTTGTTAAATTACCTGGTGTTGTCTCCCATTATTTTGCAGAGAAATGGTGCCCTGCTTGGAAACCATGTCAATCATGTTAATAGTGATAGGAGAGATTCCCTTCAGCAGACCAATACCACCCACCGTCCCCTGCATGTCCAAAGGCCTTCAATTCCACCTGCAAGTGATACTGAGAAACCGCTGTTTCCTCCAGCAGGAAATTCGGTGTGTCATAACCATCATAACCATAATTCCATAGGAAAGCAAGTGCCCAGCTCAACAAATGCCAATCTCAATAATGCCAATATGTCCAAAGCTGCCCCTGGAAAACGGCCCAGCATTGGGGACCTTGAGCATGTGTCTGAAAACGGGCATCATTCCTTCCACAAGCATGGCCGTGAGCCTCAAAGAAGGTCCAGTATTAAAAGGTAACGTTTAAGATGTGTTTGCCCTTGGTGATGTAGTGTCAGCCCAAGGCAGGTTTTTCTCCCGTCTCCGGCACAGGTGGGAGGCTCCCTGCGGGCATTGGTGTTAGGACCTGTGAGCGCCTGCAGGTCACAGCTTCTTCAGGAACTGGCCATGTGATGAACCCAAACGATAAAGGGCCACCTGCCACCCTGCATCCTGCTCTACGCGATGCCCCTTAACACAGGAGCAGCTGCAAACTCTACCTTCCCCGACTGTACCACATAATTAGGGACTGGCAGACTTTTCCTGTAAAGGGCCAGAGAGTAAATATTTTAGGGTTGGAGCCTCATACAGTCTCTGTTGTAGCTAGTCACCTCTGTTATCTTAGCAAGAGGCCAGCCATAAATCATATGTAAGCATACAGGTGCAGCTGTGTCCCGATAAACCTCTATTTGTGGACACTGAAACGTGAACTTCACGTGCTCACGTGCGATGAAATATTTTTCTTCCTTTGATTTTGCTTCAGTCCTTTAAAGGAATAAAAACTCTTTGTAGCTTGTGGGCCATGCAAAAACAGGTGACGGCCTGTATTCAGCCCATGAACCATAGTTTGCCGACCCCTGCTCTAGGGAGTAGCTTGATATATTTGCTTTCTAAATTTTGCTAGAAATATTTAACTTTTATCTTCTCCCTCCCTCCCGTGTTATGCCTTTCCTGGATAGAACGCGCTATTATGAAACTTACATTAGGTATGTGCTCATTGCCTGTATTTATTGTTAAATACTGTGTGTTCTAAGTGGGACCAGATGGCCTCTCTGAGTGCTGAGAGATGAGAAAGCCCTGGGAGCCAGCTAGCCTAGCGCAGGGCATTACAGCCCAGGGCTGTGGACGCAGAGCTTTCAGATCCACATCTGCACAGACTGTGTTAACCATCCAAGGACCTAAGTTCACATGCAGCGTGCCCACAGCTATAGCCCCGCAGGCCTCAGTGCGGTGCTGGGAGAGCCCCCAGCCTGTGGAGCTGGGCGGTCGTGCTGCTGTCTGGGGTCAGGCCTCTTGTGGAGGCTTTGTAAAAGCGTGACCCCCCCCCCCCCACCTCCTGAAGTCCAGGAGCCAGGCCTTCTCCTTTGTCTCCTGGGCAGCCCCCTACCCACGGGCAGTGTACCCTGCTCCCTGTTTGTTGAACCCAGTTGGACTGTGGGTGGGACGGTCATGGTGTTGGGGACAAGGAGGACAGATGTCCTGGTTTAACGATCTCAAGTTAGAAGTTACCTGAGCTGGAGGAGGGCGGGAGAGAGTGAAGAGCTTGGAGGAAGCACAGTCCTCTGTTTGGAGAGCAGTGATGCCACAGAGCCTGGCTGGCTTCCCTGAGGGCCGAGGCCAGGACATCTGGGTTCCAGGGAGACATCACGACAGTCCTGGGGCAGGGCTGTCTTTGAAAACGTGGTGGACGTTGTCCTGGAGAGTCTCCCTCCCCTGGGACCCTGTACTCAAAAATCCTGTCACCTTTCCTGGGTCAGATGCCCCAGGCTCTGAGGGCACCTTCGGCCGGGGTAAGGAGGCACAGGGATCCGAGCAGGTGGCCTGGGAGCCCATCACTGCAGGTCTCTAGGTCCATTTTCTTGCTCTACTCCCAAACTACATCTACTCTTTTGGTTCTCAGGCCTCTGGGGGTAGTGGTGTGGCACCAGCGTCATCAAGGCACTAGGGGAGAAACCCCTCCCTGGTACGCGCGCACGCACACGCATAGACGCACACACACAGCGCCGTTGCCAGAGGCATTAACGATCCAGCCCCACTTGAGGCAGGAGCACCCAGGGAGATGCCAGAGCACCTCGGGCAGGACTGCCGCGGCCACCGCCGAGGCACCGCCGGAGGAGCAGTCTGCCGCCCGCCCAGCTGCTCAGGCCCCTCTCTCCCAACTGCAGGGCTGACTCAGGAGACGAGCAGTTCCCAACTATTTGCCGGGAAGACCCAGAGATACACGGCTACTTCAGGGACCCCTGCTGCTTGGGGGAACAGGAGTACTTCAGCAGTGAGGAGTGCTACGAGGACGACAGCTCGCCCACCGGGAGCAGGTGAGGGCTCTGTGGCTCGGGATGACCTTAGGAGGCCTTGCTGTCTCCTGGCCCTGGGGCCACGCCTGCTCACGAAGCCACGGGCCACCTGCTGCTGCCCTTGGGACTGTCCTGGGAAGCAAAGTGGGAGCACAGCCTCCAGGCCACAGGAGAAGTCAGGGCAGGAGAAATAGGACTGGAGAGAGGCAGAGTGGAGGCTGTTTCTTCAGGCCTGTTGACTTATTTCCACCAGGGGCCCACCCGTGAGGCTTTAGCATAGGCTCTAGAAGTGAGAGCCTTTGCTGAACGCTGAGCGCTCTGGCCTGGGGGTTCTCGCCGTGTAGCGGCTCGTCAGCCCAGAGCTTGGTCGGTCTTAACGGACAGCGCTCCCATCAGGAGGTCTCTCCTAGAGGTGAGGGGACAAGAGGTCAGAGTGGCACCACTCAGCAGGTGTGCCTCTCTAGGCTCCTGACCTGAAGAAGGCAGGCATGAGGTTAAAGTGGACACTTTGCTTTAGGGCAGGTAGCAGGCCGTGCAGGGGGACAAAGGCCACCTCCCACCCTCTTCTCTGTAAACTGTATCCCACTGTGACCGGTGGCCCATTGAAGTGGACGTGGTTCTGTGGTGAGGTCCCTTCTGGCGTCTGAGATGTTGTTAAACATCAGCCCCGTCTTTCAGGCCAGCCGCAGCCGAGCCTCCCTCACCCCGCTCTGCGCCACGGCCTTCCGCAGGCCTCCCTGGATGCCTGACTTGCAGCCACTGGTTCTGAGCCAGCTGCATTCTGACTTTCCGTCTTCAGGGCCTTTGCTCACAGCACGACCACCCCTTGGATGCCCTTTCCCCACCTGTGCTCACCTAATCCCACCTTCCCTTCAGGGGCCTGCTCCTACCCTGACTGGAATTGAAATGCCACCCCCCC